>NC_090940.1:453454230-453757261 GCF_040938575.1 Ambystoma mexicanum
CAGCCAACCCATCACCCGTGACCATGCCCTGCAGCCAACTCATCACCCGTGACCATGCCCTGCAGGCAGCCCACACCACAGGGGACCCCCCCCAACACCCCTCTCCATGCCCCGCAGGCAGCCCATATGGCACTCAGGTCCTCACAACCAACACATTTTGACAACATAAAATCATGTAGCAAATATCCACCCAAAGGCCACCCCACGCTGCCCCCCCCGCAGTGCAACTCCACACCCATCCATTGACCCCACTTCCCAGTACAGGCCCCATGGCATGTTATTCACAGAAGCACGCATGCATGCACCCAAAGACATGCCCAACATGCCCGTGCGTGTGGTTGGGGCTGTGGGGGCACCACCATGTCCACCGGTACGCCCTACCGGCTTGCAACTTTGTGCAGGACACATGCTGCCACAATGATGCTGCAAACTACTGGGGGTGCATATAGTAGCTGGCCACCAGAGCGGTCAAGGGAGCGGAAACTTGACTTCAGCACTCCGAATGTGCGCTCCACTATGCCCCGGGTTGCAATGGGCAGCGTTGTATCTTACCTGGGGTGGTGTGGTGGGGTTCCATATTGGCGTCATCATGTAGGTGCTCAGAGGGTAGGCACTGTCCCCTGGTGAGGTGATAATGGTTGTGATTAGTTGGGTTTCTCCATTTCTCTGTGTGTGACATGCATGCATGTGCACAGGCATTTCTACTCACCAATGAGCCATGTGTCACCATGCCTCCCAGCTTCCAGGTCCCGGTTTAGGGGTGACATTCTGAATATGAAACTATCATGGGCGGATCCTGGAAAGCTTGCGTAGACAGAGGTGATTATTCCCTTGGCATAGCATACCACCTGCACGTTGATGGAATGCCAGTGCTTGCGGATGCGATAGATGTGCTCAGTGGCCCTAGGTGGACGTAGAGCCACATGGGTGCAATCAATGGCACCAAGCACTTTGGGGAAGTGTGCCACCCTGTAAAAGTTCTGAACCACTGCCTGCCTTTCTGCGGGTGTTCTGGGCATGTATATGTGCCTGCGGACTGAGGGGCGTGAAGTCATGATTGCCAACACCTGGTGTAGGCAGCGTGAATGCGTGGCCTGTGAAATGCTCCTGACGATGGCAGTTGTCCGCTAAAATGACCCAGTGGCCAAAAAATGCAGTACATTGAGCACCTTTTCCAAGGGGCTCAGTGCTTGTGAGCACAGGGTGGGTGATGTGAGGTCATCCTCCCACTCAGCAACCAGGTCTTGGATGACATGGGTTGGAAACCTGTACCTCCCATAGACCTGGTCATCAGGCATCCCAAAAAGGCTGGTCCTGGGTAGAAAAATGCAGGGCCTACCTATCCTCCTCCTCCTGCGGTGTCCCACGACCACCGCTGCGAGGAAGGGTACATTCATCGTAGCGGTATGAGCTTGTTTGTTGTTTGAATGCACTTTTATGCTGTGCAGGGGCGCTAACACAAGCTTTCGCCTGGCGTACATGTTTCCGGCTTAGCGCGTCTTTTGGGGCGTGCGGGTTTCCTCTGTTCGATTCCATGAATACGTGTTATTAGCGCGCGTGTGGACATTATGAGGATTTTGCAGCAGTACTTCCCCGTAACGCCCACATTTTCGCATGTTGTTCCCTATTCCGCGTGATCCGCCCCCTTTTTAGGTGTGTGCGCTGGGAGGTGTGTGCCTTCACTGGGTGTCTCACGCACAGCCTTCGGGATGTCGCAATGACTTTTGCGCCACACGTGGATTCGGAGCAGGTCCCAGGTAAGCCACCTACAGCGCCTTCCATAAATCGGGAAACGGGTGCTTGCGTGGGTTTCGCACACGTGAGCTGCAATTTTCATGCTTGGGGCCCCGTTTTCGGCACACATTCATTCCATGAATTACCCTCGTAGTGTGTAATTTCTTGTAGGGTTCTATAGACTATTTTTAGACGGTTAGCTCTGCTTTGTGTAATTTGCTGTTCGGGGTCATCTGATTTCCGCAGGCAATGTCTAATGACAGTCTTGGGTATTGTGGACATGTTCCGAGTGCATTCTTTGTGTTAGGGTTCTGTTTGCTGTCTTCGGAGGGAGTGCCTAGAGTCTATGAGGGAAGTGCCTGCAGCAACTCTCTTTAGCCCGGTTTTGCTTTATACACCTTACGTTTCGCCAGTTGTCTGACTTCCTGGCCACGCCCAGGCTGTAGCTCGTGTAAACAGAGCTGCGTCAGCAGACCAGGTGTGCAGGTCACACAGGCAGCATCACAATGTGCGGGGGAGTCCTGCAGTTATAGGAAGCGGAGTTCTCAGATATCCTGCGCAGCTCAGTGGATCTCTCAATCGCTGGAAACTGCCCCTCTTCGATCAGTGCGTGCTTATCCCTTACTGCACCTTTCAGCGGTGGAAAGGGGGTTTCCGCGTCCACATGGGTCCGAGGGGTGAGAGCTCACACACTCCTGTAACCAACTAATCACTTTCCTTCTCCATTAAAAAAAAAGCATTTCCCCTTTCCGAGCCTTCCTGTTCCCTGGAAAGTAGTGCCCTATTTTTCACACTATCCCTGATATCCTAAAGGTAACAGAGTGGTGGCCCCGCTCGCGTTTTCTGTTCTCTTTCTCTGCTCCCTTTCTAAATCCCTCATTTTGCACCCGCACCTCCTCTTCCAGTTTCTCCGTACCATCCCGGCTGTTTCTCTTGCAGGGTTGGTGGTCCTCGCAGACCTACTCACGCAATGCTCTAGCCTTCTGTTTGGGCAGCATGTGCTGCCACTATCCGGCTCTTTCCCTTGCACGAGCAATATCCACACGCTCTCCCTAGTCTGTCTCCCTCTTTCAGTACTGTATTCCTCCTGTATTCGGGCCCTCCCTGCCTTAAATGGCTCAGGTACTAGATGAAGCCCCAGCATGTTCGTGACCTCTCCTTCCAGATTTAAGACGCAGCATCTCCTTTCCGCCCTACTCTTGCCCCCCTCTGCTGTAATAAGGCATGTGTTCCCGGATCTCTTGTAAACAAATCCAACTGGCTTCACTCACTTACTGCCTTCAAGGGCCCCGGTGTTCTCTTTCTAAACTTTCCAGGAGCCCTTCACCCCACCTGGCCCTATCTGCAGTAAGCCTCTCCCTGCTAGTTCCATCTTTTCATGAAAGACACAGCCTGACCGCAAGGACCAGCCCTCGCCCTCTGCTCTGCCCATTCTTGAGCTCAGCTCTCTTTCCCCAGTCCACTGTTAATGCCAGTCTACGCACCGATGCTGTAATCGCCCCTTAACCTCCTGCCCCCGTTGCCTCTGCTTTCAGCCGCTCGTCTCTTGCCCTCTCACTCCACTTCATGCGGTTTCTGAGACTGCCTCGCTCCTCCGACCTTCCGTGATGGCAGAGAGTGCTGTGCCAGTGTGAACTCTCCCGGGGCCGCGACTCCTCTCTGATCAGGGAAAGCCGCTCCCCGCCTCCTTCCCCTGGGGACCAGACGCCTGGCGCCACGCTCTCCCCGAAGCCGCCCCTCTCGGTGTCAAACATTCTTGGTTTTGTTTTGCAACCCGGAGAGCCCCCATGGCTGGGCACGAATGGGACTGGTTCCAGCGGGAGGAGCTCATTGGACAGATAAGCGACATCCGAGTCCAAAATCTACAAGGTAACGAAAAAAAAGCATGCCTTTAGTCCCAAATGTTCTTTCGTTTTTCTATTTGCTATGCGTTGTGCTACCCCAGCAACCATCAGCCCTGGCTACAGGAACAGCCCACATGCATCAGATCATACGCGCCAGCTCCCGGCATTTAGTCCCAGATGAGAAATGTCGTTACCTTTTGCAAAAAAAAAAAAATCTGTTTGTTCGCCTGTTTTACATCAATTGTATTATAGTTGAAAGCCTGGAACTAGACTGAGCATTGCACCGCTAACTATTGTGTACTGAGAATGATGTGTAATCTAGAGAGCACACGAGATGTAGGTCGGAAACTGCACCGAGTCTTCAGTCTTTAAAGTGTAGCCTGTGTGTGTGTTTTTTTTAATCGTTTTGCATTCTGTGTGGGCTTGCAGCCATGGTGTGTGTAATTAGTACCCTTCTGGCCACAAACAGGGTGTGGAAAGCGTTAAAGAGATAAATACTTGTAGCATTTTAAAGGGACACTACACAACTTGTCATCCAAACTTTTTTCGTAAACAATATTTGCACATTTTATCCATACCGCAATACATTTCTCATTGTTTCATTAAATGCAATGCCCCCTCCCATGTATGTTAACTTTAGCTCATCACCAGAGCAATTCTTACCCAACTCACACGATCAAAACAAAATGATTCAGATCACCGAAAATAAGCACTTGAGGAAAATCATGGTTGTCCATTAGGGTTTCCCGTGGTTTTTGTTGCACGAGGAATGCAGGCTGACCAACATTGAAGTTGTGATAACTGTACAACCGCTCATTTATTAGCTTCGGCTCTGGGGATATACTCATCTCCCTCTCAAAACGTCTACTGAAAGACAGTCTTCGAGTGTAAGAAGTTCATTTCCGTGGTTAAATTATTACATCAAATCCGTCTTGTGTTCACTTGGCCATGGACGCTTTCTTAGTAACAAACTGGACATTGGTAACTCTGAAAGAAAGCAGGTGGTAACCGATTTCTTGAAGGTCTGGGATAAAGCCAGGTGGGACAATGAAGAGGGGGGAAACAAAGCGTTACATTTTACCACACAAATGTAATTAGCACTGCAAATGCAACAGGCTCCTCCATGCACATGTTCACAGCCAAGGAGAAGGGCAGTCATGCTATGCTTTAGAACCAATTTTTTGTTCCCAGATTATAGCGGAGCCAAAAGCGCAGAATAAGAAATCTCTATGCTTAAGGGATGAGGCTAATGATCTACATTTTACGCTTTTTTTTTTTTTTTTTTTTTTGCCCGGCCTTCAAGACTCTCAGGAAGAAATTCCTTATGCCCTCATTGAGGGCCTGCGGAGTGTAACAAGCCTAAATGACTGTTAAGACGGATTTCTGAACTCTGTCCTGGAGGGGCAGAGGTTCAGAAGGCCAGCCTAGTTTCTTGGAACAGGGGAACCTCTGGACAAGCCAGACCAATCAGGGTAGCGATCGCGGCGGTCAAGACTAGGTCTCAAGAGGGGTGAGGGTGACTGAAAGCCCGCAATGAGCACACAAAGCAAGGTCACTTACAAATTACTCCAAGCAGGTGTTATATTAAAAATATATACACATTTATTACAAGGCCTTTGTAACATTGACCGTAGCGAGAAATCACAATATAACTCCAGTAAACCAACACATACCAAACCAATACAATATATATACAAACGAGTCTAACAAGTTAGACGCACGAAATGTGTAGACCACCTAGATGGGGAGGAAAACAGGCAGTGCGAATAATAATTAGACCCAGTCCGCCTTCAGAGGCCCCTAACTAAAAGGAAGTCCAAGCCCTACGAAGAGTGGAGCCTTGTGCTCAAAATTACCTGCACACGCTGGTGTCAACGGGCAAAAAGGGGAGTCTCTTCGAGGGAATCGGGCAGTTTAGTTCGGTGAACAAATGAAAATGAACAGAGCTCCGCGACTCAAGCGCAGCCTCCACTGTGGGCAGAAGCAGAGCGCGAGTACGGAAAGGCGTGCTGTTAGACAGAGCGGGGAAAAGCTATGGGCTCCTGCAGGAGGGCGACCAGTTCCTAGCGATGCTACTCACCGGTCCCCGATGCAAGCAGACCCAGGCTTCTCCGCGTCAGTTTCAGTGCGGGCAGGTTTAGATAGGAGCAGGGGACGTCTCGTCGTTGTGTAGATTCCGCAGCAGCAGAAGTTGAGTTGACGACGTCCCAAACGCAGTGAACCCGCACAGTTTGTTACCACAGCAGGGCAACGGAGCGGCCATGTGTATTTCAGCCAAATGTACACTACTCACTTCAGACCTGGGAATGCCAAGTATACGAATCGTGTGAGAGTGACAAGGACTCGTAATACAACACAACCTGACGGCGGTTACAGAGCAAGGCTCCTGGGTAGGCTGGTCAGTCTGCTGGATGGCCCAGAGACACTTCCGAAGGCTTACGTGCAGGAGATGGTGAAGATGCCGAGAATAGCTGTCCCCGCTATTCCAAGGGTCGAAGTACCAGTACAGGCCTTCTCGTTCGATCCGAGGTAGAAAGGGTTTCACAAAGCGACAGCAGTGCAGAGGAGCAGTCTTTCAGCGGGTCACCAACGATTCCTCGGTTCAGCCTCGTGGTTGCAGGATACTTGGCTCCTGTATTCCTTTGTTCGTGAGAACTCAGGAGATCGACCTGGTAGTGGCGTTTCCAGCCCCCTCTTATCCACGGTTCCCTTCGCGCCAAAACGGAGGGGACCCAATGGGAGATCCGCTCATCAACACTCACACCATACGTGGACCTATCACGGACCATGGGGGTCCCAGGCATTCACACCACCCTAGACTCTCTGGAGCCCAGGATGTGTATTGGGACCAGACATCCCAGCCCCCATCTTGGAGGCACACACAGGCCTGTAGAAGCCCGGGAAAGCATCTGTGTTTCGCGGGAAAGTACATGCCCAAATAAGGAAGGCCCCAGGTCGGCTCGACCTGGGGGAGGTGAAGGGGGCAAGATGGTCAGCGGACATGACAAAGAGCCTCGTGGTCTGGCCATTTTGGAAGCCAGGCCACCATTTTGGGCTAAGCGCGAAAAACGCGCTTAAAACGCCAAAAGGAGCTCAAAAACACAAGAAACGATTGTTGCCACCAATCCCGTCTGTGATTCACTTGCACTGTTCATTTACAATCCAAAGAGAGTATCTAGGGCCTGTAGAAGACTAGAGACCCAAGAGAGCAGTAACTTATCTTACAGTGCCCTCTTGTGCCATGTTGCGCGAAAGCTGCAACATGATAAAGAAACTACGGAAAACAGCGTTTCCCGGTACTGACTGTCTTAAGGGCATGTCAGTTTCCCCGTAAGAATGGAGCGAAAGCCCAGAGGAGTGCAGCAGAAGGCTGCACTTCTCTGGCAAAGTCTAGATCATGGTGAAAACAACAGCAAAAAGTTTAGGGGTTGCCACATGGAAGGAAAATTACCCACAATTAAGAAATCTTTCCTAACAATGACTGTCAGGCTTCTCTTATCAGTCCAGGATTTCTCTATTGTGCAATGTGTTTACTTATATATTGAGAATGTGCTCACATGGCGAAAGCAGTTACTATCTGGGAACAATATGTTGGATTAACTATGTTGATTTTTATTCTATTTTAATTGTATCAATTGGATTGATGTTTTAACTGCAAATGTGAGGTTTATAATCCTGTATAATGATTGATGGATTTTTAATCCAAATAAACTTGAATTTTGACCTTTTTGACCACATTTACTCAGCCTTGTAATTTTAAATTGACCGTTGTTTGGTTCGCCAATCTATGCCAGCATGTGTAAGCTAATTGTGCCTTCTGAAAGCAGAGTTACATTTTTGTTTCACATACTTCACACCCATTCCCTTATTAAGATACGATTCTGGTCCTGTTTGTCAGTACATGCTGGGACGTGTAGTTATGAATTTTACCACTATAAATCGAATACTATCGTGTTTGCACAGGGCCAGGAAACATGCTGCACCATTGGCTTCCATCCCCTGCTCCCATGCAGCGCTTCCAGCTCCTGCTCCCATTCAGTATCTTGGAATCAAGTTCGGACACAACAGTGTGTAGTCAAAGTGACTTTACTCTCTTGCCTCCAGCATAACATTAACCCCACCTTTTCCACCTGGCAGCCTCCCCACCCACGTGATATGGGTCATGAATTTAAAGACACCACAACCTCCCCCCTTTTTAAACAGTTAACATTTAGTCAATTTCTTCAATGAGTCTGAAGTCTGTCCCTAGCAAAAGTCCAGAAGTCTTGGCCTGTGAAAGGGGGCCCATTGTTGAACTTCACTGTTCAGGACCCCCTAAGCCATGAACATCCTTTTGAGAGCAGGGATGCTGTGATACGCAGCTGTGGAGGAGACCAGCTGTATTTCTGGGTATCTAGAGTATTTGTCCATGGCTACAGGTACGTAATCACACCCATCTATTGGCCCCAAAAAGTCAACGGCAATTTGGTCCCATGCCTTCTCTGGTAGTTCTGTCATTTGCAAAGGTTTGTGTCTGGTATGCAGGTTAATGACGGTGCACTTGGAACAGTCTTTAAGGAGCGCTTCGACTTGACCATCCAGGTGGGGGAACCAAACCCTCTGTTGCAGAAGTCGCTTTGTTGATGCTATGTCTCTATGCCCTTCATGTGCAAGTTCTAGTATCCTCCTTAGGGTATGAGGTATGAATAACTTGGTCCCTTTTAACAACAAACCTTTCTCTGTCCACGTTAACTCATTCCTGACAAGCGGCAGCCTTTCAGTGTCTCATTGTACCTCCCAGGCAGGCACACTCTTCCCCCCCCCCCTCCTGCCTGTTTTGTTGTTTCCACCTTCCTGACCTCAGGCACTGCAGGAAGGATCAGGACTACCTGGTCGTTCTCTGACTCCTGAATGATCTGGTTGATGTCAACTCCTTTTTGTGCTGATGCCTGGACCACGTAGTAAATGTACTGGTCCACAATTGTCTGACCTGTCTCTGCAGAGGAGACCGGAAGGAGAGACAGGAAGTCTGCAGGATTTTCTTCTTTACTGGCCCAGTGTATAATGCAAAAGCGATAGTCTTGTAAACGTAGTCCCCATCTAGCAATCCTGGGTGGCATTTTGGCCTGGGGATTTCCATAGATGAACAGGGGGGTCTGGTGGTCTTCACAATTGTGAATGGCTTTTCATACAGGAACAGGTGAAAATGGTCACAGGCCCACGCCACGGGCAACCCTTCCTTCTCGGCCTGAAAGTAGGCCTGCTCTGCCTTGGAAAGGCTCCTACTGGTGTATGAAACAATGTGCCATTTGTCAGGCAATTCCGGACTTGGGCCAATATGGTGCCTAAACCTACCAAGCTTGCGTCGACAGTGAACATAGTGTCTCTGGCCGTGTGAAGTAGACCACGTTGTCTGCTGACAAATTATCTGGAAAGCCTCCTGGCAGACCTCGGACCACACAAATGCAACCTGTTTCTTTCTAAGCGCTTGAAGGGGTTCGCTCACCGATGCAAAATTCTCTATGCAACGGGCGATAGCTCACCAACCCCAAAAAGGAGCGTAGACCTGATCTGTTGGTGTGTGGTGCAGTGTTGTTTAGAGCGGCCACTTTCTCTGGGTCTGGAGTCATGCCCCGGGCTGAGAACACGTGTCCAAGGAACTGCACAGCCCCTTTCTGAACTCACATTTTTCCTTATCGAGGTGTGGTGAGCAGTTTCTAGTGCCATGCACACCCTCGCCAAAGTGTTGTTGTGGTGGTCCTGATCCTTTCCGAATACCAATATATATATCGTCACTATAGTTCAGGCAGCTGAGAATGTGTTTGATGACGTTATATATTTCAGCCTGAAAGATCTCAGTGGCCGAGGATCCCCCCAAAGCTGAGGTGCTTGTATCTGCAGTGTCCTAGATGGGTGACGAAAGTTGTTATGTATCTGGATTCCTCACACAGCTGTAGCTGGTGGTATCCCATATTCAGGTCGAGCTTGGAGAAAATCTGAGCCCCATTCCCATTCACAAGATGAATAATAGTCCCCAAGCACCCACAAAGGAAGGTCCACACACTATGTTAGTGATAACACAGTCTTTATATAAATAAGGTTCACAGTTATATACACAATCACAATAACACACTTTGTGCTCAGGTTAATTTAAAATGGTAAATATATACAGTTCTAAGTGGTACCACAATTATACTGGGATTCCTTTTAAAATGCATTAACTGTACTCAGTTCAAATGTCGTACAAATCAGTTAATAATGTGAACCAACAATAGACCTAGGAGGAAAGCAGGTTGGTTAAAACAATAGACACAATGCTGGCCCCGTTTACCTAGACACAGTTCTGTGTGAGAATCCCCCCCCCACCTGGGCAAACTGTAAATAAACCTATAATACAAGCCCAGTCCATATATTGTTTCTATGAGTCTTATTTCCTTCTAAACTAGTTCTACCACCCCAATGTACCCGGAATAGTAGATTTCGATGTCTGGTCCTCGATGGATCCTTTGTGAGCGGCTCCCTTTAAGGCAGGAGCCACGGATTGTCGAAATCCCTCGAAGAAATGATGAACGACGTCGAGGCAGCAGCTTCGGTCCTGGCGGTCTGCGGGGATGAGGCATGTGGTGCACCTCAACCGGTGATCATTCGTTGCCGCAAAGAGTCACTGAAGAACTTTGGCCCAGCAAGGGCTTCTAGTTGTCCAGCGTCTCTGCGGTCTTCGGGTGGCAGGAAACCCACCAGCGGATGCTCCTCGGTTTGGCGGCGGCCTCGACTTTCTCTGGCGGGACAAATTGGTCAACGGTGCAGGCGAGAGCGTCCTGGGATTCAAAGTGTCTTAATCAGGTGGAGAGTTGCAGCTCTAGTCGTCGGCGGCATGGCGTCAAGCAGTCCCCGCTTCTGGGCAGCACAGCTTCGACGGGCCTCCAGCAGTTATAGCAAACCTGCGAACCCGGGTCGACGACGGTGGACGGCTGTCCGGTGCTTCTCTTCATTCTCCTCGGCAGTCCCCGTCTCCGGTTGGCAGCCTGTTAGGGGATCTGACTTCCAGGGACCTTCAGCGAAGGTTAGCAGTGCACGAGGGTCCCTCGTTGCTCAGGAAGAGGTCTTCTAGCCAGGTCCTCTCTCGGATCAGTCTCAACGTCACAGCGGCTTTCAGATTGTGGTGAAGGTAACAGCAGTCAACCTTCTTCTTCGGGCTCGGCAGTCGAGATCGAGCATCAGTTTCGACTTCAGCTTCTGAACGATTTCTAGCAGTGAGACGCCCCCATATACACTGTTCTGTCTCTCATTCATTCTGCTGGGTCACACTCAGGCAACCAATCACTCAGAAGGGCATTCAGCAGTCAGGCAGCCAAGCAGGCTTACAGTGCATTCAGGCCTTTCTCCTCCCTCTCAGACATTCACAACAAGGAATGTGTATTGGGACAAGTACCCAGCCATTCAGCACTACATATTGCAATCATACCAGTTTCGGGCGGGCTGTCTGTCTTGTATACCAGAAACTAGACACCCATAACAAGAAGTGCATATTGGTCATCCATTCCATTCGCCCAGGTCCAACCCCAAGGGTGTACCCACAACATACAGTCACTGGGAAGGCTCCAGTTAGTCTGGCCTGGACTTCCCCAAAATACCATATATGGAACTTCCACCCAACAGCCAGTCAGGGGGAAGGGACAGAGGCAGTGCTTCCCAGGACTTTGGTAAAAACAAGGTAACAGGCAATAGAAAGAAAGAGGTCACAGGGCCGATCCTGTTTCCTATCACTAATCAACTGATTCCAATGGCAGGCCCTGGGTATCCCCAAAATGGAGAATACTCAGAGCTCCTGTCAAATTCAGCATGGAGCTGCCACCAGCCTGTACCCTGCTATGTGGGCCACAAACATACACTAGGGGCACAGGGTTGTACTCCCACCCATGGGCGCAATAAGGGTATCCCAAGGGTCTGTACACCAAACCAAAAATAGGAAGAGCTGCACTGCCAGGAGTCCCACATGGACTCCTTGGCAGCAAACAATACAGAACACATATGAAAAAGGACTACAGGACAAGGACAGGGAGTCCCTGTCCCTCCAATGCATTTCCAGCATCACACAGACCTCTTCACTGATGGCGTTGACAGTTGCCCCAGTATCCACTAGGAACTCGGCTGGCAGCCCATTCAGCTGCTCCTTGGCTGAGGGGTTTCCCAGAGCGTATAGGTAACCCTTTTTTCCTTGATTCGTCTGCGGCTGAATGTCTGAAGCCACTCTTTTTCTTTGCTTCTTCTACATATGAATAGCTGGAGCCACTGTCCGATGCAGATTGTTCCACTAGGTAGCAAACATTTGGGTCTCCTCTGAGGTCGAGAAATGAATGAGCGGAGAGAACGCCATTCTGGCTTAGCTTTCTGATGATGGCGCCCCTCCACCTTCCTTTCTTTTTGTCGTCTATGCAAGGGTTCATAAGGCGTCGCAGTCCCATCTGATAGGAGCTTGTCTTCTCCTTTGTCCGGGGCATCAGGGCACTTACACCTTGCCCTTGTGCTTGGCTGCGGGACAAGCAGCACATGGCCTTAAACTGGTTCTCTGGCCCACACACCTCACATTGTTGTCCCAGCACAGGGCATGTACCTTCATGTGGGAACTCATATTAGTATCTATAGTAGAAGGGGTTGCTGTTGCTTTTATGTGGCGGGGATGCCAGTATCTTGTTGATGGACTCGGATGGTGGGGCAGACAATTTAATGTTGTTCATGACCACGACCTGCATTTCGAATATCGTACCTAACCGGGCCATTTGCAGACAGGAAGAAGGGGAGTCAGTTGAAAAATATTTTGCACGAAAAGAAGCTTTTACCTTGTTTATTGGAATGGACATGGACATGGCTATGGCAGAGGGACAAAGCTTTTTGTTCACATTTTGTAGAAAGATTGTTACCACACCTAAAGAATGATATAAAAACGTATGGGTTTACATGGCCAACTCAAGCTGCTGCCCAGATTGTGACTGTGACTAGGTATTATGCCAATATCCATGCCAAAGATAAAGGGTAGAAGGAAAAGAAAATGAAGGAATTAAAAACCATAGCACTAATGCAACATCATAGGTATTTTCACCCTAGGAGAGGCCAGCACTATTCAGCTAGGAATCATTATGAAGATGACTATAGCACAATAGACTGCACAACATAGGGCCAGTCCAAAATCCAATGCCCAATATCTAATCCTGTACAGTTCAGTATAGGTACTATATCGTGCATGGCTCAGCTTGTTGTCACTGATAAATGTGCTTTAAATCTATTGGGAATGGATTTGCTGAAACATTTGCATGCAACTCACCCCAGTTTCCTTGCCATGAAATGCTGCTCTGCAAGAGTTTAGATGTTTTAAAAATCTGCTTTATATAATTCACCTGCTTTTATGCACACCTGATTTATGTTTGTGTTATATGTACTAACTCAAAAACGGGAAGAAAAAAACCCCAGACGGTCTGCATATTTTTCTTCCACATCGGACTCGGTGGGGATTTTATTGGATAGAACAAAAACGCAGCACCTGACAAATGCCAGGTTGACTAGATATGAGCTGATATTATTGGGTTCAAATATTGTTATACAACGTTCAAAACCATTGTTGATGCTTGTAGGTTATCGCATCATTTAGCACATGTATATTGCACACATGATGCAGTCAGAGAATATAATATTTGATAATACCCTTGAAACAGTGCAAACTAAGGTTAAGGCCCCTGCTGAGAAGGAGTTTTTTGGAATGGAAACGGACTGGGAAATATGCAGGTGTTTATTGGCTAGATATGCAAGATGAGGGAAAATGGAAATTACCACATATATATATTTACCTTTAAAGTTCTCCTGTGCTTATGGCCTGTCTCATATAGGTGCTGAAGGATGTGTAAATTAGCTTAATACAGTGTTGAGTAACACTCAACTAAAGACCACTCACGATTGCCTTTCATAAACTGTTTAGTATGTGTGCCCTATAACATTGGGAAGAGCCAGGTAGCCCCAAAAAGACATTTTTCGGCCACAAGTTTCTTTTGTAGTATTACAGCTAGAGTTTATTAAAGTTGCCTCCCTATCAAGAAAAATGATTTGTTAGTGATAAGAATGTATGTGTAGAAAATGGGTAGAAGTATTTCCCCTGGGAAGAGAGTACTGCATTAAGATTTACCCTGATATTGACCGCCTTACACTGTTCGGAGCAACAGTAATGTATCATTTGTTAATGTTGCAACAGAATTTGTGCATTCCGGTGTTGGATTGCCTCCTTACAAAGAAGTTATGGGCTGCCTAGCAAATGAATGGGGTGTGCCAAATTTCAAAATGTGTTCTATCCTCTGTTAATCAACTACTGTAGGAGTTAGCTAAACCTGGTCTATTCTCTGCAAAGCGGTTGCAGATTGGAGTGTTGTCTAAACACCATTGAGGAGGCCAGGACACTATCCAGGCACATGACTGGGTATTTGTTGAGCATTAGGGCTACAACCCAGGTGAAAAATGGCATTGCAGCCATTGCTCGCCACTCAGACGGCAGCAAAGATATTGGGCTGCTAGTTTTGGGTCCACACTTTTTGATTAGCCACACCATTGCCTGCGTGTTTTGCCCTAAAAGCACCCCTTCTGCTGACACATTGGACATTTGCATCCACAAAGACATTTCAGGAGCAACAGAGTGGGCAATATAACTTGAAAACCAGGAAACTGCGACTCAACAGCAACTGGACTGCAAACTGCAAAAAGAAATCCCTTGCCCTAAGGTACAGCTACCAGGTGGGCAAGCTTGCCATCTCCAATAAATTACCTAAAGGGGTGAGGTAATAAGAGACACTCCAAGGGGCAGATAAGCTCCGTGAAACATGTTCTGATGGAATTTCTTTTGTCTGCACTCTATATTCCATGCACAAGTTCACGTGAATGGCTATTTCATTCCAAAGACGATTTGTGTATCTTTATGCTCCTAACAGAGAAAAAGAACAAAGGTGTTGGACCAAGGGGTTTAAGCAGTACTGTTGGGAGTAAATGTTTGTGTTAGGTGGTTTATTATCACTGCAATGTTATGTAGTGCTGTCCTTGTTTAGCATAGTAAAATGTGTCCCCAATGCAACTATGCCACAAAATACAGGCAACTTCAAAATCCACCAAGTTTATTATTATTTTTTTTTCAAATTCAATTTTATTGGCATCGGCACATTTACAACTCAACTCAGGTGTCCTGCAAGCATCATCATGTTATTAGACACCAACAGGGTTTTGACTTTTCTCCCCACCCCCCTCCCTTACCCCAACTGTTTTCCGGCCATTCTAGGGCAGTCGCTTCTTTTCTTTACTTTAGCCCCTCTGGGATCTCAGTTCCTATCTATTACACCTTGAGGTTCAATGGCCTGGGAGGTTGCACCCTAAGTTCAACTGGCATTGCACCGATTCCAGTTCTTCTCTGTCCAACTCTCATTACCCTGTACTTACTTGTCACCTGCCACTTATCATTCTTGCAAATGTTCTGGGTCGTATTTGTGAGAAATGGAGGCCATTCCATGGCTCTCGTCAGTGATCGATTGTGTATCAGTCTCGTTAGCTCCTCCATTCTATATAGGTCTAGTACCTTGGCAACCCATTCCTTTTCTCTCGGGAGGTTCTCCCTTTTCCATCCCCCTGCAAGACATGCCCTAGCTGCCAGCAGGAGATAGTGCGGCATATGCGGTAGTTTCACCCAGTTCTCATCTGTCGTTTCAGTTCTGAATAACACCAGTAGTGGTTCCACCCTCCTTTCCACCCCATCCAGGTCCCTAATCCAGACCAACACTTCTTTCCAGTCCTTCTTTCCAGTACTGTTGTACCTTTCCACAGTTCCATCACATATGGCAATAATCTGCTACTTGACCACATTTCCCCCAGCAGTGAGGATCTGCCCCGAGTGCACTTTCCCCCACCTTGCCGGGTCCCATTGCCACCTATATAGCAGCTTGAGCATGTGTAGTTTATACAGCAATCCTATGGTATATTATGCCACCACGTCACCTAGGCACCAGCACAATAAATACCACACTGACTCCGCATTCCCAGATGCTGCCACCACCTGATCCATGCATGCAAGATTTACCGATGTCACTTTTTTAGTCGACTTTATAGTCGTCCACTCATCGGGCACCTGGACAGCCTCCTGCACTACACTAGAAGCCCTTTTGGCTGTGCAGAATTTTATTCCGACTTTAACTCAACAGTCATACTGTCTAAGAAAGTTAGACTTTTTAGCTAACTTTCTCCATTTATTCTTCTAATAGCGATCATGGCCATCTTTCTCACCTGATCCAGGCCCTATTCTCACGGCATTACCTGCCAGCGCAAAAGTTCCAGCACCATTGCTGGACCACATACCTGCTAACTAAGGTATGCCTAAAACGATTACTTATCAGTCTCATATGATTTGTCATACAATTACGGTAACTAACTGCTACCCCTCCCCTGTAGACATCCTGCTACAGACGTCCGCACTGCTTAAGGTGCCTTTGACAACAAGTCCGTGCTCAACCGAGAATCCAAAATAGGTATGTGTTTAGTATGCAGCCTTGATACAGTACTCACTCTGTATGGTCATTCCCATCTTCTGATAAATCACCCACTTCCTTATGTGTCACCTGTCTCTATAGACGTTCTCCAGCCCCAAACAATGTCCTGATGACGGTTTGGACCCTTCATCTGTGATCATTCTCTACCCAGTGAAGGCTGACTTTTCCCCGAACTAGAAACACCTGCATAATATATGTGTCGACTGTAATATCATCCTACTAAATCCAATAGTAGTATTTGGAACAAATACAATACACGTATGCTATTAACCCTCACCTAATTCAACTGTGATGCTAACAACAGTTTTTTACTTGTTTTACCTCCAATTATAAACCAAAAAAGGTTCATATGTGACAGTTCTAAGTTGTCTTTCTCTTGTGTTATTTCTTTTGTAAACATGCTTTCTACACATGTGTCCAAATTCCATGAATAAATTGAATTTGTTTTCTAAACCAGAAATATTTTGTGACCCTTAATAGTTAGTCTTTGTACACTAGCTTCCTGCCTACCTAGACCTACCTATCCTACACGGTTGACTCTATTTCTCTTCCTTATGCTTATACTGGCAGGCCACTGATGTTCGGTGGGCATTTAGGCATAACATCCTCCATTGATCCGGGTCTATCTCCCTACCCAGGTCTCTCTCCCACCTCTCCTTAAGTGTAGATACCTCACCCCCTCTGGCCTCCAGTAGGGCCTGGTACAACTTTGAGATGAGACCCCTAGTGCCCTTCGCTGTGTCCAGCACTCGCTCCGTGTGTGTCAGATCCCTTCTGTAGTTCCTGCTTCCACCTTTCAGACATTAGCACCCCCTTCAGTTGCAGGTATTTAAAGACCGATAGGTTGCCCACCCCCAGGGCTGCTTCCAGGTCTGCTATCCCCACAAATTCATCCTTCTTAAGAACCTGCCCCACCCTCTCTAGGCCTGCTTCAAACCAGTCCTGGAATTGTCCATTGTCCGGTATGTTATCTTGTATGGGTGGTGCCCATATATGGCTTAGTGGAGAGGGCCAGTTTGTGACACCTTCCATCTCTCTTCTAACTCTCCATAACTTCAATAGTGGACCCAGAATCTTGTGCAAGTGGATTCTCCTCGGCATTGCTCTCATCGGTGCCCATAACCACTCCCCCAGGGTGACTGGGCGGAAACTGTAATTTTCTATCCCAACCCATTGTTTATCCTTGTCCATACGCAGGTGAGGGATCAGGGCCCTGAACTGGGCCGCTCTATAATACGTTCTCATCTCAGGAAGCCCCACCCATCCCTTTTCCTTTAGCTGGATCAGTAATTTATAGGCCACACCCTGCTTTCCCCCTTGCCGTAAGAATCTGAGTATTTTCCTTGTCAATTCCCCAAAGTATATCTCTAGTAGTTCTGTTGGGAGTGCTTGATATAAATATATTCTGGGAAGAATCTCCATCTAGAGAGCATTTAGCCGTCCTAACCAAGAGATTGTTAGATTCTCCCATTGTTCCGTTTCACCCGCTAGTCTGTGCATAAGTGGGGGGAAGTTACATTTGTATATTCTGTCCAACCGCTGCGGTATTCGCATTCCTAGGTACTTCATGCAGTCCCTTTCTACTGGTATCCCCAGGCCCAATCATCTCAGCAGTTGTTCTGGTGTGCCCTCACCCAGGGGAAGGATAATTGATTTGCCAATATTTATCTTAAAGCCTGACACCTTTCCATATTCCTTTATCACCCAAAGTGCTCTCTGTAGAGAGTCCCCTGTGTTCGAATGGTACATAAGGATGTCATCTGCGTACATGCTTATTTTATGTTACTGCTGCCCCACTGCAATTCCCTCTATCCCATCGTCTTCCCCTTATTCGATCCACCAGGGGCTCCATTGCCAGGGTGAACCGTAGGGCTGAAAGAGGGCAGCCCTGCCTAGTACCTCTAGTCAGGCGGATTTCACGTAACGTGACCCTGTTAACCATTACTCTGGCAGTTGGTCCTTTCTAGACCGCTCTAATTGCCCTGCACATCTTAACTCCTACCCCTATTTTTCACAACACTGCAAAAAGGAAGGCCCACTCCACCCTATCAAATGCCTTCTCGGCATCTAAACCTAGGATTGCTTGTTCCCCTGGTTGCTACCTTACATGCTTCATTAGATCAAGTGTCTTCCTAATTGCGTCCAGCCCCTGCCTACCCGCTATGAATCCCATTTGATCGGGATGTATTACGTGTGGTAGTTTTTCTTCAAATCTCGTTGCCAGGATGCGGGTGAAAATCTTTTCGTCCACATTTAAAAAGGCTGGTATGAAGAACAGAGCTACGGGTCGCGTCCCTCTTTGGGGATGACCGAGATCTGGGCCTTACTAAATGATGCCGGGGCCTCCCCTGTCTCAGGATATGGTTATACTTTTTGACCAGGTGTTGTGTCAGGGTTCCAGAGTATTTTTTCTAAAACCCTATCGTATATCCATCCTCTCCTGGGGCCTTCCCGCTCGGGAGGCGGGATATCGCACATTGGACCTCCTCTGCCGTAATCAGACTAAGTGGTCTATCTCTAGAGGTGTGAGTTTGTTCATATGGACCTCGCTCAGGTATGTCCCAACTTCCCCATCTACTCCCTCTGCTTCGGTAGCGTATAGTGTTTCATAGTACTGCACGACTCCCTCCGCAATGCCATTCGGTGTATGCCTGTCTCTCGCCCCCTCTTCCGGGCTCCCCAATTTTGCAAACCACCTTTCTCCCCTCGGGGCTTGGAGCCTACCTGCCAGGAGTGCGTCTGCCTTATCACCTTTTTTGTAATATTTTTGTTTCAAATATCTCAATTTCCATAGCGTCTCTCCCATACCCAGAGCCCTCAACTCAGCCCTTTTAGCCAGTACCTTCCCTCTGAGTTCCTCGGTGTCCCCCTCTACCAGCATGCATCTCCTCCTCCCATTCTGCTATTTCCTTGTAGATTTTCTCTTCTACCAGGCCTCTTTCCCTCTTCTTCCTTGCCCCCTCTCTCATCAGCACACCCCTCCAGGTGGCCTTCCCAGCATCCCATACAGTTTCCATATACACTTCCCCTGTGTCGTTTAATTGGAAGTATTCCGCTATTCCCTCGGCCAGGTTGTCGGAGAAGAGGGGGTCGCTCCAAAGCGAATCGTTACACAGCCATGTGCCCTTTGGTCTGTATAAGCCAGATATTTCAAGAGTGACAGTTACCATGTCATGGTCTGACCACCCCACGGGTCTTATAGCACTTTCTACCAGCCTCAGACTATGCTCTTTGTTGAGAAGGAGGTAATCGATCCTCGTATGTTTCAATGTCGAGGGGAGAAGAATGTGTAACCTTCTTGCCTCGGGTGTTTCTACCGCCACATGTCCACCAATGCGTACCGTTCCATTGCCCAACCCAAATGACCCCATTTATCGACTCCTTTATCCGTGTTATCCCCTCTAGTCTTTCTGTCCCATGTTTAGTTCGCCCAGGCATTAGTGTCCCCACCAATAATGTATAAGTCAGCCTCCCGCTCATGTAGTTTATCCAGGGCTTCTTTTATGAACCTTTCTTGTCCCTGATTTGGGGCATATACTGCCGCCAGTAGCACTTTCACACCTTCCAGAGTTCCCTCTACTATTAAGTCTGCCCTTAAGCAGATTAAAGGCATCACAATCTTGGATCCGACATTGTTTATGGAGGATTATTCCCACCCCTCCTGTTATCGTGGGTCCGGATGCCCAGTGCACTCACCCTACCCCTCCACCTCGCAGTTCTCGCTCCTCACCCTGCACCAGTCTGGTCTCTGCCAAGAATCAGATGTCCAGGGAGACTTTCCGAAACTCCCTTGTTACCAATGACTTTTTGGTGTGGAGTTCAGCCCTTTTACATTTAGAGTGCTCACCTTTAGGCCCTTATTAGCCGCACGTTCCCCCATTGCTAGTTCTCTTTTATTTTTGCCATCTCACAACTAGGTTTTGGTGTAGGCTCAAGATGTATGTCCTTTTCCCTCGGAGGGACTTGTCAAGAATTCCTTAGGTTAGCCCTACTGGTGCCGGTAAACCCCATGAACTTGATACTAAACCATCCAACTTTCAACAAGGTGAACCCCTCCAACTTGGAGGTATAAACATTGACATGGGAGACTCACCGGGAGCCACTTTGGAATGTGTTAGGCAGAATCCAGTGCATTTCCCTTAGGGAGCACTACACCAGATTAGGACTACAGGTGAGAGAAATAAATCCCCTTTGGTATCAGTCTGTACCACAAAGATTTAGTTGGTAGCTGTGGCTGAGCAGTCAGACTTATCTCAAGAGGGAGATGAGCAGTATTCAGGGTTTACACAATAGGTATCACAGTACTATGGAACAAGGAAACACTAACCAAAGCTTTGTACTGTCTTTCACCACGCTTCCCTTCTCGGGACCAGGTATACTGTCTCCCACTTTATCTCCGGCCCCTCTCTCCTGGCGCTCTAATTGCTGCTGCGGGTTTTCCCTGTTGCGTGTGATCGGGATGGTGGTGAACATGTCTCAGCCTGCTGCGGTTGCAAACCCCTCGGGCGTACCGCCTTTGCTGTGGAGGCTCACCACAGGGTCGCACGTGCACGCTATTGCCCCTATGCTGGCTCCTTGCTTCTTTTTGCTGATGGGCACAGCTCTGGGTGCTCCGTGCTTCCGTCTGAGTCCCCTGGCGAGTAGTGTGCTGCCTGTTAGTTCAGCTGGGGTTCACCTGCAGCGCCATTGTTGGGTGTGCCGCAGGGAGCATGCAGTTCGGGTTGGAGGCTCCTTCCGTCGCCCTGCGCTCTTCGTCTCAGGGTGCCTTTGCTGCGGTTTGGCCCGTTTCTCTGTGTAACTACTGTGTTATGCGTGGCGATCGTACTACGCCGGGCTGTGTTGACCATCAAGCGTGGCCGAGGCCCCGCTAACAATGTTGGGAGCAGGCCCCTCCGTGTTACTGCTCTTTGCTCCAGCATCCGAGGCTGCCTTTACACCTGCAGATGCCTCTGTGGTTTCTGCTTCGAGCGGGTGGCCCCACTTGGGATTTCCACAGGTCTGGGTGCTCAATCTCATCTCTAGAGTGCTGGAGGGAGTGGGAGCTACGTTCTGAAGCAGCCATCTTGTCCCGCACCCGCTAGTGGTCTCCCACCACAAATTCTTTTTATGCAGAAGAATGTTATTATGGAAATGTTGGTCATAGATGTAGCAGATTCATTTACTTACTGAAATGGGAACAGTTAAGAGAACTATGTTAAAAAATTGGGCCGATTGTTAGAAATAGGTATTAAAATGTTAGGCTTTTTAACATATGTTCCATTAATAAATATGCTCTTTTTAAAGAAGCCCTTAGCCTGCAAAAACATAGAATGTCCTTTTTATTCAGCTGTTGACAGATGCTCTCAAGCAGCCACAGTGTGTTATGTTAGCCCTGGAGCAGCTGCGTAAAGTAAGGTTAAACCACGGCAGGAGTTCAATTTTAACTCTGAGTCCGTGGCCTGTTGTAATACTATATGAGTTGTAAATGTATAAAGATGTGCCTCTTGTAAATGGGGTGGAGAAAGACGAGGAGACTCAGATGGTCGGTTGTAAACCATGCTGGGCATGCTGTATCGGAGTAAACCTGTCTCTCTGAGCTTTAAGCCAACATTCTGTTCCAGTGTTTCATTTTGCCTTAAAGTTGTTTTCTGAACACAGGCAGGAATACTAGAAGTATTCTCCCACAGCATCTGTGGTAACTCCTGGTAGCTCCTGCCTACAGGGTGATGCTCAACACTCAGGAGCTGGTTTTAGCTCCTGCACACTGAATCTCCATTTTGTAGTCTTCCTCTGATGGGCCCTGCTGAGAAGGCCAGAGCTGGCCTGGTTGGGCTTGCAGCCTTGGACATCCCGCTGCCTTGTCCAATGTCCTGTTGACAATTTTGTTCTCTCAATGCCCCTTTTGGGCTTGCTGCAGTGGGAACTCAGCTCAGCTCCCTTTCTCTTTCCTTAGCATCCATATTCGGGTGCCTGTATTTTCCCCAACGGCTCTCCACTGGCTCTTCAGCTGGTGTGCCTCGGGTCTGGCCCCAGACTTTGATTTGTATTCACGCACCTCAGCGGCCACCATTGGTCTTGCTGGTGCCGCCCTGCACCGTTTATGAGGCCCCCGGCATCGCTGCTCGGTCCTGATAAGCGGGGTCCTTTGCTCCTCCCTCACTAGTATCGTGTTTATCCAGGTTCGGGAAACACACTGCACCATTGACTTCCAGCCCTTGCTCCAACACAGTGCCTTGGAATAAAGCATGGACACAGCAGGGTGTAGTCAAATGTGACTTTGCTCTCTCGCCTCCAGCATAATATTAACCCCTCCCTATCTGCTTGCTCCCTGTGTCTTCCAGCTCCCTCCCTACACACGTCATGACTTCAAGACACAACTAAACAGGATTGGCCTAGCAGATCCTGAGTTGAACGAGTCATATTGTCAAGTAGTGCCCCAAATGAACCTATTTTCTGATTTTTCCATACTTTGACCATTTCTGCAGAGCAGTTGGTGATTTATTGAATCATGAATTTCTGTAAATCACAGGCCTGCTGAAAATTGTATCCCTTAACTATTTTCAAAACCCCCATATGTTCATAATTATAATTGTTCTTTTATAACACACTTAATACCTGAGACTGTTTCTAAGCATGGGACCAGGATTCAAACCTGTGTTGCTATGCATTGTCTTGTCTTGCTTCCAAGACAAACGTGTTGCCCCTGAGCTATCCTCCTGGCCCATGCGCAGGGTTTAATGACTGGTGCAACACGTTACTAGAACATCATCCTGGAAGGGACCTGTGTGTTTTGAAAAGCTAATCGGCTTACTTACAGGTAATCTTTATTACTCCTGCTCCTGGTTTTCCTCGTCACAGTACTTACTTATGAGGGTGTCACCCTTCCTTGACAGAAACCCTTCTTCTATTTCTTTTTACTAATGCCCCTCCCCTTTTTCAGTGGGTGTGTAATACTCCCCTTACCCAAGTGTGCACTGGTTCCCTTATACTTCCAACAAAGATGCCTAGACCCATTCCATTCCATATGGGAGTGAGAGGTGTTTCATAAGTACTGTAACATGGAAGAGCAAGGCTAGGAGTAATAAAGATCAGTAACCAGATCAGATAATTACAGCTTTATCACCCTTTCTCGTCCCAGTACTTGTGAGGTACACCAAACCCCTTGGAATAGGTTGAGAAATCGGAATCTGACCAGAAAGTGTGTTGTGCTCACACAACAGCATTTTGTTTTAGAAATGGCTAAAGTTCACCTTCACAACTCTCCTGGGCTCAGAACAACCCTGCCAAATGAGTGTGCCCCTTTCTGTGTGCCCATTCAGATGATAATGTCTCATGAAGGTGTTAGTCTGCTCACGTAGCAGCCCTGCAAATTTCCTGCATGACCACCACTTGAGCCTGTGCCCATGATGGTGACATTCCCCTGGTGGCTGTTCTCTGTATTCCTGTTGGCAGGAAAAGTCCTGAAGCTCCATAAGCTAGCTTAATGTCTTCTTGTATCCATTGACTGATGGTAGCGGTCGTAGCATTCCTTCCAGGATTTGCTCCCCCAAAAGTGATGAATAAACTATCTGATTTGAAAATCGGAGCTGTGTTGTCCAAGTACATGAGATGTCCAGAGTATGCTATTGTGCCTTCTGTGGGGGTGCCAGATCTTGGAAGAAGGAATGTAGTTCTATTTACCGTGCTAAGTGAAACTTGTACACCACCTTGGCCGGAAAGCTCAACATAGCTCCAATGCCCATCAGCAGTCTAGCGGAATTGATGGCTGGTAAGAACACAGTGTAAAATATTTGACATTTAAGGATAATCCTTTGCATAGTCTTAAAGGGTGACTCCTGTAACGCTTTTAATACCAATGGCAAATGTGATTGCTGTAGCTCGAAACCTGACTCTGTCCAGAATTAGAGAACCCCTTTAGTCATTAATGATCAGCTCTGTCTTGGATTACACTTCCAAAGAGTCTTTGACTGCCTGGATGGCCACCCGTTGTGTTCTCAAGGTTGAAGCTGCCAATTCCACATCAAACTCGTCATTCAAAAATTGCATAATTGCTGGGGTTGGACATTGTAGAGCCTGCAGCCCTTTCTTTTCTCACCATTTTGATAAATGTTCCCAATGCTTGCCATACACCTTTTGGGGCACTGGCTTCCATGCACACTGTACTATCTGTGCTAATTGAGAGGTCAGTCCTAGTCTATGCGTCCTAGTCTCTGCAGCCTCTTCCTTTCAGTCTCCGGCCCCCAATGTGGGACCGTGAAAAACATCTCCACTTGGTTCAGGATTAATGGGCATGGGGGGGAGACGGGAGTAGGTGCACCAGAGTTATCAGCTCCATCACTAAAGGGAACCAAGATTTCCTCAGCCAAATCTGCACCAGGAGAATCACATGAATTGCTGAATCCTAGATCTCCACAACCACCCTTAGAATCAACAGGAGAGACAAGAATTCATATAATAGACATGGCCATAGAATGCTCATGGCATCTATCCCGCACACTTCCGGGCATGGGGACCTGGAACAAAAGAATCACCCTACGCACCCTGGCCATTACGCACAAATGCCTCACAAACTCGGCCCCGAAATACCTGGCAGACAAAATTTGCTTACACCAACCCACACGCACTAGAAGATGATCTAATTCCCACAACTTAGTGGTTCCAACATACAATCTAAAAACAGCAGGTGGAGCCAGTTTACCAGTTCAAGATGCCAAATTATGGAACTCTACCCCCATCCCCCTCAGACAGGAACCCTCCTTCCTCACTTTTAAACCCAGTATAAAAAACTGGCTGAGCAACAAGCCTCCTCAGTAAGATGTATTCACTAGGCTAGCCGATCACCATCTATGCCTTGGCTCAGCCTCCTGTTTAGTTCACTACTGTATTTTATCTCCTGTATCTCACATCTTGACCCACCTGTAACCAGGGTCCTCTTTGTTGATGATAATCTGTATGGCTGCCTGTGTAACCTTTAAGTTTTTCTCAAGCGCCCAGTTACCTCAGGGTTCAGCGCAAGATACAAATAATAAACTAATACAAATCCTTTTCACTTTCTGAGAAGATGCAACAAGTCCAGAACTGGCATCCCAAACTGAGGACCTATTAAATGGAACATCTCCTGATTCTGTTTTCTTTATTCAGATGCTAAATCCCTGTTCTAGGGGTCCGCTATCATATTCTCCTCCCCCTTAATATGTTCCACTTGTATCCACACAAGGTTTGTCTCCACCCATTCCTCCCAAGGAATTTGCCAATTTCTCCTGTTACTTGGACCTGGTGCCCTTATGCCATTGATATGTCTTTTTTTTTTTAAAATGTATATTCTTTTTTATTTTTTTTAAGCAGGGGATCTCTACTCTCTGGAGTGGAGAACCAACAATGAGTACATTTCTGAAAAGAGATGCCAGAGAACGTAATTTGAAAAAAATTACATTCTCTTGGATCTCTTTTAAGAAATGTACTAATTGATAGAAGTATTGTCCATCCTGAGTTGTACTGCCCTCCCCTGGAGAACTGTGCCAAATGCTTGCATGTCCATTCCTGCTGCTGCCAGTTCCCTTCAATTGAAGGAGGGTGCTGCCTGCGGAATCTCCCACTTCCCACTGTAGATCGCCACCACAGCATGCTGACATCAGTGGTAACTATGATTGCCCAAGACTGTCTCAGACGAAACCCTTTTAGCAAATTTTCCAACTGCAGCCACCATAGTAACTATCCTTTCAACTCCCCTGGAACAAGGGAGAATCTTTTCTTTTTGGGCTGCTTGGTCCTGTCTGGAGTGCTTGAACTGGACGAGGACGCCTCCATTTCAAGGTGCTTAGTCTTCTCCTTTTTCTTCCGCTTCCTCTTCTCTTTCTTTTCATGCTCATCGCGTTCTCGCTTAATACAAGACAAAGTTACTTGAAACTGACACCCTGGGAATGAAACAATGTTTTTTCATTTGTGGTGTGTTTTTCATAGCAATGTACGAGCCTATGTCATTCTGTACTGAAACCCCTTTGTCCCAACCTAAAATGGCCACCCCTCTTAGGCTCACCAACCTAACACAGGATTGAACCGTCCACCCTCTCCTTACAGTATCGCCAAGGCTCGGGGTTTCCGCAACCTGGGAAAAATGAGTAGTTGAGTCCACTGCACTCCTATCGCAGCCGGCATCTCATCTCTCCGCTCGGTGTGCCATCTCCAGCAGGAGCCTTATGAGCAACTTCTTTCTGCCTTTTGCAGCCCCGCCTCACGGCACCCACAGACTGCCCTCTAGAGACACACAACTCCGGGCTGCTGTATTTCCTCGGGGGAGAATGTATTGGTGCCCCTCTGAGCCCAGTAGAGGGAAGATATTGCCTGGTAAGTAGCACATGTTCTGTTCCTTAACACACTGGTCTTCGGTGGTGGGGGAGGCCAGAATAGCAGGCACGGGCCCGCTCGGGCTACGGCAAACACACAACGTGCTGATGAGGTGCATAAACCTGGATTTCCTTTTTCTATGCAGTTCAGGTGATTCCTTTATTACCCCGGCTCCGCCCCCAGCACATGACCCCAGGTCTCCCGAAGTACACGTGACATCACATTCCTCCCAAACGTAGAATTCTACAATAACTTGTATTTAACTTTCAAACATTTTTCAGTCAAATCTAGTCTCTTACAGGCATCGCTACGCCTTGCTAATTCTGCGATATATACCCTGCAGGACATACCCATGGAGACAGGAGGATAACTTCGGCCTTTCCCTCAGCTGGTAACGAGGATGTGTCCTTTTCGTTCACCCTCGGGAGAGTACTGTCAGTTTGAGAGGTCTGCTCCCTTGTGGCTTGGGGCACATAATCCTCCACTGCCTGCTCTATTGTCTCAGATTGAGCGGGTGGGTCATGTTCTTTCCTTGAACTTCCCGTTCGTTCTTCCCACATTGCTTCTGGAACTTTCCGGAAGCGAGATATGTTCCTGGTCACTACCTCGTTGCCTCTGGTGACTGTTATCATGCTGTGATTTGCGTCCCGAACGGTCCATGGGCGGGACTCAAAGTTTAGTGTCATCTTCTTCTTGGATGGCGCCCTGTTCTTTATTAGCACCGTGTCTCCAGGCTGCAGCTCCCAGTGTCTTGCATGGCAAGCTTAGCTCTCTTGCTCGTTTCTTCAGGCTCGTTTTGCCTCCGAGGGGAATGTCCGGGTTCGGGGCTACCCAGTTTGGATGAATTGGAAGTTCTGCTTGGATCGGCACTCCGAACACGAGAGCCTCCGGGCTGATGCCTGTTGATATATGTGGAGTTTGGCGATGAGTTTGCAGGAACTGGTATACTGCGGTCAGCCAGGGATGGTTGTGTTCTTTTGCAATGTGTATCCCCTTATTTAATGATCCCATGAACCACTCTGCATCGCCATTGGCTTGTGGCCAGTATGGGGTGATTGTCTTGTGCTTAATACTTAGGTCTTGGAGGAACTGTTTTAGCTCCTGGCTGGTGAATGGTGGGCAGTTGTCACTCTTCAGCTTGGCCAGGATCCCGTGTATTGCAAACACTTTTTCTAGAGCCATGATCATTGTTTCTGCGTTGGTGGACTTCACATTATCAACTTGGGATAGCGACTGAATCGTCCACCAAGACCAAAAGATATCCTTCCCCTGCAATGGTGCAGAAGTCCATGCTTACCGATTCCCACCTTATGTTACTCCGTGGGGCACTGATGATTGGTTCAGGTGCTGCTGCTCTCCTGGCAGACTGGCAGGCTGCACATGATTCGACTAAGATCATTACGCGCTGTTGCATGCGGGCCATCCCCATTCTGGATTGCAGATATGATAGTGTCTTGACAATCCTTGGTGTCCACTGTGCGCTAGCTTGAGTGCTCTCTCCTCTAATGTTATCGGCCGACGATCCGATGCCCTTTTAGCACCACCCCTTCACCCGCTAAGTTGGTGGAGGAACCCGTACAAAGATTGTAGTTTCTCCTGAGCAGCTTGCGTCCGCTGCGCTACCATTTCCAGGTAATTATTCCAGCTGCCTGTTTGAATGGCTTGCTTGGTCCGTATCAGGCAGGCATCTGCATTTGTTTCATCTGCAATCTCTTGTAGAGTGAGGGACCAAGGCCGTGCGCATGCAATGACATGGCACACGTGTTCCTCGGTCTCTGTCGTGTGTTGTTGCTCCAGTTCGGTGGTAGGGTGCAGATGGCGGGAGAGATAGTCCGCCGAGTAGTCTGTTCCAGCACGGTACTCCACTTCGGTGTTGTAGGGTTGAAGCTCCTCAATCCTCGCTGGGGGATGTTGTGCTGAACCCTTGAAAATAGGGATTAGCGGCTTGTGGTTGGAGAAGACTTGCTTCCCTAACAGGTGTACTTTGAAATGGCGGCATCCCCACAGAATTGCCAGCGCCTCCTTTTTCGATGTGTGCATAGTTCTGCTCAGTCTTGGAAAGTGCGCGGCTGGTGATGGGGTGTATGCCGCCGTCCCTGTCTACTTGGGTAAGGACAGCTCCTAGGCCCACATGGCTTGCGTCTACTGGGAGCTCAGTTGCTCCCTCGATGTTAAAAAAACCCCATGGTCGTGGTGCTGGACACAGTCTTTGATCTGTTGAAATGCTTGTTGGTGTTGAGGTGTCCATTCCCACTTCTGGTCTTTCTTTTTTAGCTCTCGCAGTGGGCTTGCAAGGGTGGCAAGGTCAGGAATAAACCTTGCGCAGTATGCTGCCATGCCCATAAAGCTTCTCACTTCTGTGGCCAACATTTGGGCTTTGGTGTTCTTGATGTTGCTCTCCTTTTCGGGGTCAGGTGACGCTCCGTTTGAGTTGAAAATGTAGCTGAAGAAACGGAGCTCTTCTTAGCAGAATTTGCATTTCTCAGCGTTTAGCATAAGCCCGGCTTCTTCTAGCCATTGTAGGACTGCTGCAAGGCGCTCATGGTGTTCTTTGGCATTTGTTCCATAGATGATGATGATGTCTTTGCTTATATGTGTAGTGCCTTCTAGACCATTCAGGACTTTTCGGATCTCGTTCTGGAATACTTCGGCTGCTGATGATATTCCGAAGTTTAGGTGTTTTTATATTCTCAGGCTGAGCTGGGAGGAGAACGTGGTGTTATATCTCGACTCTCTCGCTAGTTTCAGCTGGTGATATTCTGATCTGAGGTCCAGCTTGCTGAATAGCTTAGCTCCAGTCAGGTCGACGATATGCTTGTCGATGGTTGGTGTGATGTGCCGCTCCCTTCCGATTGCTGCGTTTGGGCGCCTCATATCTATGCAGATTCTCACAGCATTTGGTTGCCTTGGTTTTTGAGCTACCATCATGGGCGAAACCCAGGGGGTCGGTCCTGATATTTTCTCAATGATACCGGCCTTCTTGAGCTTCTCTAGCTCCTTCTCAACAGCTTCCCTCATGTGAAAAGGGACCCTCCGATGCCGTACTGCCTTTGGCTCGATGTTAGGATCTATATGCAGCATGATGCTCCTGCAAAGGCATTCGATGCCTTGGAACACTTGGTGGGGTTTCTTGAGGAGGTGGTCGATTTCTGTTGGTTGGACGCTGAAAGCGAAATGGATCAAACGTCGTTTTTCTGCTGTTCTGCAGCTTAGGAGTGTCTCGTAACCTGCATCTACTACGTAGATTCTCGTTCTGCAAGATGAGTTGTTGTGGGAGAGTTGTTGTAAGTTGTTGTGGGAGAGGTCCGAATGGAATGATCCTTGTACTGGTAGTGGTTTATTACAGCTGTGTGCAAACAGCTGTACTCTTCTGTTCTGAAGTGCTGGCTTGGGATGGTTGATGGTTGCCCCGTGTCGATGACTACCTTCATGGGGTTCCCATCTGATGTGATTGTGCAAGATGGTCGATTCCTTTGCTTTCTTTCCTTCCTGCGTGTTGTCTTGCGCGGTTCTACTGCAGAGATCATGTGTACTCTGTGATCTTTCTTTCCTGGTCTCCTTCGCCTCTCTTTCCCGCGTCTGTCTAGTGAGACACTTTTTCGCTTTCGCTGCTTCTGGGTGATCTTCGCAAGCTGTCTACTGCTCTCGGTCTTCCTCTCCCCTTTGGCTGGCGAGACGGTTCACGTTGAGTGAACCTTCTCGTTGATCTTGTTTATGTTGCTTCTTTTCTCTCCAGTTAAGGGGGTGTAGGCACACTGCCGCAAAATGGTTTAAGTGCTTGCATTTTCGGCATGTCACTCCCAAGTGGGACAAGGCACTTCTTGGTGCCATGGCCCGCCGCATCATTTGCACGTGTCCTCTTGCCCTTGGGGTCGGTGGGCCTGGTGTGGAATTTTGCCTTTGCCATTTTGTTCTCGGGTGGCCTGCCGACCCTTGATTGCTCCGATTTCTTCAGTTTTCAGTGGCTTGTCCAATGGTAAGTGGTGGATCGCAGCTTCTATTACTGCTACCTGGTCATGTGCGGGCCCGCTCGGGCCCCCAGCAATTGCGCGCAACAGAGGCACATAACACGCTGATGAGGTGCATAAACCCTTTTGCTACGCAGTTCCGGTGATTTCTTTATTTCCCGGGCTCCGCCCACAGCATGTGATTCTGGTCTCCCGCAGTACACTTGACATCACAGCACAGATACCCAAACATAGCCCCTGCCGTCATGCAGGAATTTGAAACATCTAGTGCATGCTAGGATAAGGGGAGCATTATACTCCAAGGAAAAGCGGAAGACCCTTAGTAAAAAGAAATAGGAGGGTGGTACTCTCATAAGTAAGTACTGGGACGAGGAAGATGACATGGAGGTAATGTGCTATTCAGCCTTTGTACTTAGTATGTCGATTTCATACATGAACACTGCACCTCCATGTCATGAGATGTAATACTCCTGTCTTCTTTTTTGTTGTTGTTGCTAGTGATACTCTGTGACTTGAAGGGCCTTACCTTTGCTAGCAAAATGAAACTAAAAGCCCCATAATGTGCATTTCTGTTGGTGAAAGAAATGGAATTCCTTGCTTATTTACACGGACCTATGTTGATAGCTTAGAATGTTTCAATGAAAAGTGATGGATGGGGTGTATACAGGATTAACCTTCCTTAATGTGAGAGGAGATTATGAATAGCGGACGTTTTTTGTAATGCATTATATAATACATACAAAGGCAGTGTGTCTATGACTTCTTGTTTCAGTTCACCAACCAGATAGGCGGCCTCACCCTAAAAGAAACTAAGAAAACTCAGAACTGGTTTGGCAATCCTGAATGCCCCGAACAATGGTTGTCGTTGTCATAAGTGACCAGCGAAGGCAGACACAGAGTGTTGGAGTCTGAATCAGTGGGGCAGAAGTATGTTTCTTTCCTTTCTGGTTGAAAAAGACTAAGGCAGTTGTAGGTCGCCCATGGATATATTTCATGGAAGCCTCTATTAATCCATTTATATCGGGCACGAGTAAAGGGGGATGTACAGCAGCTCAGGTCCCTGTCCAGAAGTTGTTTGGTATCCACTGTCACTTGTCTTTCTTTCTTGTTTAGGAATTTCAAATATATATATATTTTATGTTTTTTTTAATCCAATTGTGGATTCACCTAATGTATTTTATAATGCCTATTTAAGCGAGGCAGTTCAGTTTGTGGTGTAGGCTTGTGAGTATTTTGTGTGCTTCTCTTACTCAGTGCCACCAGATTATCGATTTCTCAGACCTGGGATGTGATGTAGCTAACAAGTGAATTGCGCAAGTTACAGTTTTGGTGAATGTAAATTGAACAAAGTCGTCTTAAGAACCTGATGCCACTGAGCATTAGAAAGAAATCCCATTTAAGAAAAATGATTGGGCTTTTAGAGTAAATCAGTATTATTATTACTGTGCTGGAAAGCACACTACTCCTGTCCCTTCGTACCTCGTCATTGGGCTTTAGAATTCTCAGTCACTCTTGGATCACCCCCTTTGATCATACCACGCTTGCAGCTCTCCAAACTCATTATGTGCTTTCTCTTGCTCCCATTTAAAAGCTAAACAAACTGGAGGGGGCCTTGTCACACTTATGATTGGTAAGTCCTGATCATAAGCTCCTTTGCTTCCATCTGATTCTATGTCAAGACCCGGAGGCTCGGATTATGCTCAACTCAACTCTTTACTTCTCGAGCGGCCAAAACCAATTACTTTGACTTAAGCAAACTGTCAACTAAACTACAACATCCATGAAAACATGAGAAATGTGAAGTTTGTGTCCAATTTTTACATTCCATGTGATCTACACAGTCCAATCCCGTCCCGAAGGCCATTATAAACACCACTGTCTTCCTTTCTTCTTCCTCATTCTTTGCAGCTGAGCTAAGTGATCCTTATGTTATTATTCTACTTTATTGTGTGTCAAGAGTGGTTGTGCGCGTAGTGCAGGCGGTGGGCGCAATGCACGAGGCAGCTTTGGCGGAGCTTATCCACAGGTTAGGGAGTGCGCCAGGGCTTGGCGGGTCCGGCGCTCGAGGGGCAGCAAGAGGCAGTGCGTCATTGAAGTTCGCGCCGGGCGTGATGAGACCAGGGGAGGTTCCGGCGCCATTTGTATTTGTGTTTGTATTTGTTTTATTTGTATAGCGCAAACCAGGCCCGGAGGCTACGGGGCGCATATCTTAGCAACAATGGTTACATAGTATTCCGACATATCAGGTAACAGTTAAATTGACATAGTAATCAGAAGCATTGGTAGTTTGTACATACATACATAGGTAATCAGGTAATCACATTGCAGCTTGGACCTCAGATGTGACTAGCCAATGTTTGGCTTTGTGTTTGAAGAGATTCAGAGAAGGAAGGTTTCTGATAGTAAGGGGGACAGAGTTCCACAATTTGGCTGCCAGAACTGGGAAGCTGGATCCACCGGCTGTTTGGAGCTTGTATCTAGGGATCCTTAGGTTCTGGTTGATGGTAGATCTTAGAGATCGAGATGGTGTATACTGCGTGAACCGTGAGGAGAGGTAGATGGGGGGGCCAAGTTATTCATGTATTTGTAGGTCAGGGCAAGTGATTTTAGGGAGATCCTTTGGGTGACGGATAGCCAATGAAGGTTCTTCCTGGTTTCGGAGATGTGGGCCGATCTAGGGATATTCAGGGCTGCTCTAATGGCGTTGTTTTGTAAGACCTGCAATTTGTCTAAATTGCCTTGATTGGTGCATTGGTACAGTGCATTGCCGTATTCCAATTTGGACATGACCAGAGTTCTAGCAAGGATTGTGCAGTTATGAGTGGACAGAAAAGGGCGGCATGCTGTGATCAACTTGCAGGTGTAAGCAGCGGCGGCTACAACTGCATTCGTTTGTCTGTGGAGGGAGAGCATGGAATCGAGGTAGATTCCGAGCGTTTTGGTATCTTTGGAGACTTTTATGGAATTTCCGTCGGTATTAAAGGAGCTGAACAGTGGGTTCAGCTTGTTCAGTCTTTGCTGTGTGCCAAGGATGAGGAGCTCGGTCTTGTCGTCATTGAGACAGAGCTCATGTTGTGCCATCCAAGTTTGGATAACGAGGTATATGTAATTTAATGATTTAGAGTCAACCGTGTAATCGCCCGTGATGGGGATGAGTATCTGGGTGTCATCGGCATAGTTAGTGTAGGTGACACCCAGATAGTCAAGCACATCAAACAGGGGTTTAGTGAAGACATTGTAAAGGGTAGGGGATACACACGATCCTTGGGGGACTCCGCAAGGGACTGGTGCGGGGTTGGCAGCAGCGGTAGGGGAGAATACCCTCATCTGTCTGTTATCCAGGAAGGATTGAATCCAGTTGGTGGCCTTGTCGGAGAAGTGGGCGGCCGTTTTCAGGTGGTGACAGAGGATTTGGTGGTTAACCAAATCGAAGGCTGCAGATAAGTCTAATAGTAATAGCAGGGCTAGTTTGCCTTTGTCTTTAAAGTCCTCAATTTGGGTTTTGAGATCTAGGAGGGCTGTCTCCGTACCGTGCTTAGGTCTGAAGCCGGATTGTCTCGTGCCTAGTAGATTGTTTATTTCCAGGTAGTTCTGTATCTGAAGATACACTGCTCTATCTAAGATTTTTAACAGAAATGGGACCGTCGTGATGGGCCTGTAGTTGGTTGGGACCTCCGGATCTAAGGTGGTTTTTTTTAGGAGGGGGATGACCCATGCATCCTTTAAGTTGTTGGGGACCACTCCCGATTGAAAGGAGGCATTGATAAACGTGGTGATAAAAGGTGCAAGGTCATGAGCTGATTCCTTAATGATCTGGGCTGGACATGCGTCCCCTTGGCAGTTGGAAGGTTTTAAGTTGCAGATAATTTTTTCAACTTCCATAACGGAGAGCGGTGTGAAGCTGAATGGCACCGGGGAGTCAGGGGTGGTTATTTTGGGTGGCTGGGTATTGCTGAATGTGGGAGTGTGGAGGGAGTTTTGTTTGGCGTTAATTTTGGATTGCAATGTGGTTATTTTGTTTAGAAGTGCGTTTTGTATATTGTTGCACCAAGTGCTGTCTTTGGTGCACACGTCAGGGGCAGGGGAGGGGGATTCTAATTCTTTGAGAATTTTAAATAATTCTCTTGTGTTGGATTTTGCTTGGGATATTCGTGAATTATAGGTCTCTTTTTTTTAGCTTGAAGGATGGCTTCCTTATAGTTGAGAGAGGTGATCAGTAGGGAGGCTTTATTAGCTGGACTGGGATGACTTTTCCAGAGGGCTTCGGCCTTACGCTTTTCTTTGCGCAGCACGTTAAGCTCCGGAGTGAACCAGGAGTTTAGGTGGGACTGTTTGGCTTTGCGAGTTTTTAGTGGGGCTATGCTCTCAATGGCTTTGATCATCAGGCTGTTGAAGGCGTCTACTAAAACAGTGGGGTCCTTGTCCTTATGCTGCGAAGCGAGAGTGTTCAGGCAAGGGAGGATAAGAGGAAGCAATTTCTCCCTGGTGATATCCTTTTTATTTCTGGTGGGTATAGCAGGGGCTATAATAGGTGTGGGCTGGGGGTTGGAGGCTGGCAGGAGGAAGGTAATAATATGATGGTCAGACCAAGCGCAAGCAGCGTTGGAGATGACATTAGTATTGCAATTTAGGTCAGCTAACCAGTCGAGCGTTCTACCCTTGTTATGTGGAGGATCACGAATGCGCTGCTGGAAGCCTAGATTGGAGAGGCTATTGTCAACTTCAGAGGCCATGTGGTCCTTGGGATCAGAAAGGCCGAGGTTGAAGTCGCCTAATAACAGTATCTGGGATTTCGGCTTGGTATTAGCCGACATGGTGGAAGCAACATCGTCAATGAACGAGCCCAGTGGACCTGGAGGTCTGTACACAAGATGGAGTGTTGCTGTGTTGGTGGGAGAGAGAGAACGTTTCACTGAAAGTGATTCTGCAGAGCTGAATTGTGTGTTGTTGGCAACTCTCATAGTGATCTTGTTGCTGTGTATGAAAGCGGCCACTCCTCCTTTAGACGCGTTGGAATGACGGTCATTTCTGATAATAGTATAACCCTTGGGTAGGGATAAGGCGAGGAGTGGGCCAGAGGCATCATGTAGCCAGGTTTCGGTAATGGCTAGGTAGTCAAGGTTATGGACAGTGATGAGGTCTGTGATGTCAAGGGCATGGGCCGTAAGGGATCTTGCATTAATAAGGGCTCCCTTTAGCGCTGAAGTGGGTGGGGTGGACGGGGGGGCTAGGTGCTGCAGGTATGTTGGGCTGTGAGGGAGCGGAGTGATTGTGCAGAATACAAGGTGGTCTGGGCAGTCTAGATCTAAGTCTGATATTCCTATGTTGTAGTGTGCATGGGAGGTTAGGTGTAGGTTTGGTTGCAAAGTGCTTAAGCCACAAGGCTGGGTCGTTAAGGTAGGGGTTCGATGGGGGGGTCCGAGCAGTGGAGCATGGTGGAAGGACGAGTAAGTTGGCGGTAGTGGTGTGTCTTAAGGCTGGTAGCAGGGTAGCTGCTTGCAGTGAAGGATAAAGATCCTAAGAAGACTATATGGGTGAGGTAGAGGCTAGTATAGGACATTGACTGCATCGACTGCATGTCGTGATTAGTTGGTTCTCAAGTAACTTGAGGTGTGGTGCCAGAAGGTGGTAGCAACTGTGTTTACACTAATGCAATGAGGCTGCAATCATCAGTAGTACAAAATCATTTGGGCTTAGTACTAGGGCATCTAGATTCAAATAATGCACATTAGGCTACAAGCAGCAGACTCTAAAAATCATTTGGGCTCAATGTTAGGGTATCTAGATTCAGATAATGCACATTAGGCTACAAACATCAGTCTACAAAAAATCATTGGGGCTCAATGTTAGGGTATCTAGATTCAGATAATGCACATTAGGCTACAAGCAGCAGACTACAAACATCCTTTGCGCTCAATGTTAGGGCATCTAGAGTCTAGAAATGCACATTAGGCTACAATCAGCAAGCTGCAAAAATCATTAGGGCTCAGAGCTAGGGCATCTAGGTTCAAGTAATGCTCATTGGGCTGCAAATAATGCAGAGTAGACTACAGACAACAGCTGCAAGAACATTTGGGCTCAGACAGAGGCTACAGTCAGCAGATCTTACATGTAGTTTGGCTCAATGCACTGAGGTATCGGCTGTGAGAAAGAGGTTGCCATTGGACTTCGAGTAGCGGAGAGAGCAGTGTAAACAGAGGCTCGTGGGGGGGCAAGTAGCGAAAGGCATAGAGGGAAGAGCAGGTGAAAAGTACAACGTGTGGCACTGGTGTGGCTCAAAAAGTTACAGATCCGAACGAGCGCAAAGGCCAGCGGGAGTGGTGGGTGCGGCCGGCGTATGGGTAGGGCAAAAGTACCTTAGTGATGTCGGCGGAATGGGCAGCAGGACATGGCCCTCGGCCCATCGGCTCAGGACAGGCTCAAGACAGGAGCCGAGCCTTAGTGGGTGTTGCCGGCGTTCGCCTGCCGGCGTCTGGTTGGCTCTAAGAAGCGAGAGCAGGCCAATCGGGACTTAGGGGGATGCGCCTGGTGAGGATTAGGCCCAGCCAGCCATAACCCTTCTCTGCACGGCCATCTTGGAGTGTCTAGACCTCGTGGCAAGTAATGGAGGCTAGCACTCAGATGGTGTGTGCAGGGTTTAAACAACAAAAATGCGCTGCTGGGGCACAGCGGAGGCCCTTGGGGCAATTTTGAAGAGCAAATGGGCAAATTGCGGCGACATCCGTGGTTGTTGGCGATTTCTTTTATTTTTATTTTTTTTTATTTTTTTCGGGCAAACATGCCCAGGGGTCTACCTTATGGCAGGTGATGCCCCCGACCCTCTCCAGAGGGGGGGGGGGGAGAACTGCTCCTGCAGTGCCATAGCAAGACTTCCATCAGTGCCTGCAAGCAGCTAAAGTGTGGCAGATAAAGATAAGCGTAAACAATTATTGATAACGGAGCTAGCGACTCCAAGGAGGCACGGCAGATGAGTCCAGAACTCTGAGGCCCCAGTCACTGCAGGCCACCTGCTGGTGGCAGAGGCGCACCGCAGGAGGATAATCAGCAGAGCCTGCAAAGAGAATGAGGTGCGCTTGACGGGCACAGTCCCAGGGGGTACTGTGAAAAGCTCCAGAGGGCTCAGACTAGGGGTGTCACGGTATTAGTTTTATGACGGTACGATAACCTTCTTGCCAAATGACGGTATATCATGGTTATCGCGGTATAGCAGGTGGAGTTAACTAATCTTAACAAATATTTTCTAAAAGGTCATAAATTGACAGATTTATCATCACAAACAAAACCAGGCACCCAGGGCCAGAATTGGGCTTTTCAACATACTTTCCACTGAAATGCCTTGCTTCCACCAAACACACGTGTGGAGAGGAGCAGGGGGGGGGGAGAGCCCTGCTGCAACTGGCAAAGCAAACTGAATAGCTTTTCTTAAATGGTCATTTAGGCTTTATGCTCCCCCACTGGCTACTGGTGAAGATGAACATGTTGCCATCTTGATAACCTGCATGCCACCGATCAATGGAGGCTGATGGTAGTATACGCTTGTGCGCATATACACACACACACACACACACACACACAGACGCACTCTCTTTACGTTACAGCCTTTAGTTTACTTGCGGGCCAAAAGGTGTTCAGTACTCACGGACATGTTACCCTTTGGTATGGCAGCAGGGAATACCCACAGAGATGAGTGAATTTCGCAGTGTGACTTATTATATGTAAATTCAATGATAGAACCAGGGAAATCCCCCATTGCCATATGTTTAGAGAACATTATCCATTATAAATATATAAACCCCAAAGCCGCCAACCCAAAGTAAACCCTTTTCCTTCTTGGCACTGTATCTATTCTTCCTATTGCTAACATATTGATTTTGTGTCAGGCACGTGTGGTTTATGGAATGGCATTAAAAACTGCTCCAACTGAAACTACTTGGCAGGCGGCACATCCAACAGTGCAAGACCAAGACTGCGCAGCACTTACTTACTGCAGCCTTTCCAAATCAGATTGAAAAGCACACTTTACAGTATGAACGGTATAAACAATGTGACGGTTATTATTGTTCAATTAAGTGGTTCACGGTATCTTTAACGGTATACCGTTATACCGTTACATCCCTAGCTCAGACCCAGGAGCAGCTCCTTACTGATGGGCACAGGTCCAGGAAAAACTGTATTTCAAGCTATCTGACTTGCCTAGCTACAAAGTAAAGCAAGGTTGACGGGGGCATCCCACGTATTCTGCTTATATTTATAAGAGCCGTCACAAGCATAACGTGAGTAGAGAACACTCTGAAGAGGTCTGTGACGGCTCTCACGTGAGTGGCATCAGGATGAGCTAGGCTGTTCAGAGAGCCATGAGTGCTGGTAGAGGCCTGATATGCGAAGACAGGGACATTATGGAGGACCTCGTGGCCTTCTCTCAGGGCATGGCAGAGTGGAGGAGAGAAGCTTGCAGAGGCAAAGGGGGAAGAAAGAAGACCTGCAGGGCACGTAGTGCCCAAACCCCCCCCCCCGACACCCCCCTAAGCAGCGAGGAAGCAGGGGATGGAAGCTCGCAAGAGTTGGAGGACTCTTCATCGAGGGGCACCAGAAGGCACAAAGGCAAGAAGAGTAAGCCTACGGTCAAGGAACCTCAGGGTGATGAATTCGACACAGATGCCTTAGTTCACCCAAGGTCCTCCAAGTGGGAACCTCCGATAACTTTATAGCCTACCTATAGAGAAGGCTGAGGTCGCCTTTGAGTAAAGAGGCCAGCAATAAAATGAGGGCAGACCCCTGAGATTGCCAATCGCATGCTGACCTTCATGGGAAGGTACGGTAAGGACATTAGAAAAGGCATTGACCGGTCCTGGAGAACCTCCCAGGACAAACTGCTCGATGTGATTGGGCCAATCACAAACATATGGCAACTGGCAGAGGAGGCTAAGCAGAGAAAGGAGGCTATCGACCCAGAGGTCCTCTCAGGCTGGACGCAAAGAGCAATATGTCTTTTGGGCAATGTAAATAGTTCCATTGCAACAGAGAGGAGGCAATCTAGTCTCATGAAGATTGACTCCGAGTTGGGAGAACTGGCCCCGTCGGAAGCAGCAGAAGCTGCTGCCAAGAGTAAACTGTTTGGTGAGACATTCATCAAGGACATGGCAAAGTTTGCGAGTACATATGCCATACTTGATAAAGCCCAGGCTTCTCTGAAGAAGATTTTGGGAGGAATATTTTCGACAGGGCTGGCAGAGTCACGTGCTGCTTGGCCAGACGGTATTCTTACTTCAGGTCCTCTGAGCACAGTGCTCAATGGAGGGAACAGGACGGCCGGCATGCAAACCCCTTCTTCCCATCCAATGGAAGGGGCAGAGGCAGAGGCTGGGGAGGCAGTGGCAGGCATCAGCAACAAAACAATACAGAGAGCACAGTTATCACAGTACACTAAATGCAAAGGTCCCTTCTGTGGGGGGAAAGAGTGGCACAACATATACAAAAATGGAGAGAGTTATCGTCGGACAACTGGATTTTGCAGATGGTAGAGGGTTACATTTTAGTTTTTTGTCAGGAACAAGTACAGGTGTACCTTCCAAGATCAATCGAGGTCAGCAAAGACGACTTATTACTAGACGGCGAGATAGACAAGTTACAGCTAAGAAACGCCCTCAGTCCGGCAGTCAGAAATCAAGGAGGCTTTTTAAGCAATATGTTCTTGGTGAAGGGCAGACGCAGGGTCAGGCCAGTGATCAACCTCAGAGCACTGAATATATTCCTAGTGTACAGGAACTTCAAGATGGAGGGACTCCATCTACTGAGGGACATACTTCGGAAGGCACAATGGCTGGCTCGGATAGACCTCAGGGATGTGTTACTGATGGTCTCCATACATCGGAGTCAGCGCCAGCTACTGCAATTCCTCTGAAGAGGTCAGAGATGGGAGTTTGTAAGTCTCCCGTTCGGGCTGGCTTCAGCGCCTTGGTGCTTTACCAAGCTGATGAAGCCAGTAGTAGGACCCTCAGAGAACAGGGTTTCAGATTAATTATTTACCTGGACGATAAATGGATTATGTGCCAGGACAGGGAGCTGCTCCCAGAGCAGGTGAAGATCACAATAGACTTGTAACAACAGTTGGAGTTTCTGATAAACTGGGAAAAATCGGAGTTGGCCCCATCCCAGTGGATGGAATTTCTAGGATTCATTTTAGAAATGGTGCAGGGCACTCTTGGGTTACCGCTCGAGAAGGTGAATTCTGTCAAGAGGGAAATAAAGACCATGATGTCAAAAGAGGTGATATCCTTGAGGGGGCTAGCCAGGCTAGTAGGCTGTCTGTCATCTTCTATTTATGTAATTTTCCTGGGACCCCTTTACTACCGGGCGTTACAGCGACTAAAGATAAAGCGTATCAAACAGGGATTGTCATACGAACAGAAGGTCCCTATTTCACAGGAGGCGAGGATGGAACTAGAGTGGTGGTCTCACCACATGGATGCCTGGAATGGCAGGCTGATATTTGGCTCCTCCTCGGACCTCGTTATAGAGTCGGATGCCAGCCGTCGGGGCTGGGGAGCCCGGTGTGGCGATCTATCGACTGGGGGAGGTGGTCGGAGGAGGAGCTAGCCCTCCACATCAATTGCCTCGAACTGTTAGCAGGATAATTTGCAGTCTGATGCTGGACACAAGAGGGTGCAAAGTGCTCCATTCTTCTCAAAATGGACAATGTGTCTGCAGTCAGGTACATCAATCGTCAGGACGGGGTAAGATGCTGGCGGAGCTAGCCAAGGACTTTTGCCATTTATGCCTCCAGAGGAGATTCAGTGTAACGGCAGAACATCTGCTGGGTGTACAGAATCAGGTATCGGACTGGAATTCGAGACACCTGAGGGACTCCAGCGATTGGCAGCTGGAGGAGTCCGTCTTCCAGGAGATCATGAGGCAGAGAGGTCCATGTCAGACGGATCTGTTGGCTTCGAGACTGAACCAGAAACTGTCCAGGTTATTCAGTTGGAGGCCAGACCCGGAAGCATCAGCAACTGATGCCTTTCTCAAGGTTTGGGGACCAGCAACAGAATACACGTTCCCTTCGTTCGCCATGATACCAAGGACACTAGCTCAAGTCAGAAGACAGGGAGCGAGACCTGTTGGAGATGTCGTACGATGTTCCAATTTTGCTTTCGCGAAGGATGAACATCCTGCTCGGCAAATCAGGGGAGCGTCACCCTCTGGTTCAGATACGGGGTCTGAGCCTGGTAGCCTGGGCGATTTCAGGAGATCGTGGGCCAAGCCGGGTCTTTTGGGAGAGGCTCAAGAATTCATCAGAGAATCCTGGGCTCCTGGGACCAAGTCTGCTTACAGAATCGCATGGCGCAAGTGGAGTAATTGGTGTATGGAGAGGGAGGTGCTTCCCGCTCTAACAGATATAGTTCATGTGGTGAACTTTCTGGCTAACCAAGTGGCTCAGACCAAGGCTTACAGAACACTTATCGGTCTGCGATCTCAGCCAGTCACAAATATGTCAAAGGTAGTCCTGTAGACAAACATCCCCTGATATGTAGATTACTGAAAGGGATTAGAAGCATGAGACCTCCGACTCTGAAATATTCTCTGCTTTTGGATGTGAGTGTCGTGTTGAGAATGTTTGAGTCATGGCCGGATAACTAAGAGCTATCCAGAAAGGCTCTTTGGGTGAAACTAGCTACATTACTGTGTTTAATTTCCTGCAAGAGGGTTTCAGAGGTCAGATCTTTAGAGGTGGACAGGAAGTCCTTTTCACCTATGGGAGTAATCTTTTCCATAGATAAAAGGACTAAACAGGGATCAGGACTGTTGATTATGCAGCCTTTCCAGACTGACCCAGATTATGCCTGGTCAGATGCCTTAAGGTTTACGAGAGCATTGCAGCGCAGTCCAGGCCTAAAGGTGAGTCTCAATTGTTGATAGCAGTAAGGAAGCCCTTTAGGGCAGTGGCATTGGCTACTCTAGCAAGATGGATAAAATGGTGTATGAGCCAGCAGGCATTGATGTGGGCCAATATGGGGCACTATAGACAAGGGGTGCCATGGCATCCACTGCTTTCAAGATGGGAGAACACCTGTAGGACATTTTGAAAGCGGCAGATTGGTCAAACGAGGCGACTTTTAAGAACTTTTATTTTAGACCAGTAGATCAGTTAACTATATTGGTGGTGGGTAAGCTTTAAATTAGCATGATCAGAACCCACGGGTCTTGACATTGAACAGCTTTTCAATACATTTGTTATAAAAGTCATGCTTCCATTAAAGACACGGAGGCGAAGGATTATTTCCACCCTTTTCAATCGCTAAAGTAGTTGGTCATGACTGATAATATGATGTTTGATTATATAATGCTTTATGTCAATTCTGATGTAATTTCTCTTTGCAATTGCCCACCCATCCTGGAGTAGTTTGTTCATCATTGCTGTCTATATGTTTTGACAGGTGCAGAGCCTAAACCTTCGGGTTCATGAGGTTTGATCGAATGTGTTATGGGAGTTCAAGCGTTCACCGGTTGGGACGCAAGGGTTCAGTTGTCGCCCAACTTCAGAAAGAGGAAGAAGGAAGGAGGACGGTGTTGTTTATAATGGACTTTGGGACGTGATTGCACTGTTTAGATCACGTGGAATGTTATACCAATTGGACACAAACTTCACATTTCACATGTTTTCATGGATGTTGTAGTTTATTTGACCGTTTGCGTAAAGTGAAAGTAATTGGTTTTGGCTGCTCAAGAAGTAAAGAGTTGAGTTGAGCATAATACTTTGCCTCTGCGTCTTTAATAGATTCATGACTTTCTATGATGAATGTATTGAACATCTGTATTACCTTTCCTTATCCTTTGAGCATGTTTCTGTTCAATCCCTAGTTCCCACCTCCTCACGGTTTTCATCTACTCCACCAGCAGTAAACTTTCTTTCCTGACGTTAACCACCTCCTCCTCATCTTCCTAACTGCTAAGGCCCCTATTGTGCTAATGGGAGACCTCAGCCTTCCTAACATCTCCAATGCCCACCACCTCCAACTGACCTCTGACCACTTCCTTGTTGCTTTTCAGATCCTACCCATGCATGACTTAGGCAGAATCCTCAATCTCATCTTCTTCTCCTCAACTCACCTCCATGGACCTCATCATCTACTCCTACCCCCTTAGGCCACTCCTTCCTCCTTTTTACTGTTGCGCTTCCTTTGCCACTCTAAATTCTCCTCAACTGCACATCACCTAATGTGTTTTTACTTTTTTATTTATTTATTGTGAAATTGGTTGTAACTAGTCAATCTTACACAATAACATTAAAACTCACAATTACAGTAGAAAAATCAATTATTACAATGATAAAATTATGTAAAATGTAGAAGTCAAAAATGAATTCTCCATACAGTTGTATAGCAATATCTTTCAGTGCAAAGTTTGTAGTGCTAATCAGCAAACAGTTTACCCCAGTGGAATATTTAAGAAGGTTTCACTATGCCAGCCATAAGAAGCCGCTTCAATGCTGCTATCGTTAAGAGTGTTTCCTCTCCACTAATCAACCTCAAAAATAACATAGCGTTATTCACATAGTCTGCATTCCAGACAAATCTATTTGGTAAATCCTGTCTCTTCGCTTGGAGTTCTTTGCATTCAACCAAGATGTGCTCCATGGTCTGTAAAGCATTAGGGGACCCACACAATCTGCAGATTCCCACTACCTCTATCTCTTCACTTTCCCTTACATTTCTCACCTTCTTAATCTTGCCAGTTAATAGCAAATTCAAGTGTAGTCCGAGAAATTTATCTTGCTAGTTTGGATTGGGGAATCTTCTGGGGTACGAGGAACATAACCCATAGGCTTTGGGATATGCAGGACAGGCTTGAATAGTTTGTACGTGCCAACTTTATCTGATGTAATACGCCAATCAAGCTCTCTCAACTTGACCTTCCAGAGTTAGAAACCAACAATTCCCTGCTTACATTACATTCTCCTAGGATGAGCTCAGCCCCTCTCCCAAAGGCTTCCAACTGGGGCACACTTAGCCCTTTCAAGAGCAGCACTCAGAACGTTACAGGCTATTTAATGGAGGATTATTTATATAGGCCTGTATTGAGTCAGCGCTTTCTACTTAAACATATATCCCAGCGACTTCAGCCCCAGTTTTAGGCAAAGTGCAGCGATTGGCAAACAGTTTGTCAATGTCATTGCCTTTTTTCAAATAATGCCCTCAATTTTGTCCCAGTCAAGTTCCCAAAATACGGGCGCTATTTCAGTCCCATACATAAGAGCTGGGAGGACCTTTATGGTATAAAATGTCAAGGCTGGCACAAGAGAGAATCTACAATATTTTGCCCGAATTCTCTTAATTTGAACAGCCAATTGTTATGCTTTAGATCTAAGCCTCCCCAAAACCACTCCCTTGTTTGGGCTAGAGTCTATACAAAAAAGAAACAGATAAACCAGACTTGACCTTGGGGTCAGCATTTCAACACACATTGACCACGAGAATCCAAGGTTTATTTTGGTTGTTTTTGAAGAATCTCAAAATATTTGTTTTGACACAGTTTACCACAAGCTCTTTTGACCCTCCGTATAGTTTCACTGCCCTAGCCAATCTCTGCCGCGCCAATTGTGTGACGTTCAGCAAAATAACATCATCTGTGAACGTTAGATGAGAAACCCACACCTCTCCCAATTTAGGAGCAACAAAACTTGCTTTACACAGTCATTCCCCCCAGGTCTGCCAGGTATAGGTTGAACAGGCATGGAGCCAGTATACAACCTTGTCTCAGCCCCCTGCGTGACCAGCATTCCCTCGGTAAACCCCCCTGCCTGTTCAGCCTCACCTGCATCACTGTCTAACTGTGCAAGTGCACCAATATTGGCAAAAGTTAATGCCCCATGCCCCGAGCTTCGACCAAAGACTTGAGCGGTTAACTGTGTCAAAGGCCATCAAAAAATCGACGGCCATTACAAATACTTGCCCACCCGACTCCACCCACGCTTGCTCCTGAATACATGAAATTACCAATCCATTCAGAGAAGTGGAGACACTTTGTCTGAAACCAGTTTGGAATTTCGTTAAGCGTTCCATCTGCCAGCGCCCAGGCCTGCAGTTCCTGCAAGACCCAACAAGTGAATATTTTGCTATCAGAGTCCAGAAGTGATATAGGATGATAGTTAATTGGATTGTTCCTGTCCCCTTTTTGGAAAATCAGAACAATGATAGTCTTCAAGTACTAGATGTGTCTTGTTTAAATAACATTGACTTGAAAAGAAAAAAACAGAATCACCGCCCATACCGCAACATTAAATTTAAGGGTCGAATTGGAAAGTCCATTCGGCTCTGCTGCTCTAGAGGTAGAGGAGTGCTTAATAACTTCCTCAATCTCTGTGACCTCAATTTTTGACCCCATGGCCTTGTAAATGATATGTCTGGAGCTATAAAAGCTGACTCCACATAAATATGTTCAAAGTGGTTTCCCATGTTACCATGGGTTATTTATTACCCCCCATAAATGTTGGGAGCCTTACTAAGGACAAATTAAGGACAATTTGCAGCGTTTACTCTCCATCCAAATAAGACCAGTAGTATTGATGTGCCTTGTACCAGTTTTTGAAGCCCTGCCTTAACTTGTTAACCCACCCAGACAGTTCTACTTTACAATGTTTTTTCTGGCTCACCGCAGATCTCTGCATAGGACTTTTTTCAATTCCTGGACCAATGAATCAAACTGGTGTGTTCTCTGGCCCTTCATTCGCCTCTTTGTTTTTCCCATTTCAACAAATCTGTCAAGCAGGCGGTTAAATGTGCCCACATCTAAAATCTCAGTTTTTTCTTCAAATGAGGTTTTGCTTAGCAAATACTCCTGGGTTATTGATGAATTTGCTTGCATTATGTTTTTTCTTCCCCAGACGATTACACTCGTTTGACAGAGTTAGATTCATTAGGCCAGGATTACAATTGGACTTAGTCCTATAAGCCAGTGATGATGCTAAACAATTATGGTCACTTAGTACAGTAGGCGAAATTCCAGGTTCAGAGCAGAATGGCATAATACAATCAGTCACTGCTATATAGTCAATCCACGACTTGCTGGTGCAGTTTTACTTAGTAGGGTTTGGAGGAATGTCACCAATAACATTACCATTGAGCATCATAAGGCCCCTCTTTTAAAAAAAAAAAGGTCAACCATTCGATTCCATCTTGTTTCCCTCGTTGATTTATTTGACTACTACCTTCTAATTCAACGAAAACTGTGTTTAGATCACCAGGCACCATCACACAAACCCCTCCTTGACCACAAAGAAAAGCTGCCAATATTTTTGACAACTTATTCAGGTAGCACGTTAATTTGTCGTTTAAGATTGTTATAGACGTTAATCAGTAACAATGGAGGCCCTCCCAGGATGTCATTCATTTCAACTATGCCCGCCAGTATACCATTGTCATGATTCCTGCCCCTCATGTCCCCAGCCCTCCAGGATGTCAGGCTGGAGCCAGGCCACGATCACCTACATGGCCCTCAAGGGCCTCTCCATCCCACCAAAGACCCACTTGGAGTCAGACTTGGCGCTAGTGGCACCAGACTCACTCACTCCCATAGGATAACACTGGGGATTGGACTTGTAGTGCATTGATGGGGACAAGATGGATGACCCCACATATTTCGGTTGCCAGAACTGCATGTGCGGTCTAGTCTTTTGGGTGTGGTTCAGCTCAGAGACACCTGGGATACCCAGGGACTATTTAAGCCACACCCAGGCTGAGAAACATGCTTTGTGTTTTCTCCACCTGCAGCGTGACACTCACCGTATTCGGATCGGTCTCCAGTAGGCCTGCATCTTTCTTCTGCGCTCAGCTCCTGCAAGAACAAGAACACCGTTAGGAACAGCCTTACCTTGCAGCGCTTCTGCCCATCATTCATCGCTCCTTCTGTTCTGTGGGCATCTTCGGCGCCGTCATTCCCTTCCCGGCACGCCGCTTCATAAGGAAAAGGGAAAAGAACAGAAAAAAGGCATTAGTAAGCATTCTGCAAATCTTCGCTTATTTTTAAATACTGTACGAGCTTCAAACGCTTACCTGAATCCCAGCCGCTCTGGGGGAACTCTGTCTCCGGAACTTCTCATCCATCTGCAAGAGGGAAAAGACACTCCAGGTTAGCGTGGAAACATCTAGAGGCGCGGCATACCGCGCTTACCCACTGCATTTGTTCTTCATAACCGGCATCCACGCTGAAAACGTTGCGGCACCTAAAAGACACAGAAAAAGAACTCTGTTCAATGCAAATATGAAAGGGGTGCATCGCGCTCTCACTCACCTTCAGCGCTACTCATTTTAGCAGCACGCTGCCATCCCCGGACGCCGCCATCATCTAAGGAAGGAAAGGAACGAAGTTAGAGAACTGTTCAAAAGACTCATTATACTTAACTGTCGGACACTTGCCAGTGAAGTAACTAGGCAGCAATGAGCCTGCATCAATCAACGCACCCCTGCGCTGAAAGCAGGATGGAGAGCACGCTATCCAAGAAAACAAGGTGAGCTGTGGATCAAAGGGAAGGGTTGGACCCTGGGGAAGAAGGGGTTCAAGCACACAGAGACAATAGGGAGTTAAACTCTACCAATCCTGTGTTTCAGGCCCAGTCTCCAGTCGAATAGCCTCCAGGGAAGGGTTCGAGGTCGTAATAGGTCAGAACAGGCTGAGTGACGTCCCTGTAGATACCAGGTGAGCGTTACAGCCAACTATTGCATCCGAAAACACCTTCGAAACCTTGAACAATAAGTTCCTAACAGCTGTTATGAAGCCCCATGAGAGCCTACCCTCTGCTTTTTTTGTAGCTAATTGTTGGATGATTGTGTAAATGTCCAATGACACCTCCTCACACAACCATACCTCCTGAAGCAGCAACGCATCAGCTTTTAACAAACATCTGTTATTCAGCAAGTTATTGGAGCCAGCTAACCAATAAAAGGGCTGTCCAGACATCTCTTGTGCTAGAGTCCTGTCCCTCTCTCCCAAATCAGCTTCCCGCCACCCAAAAGCGATGACAGGAGCCAGGTCCAGATTTCTCCCCTGGCCCTTGATTCTGACACCCTGTTGCCTACTTGTTCAGATAACGGACCCTCTGTTTCACTCGCACAACAAACCACCCTCAATGGTAGCCTCAGCCCTTGTTTGTATTACCTTTCAAAATGGTTAATCTTGTAGTCTTCGCTTCCAACCCTTCTATCTTCTAGACACATACCTCTTGACCAAGGTGTCAAGAGGCAACCTCCGCCAGTACCAGATCCACCACCAGTTTGGATTTTATAACCATTTGTACACAGCCCCCTCTGGTAATGTCTGGGAAGAATACTCTCTCTATGTCGCTTGAGCTAATCAGTTGTGGAATTTCGTGTAACAGTCTTAATACATTACTACGATTTAGGGGGACATCCTCTGGGATTTCAAGCAGACATTCTGAGACCAAAACTTCCCCTAAGCAGCCCGCTGCTTCGATAGGCTGAATTTCTTTGGCAGCCCTAAGTAGGGAGGAGGAATCCCCTTAGGTTTTCGTAGGCGAGTACCATGGTCTCAAAAAGGCACAATCTACACAGCCCTCAAAACTACTATGGGGAACAGTCAACCCCTCCTGTTCTCCCCCTTAGCGGAACTCTCACTCTCTTGATTTGTGGAGACAGCCTTAAACAGTCCTTTCCATCTGTGTTGATAGCCCTTGGGCCTGTTGGTACCCTCGTCAGGTCAATTGGTGTTTCGCCAAAGATCACGTTAATCACTGACCTGAATAATACATCTACTTCCTTAGTCTTGGCCCTCTCATCTTTTCTCCCACTTGAACCCCCGTTGATGTACAATACCCCACCTGAGGCCCCCACCCCCATCTCTGATTTACTGCTCATACCATTTATTGGGCGCTCAAGCACCCTAAACACCAGTGGCATGGTTAGCTGCCCTGTGTGTTCCTTATTTAGTTGACAGATCCAGGATGCTCCCTTTAGGTCTGGACAAGATTTTGGCCCACTGTGCAATCTTTGCTGCTTTCTCTGACAGCAATTCCATCTGGGTTCCACTTTCGTGAGGTACTTTCTCTGTAGGGTAACCACTCAGACTCTGTTTACTTCCCATAATACTCCTTCCACCCCCACACACACACTCCTTTGCTGTGGCACAAAGGGAACACCCTGTTACATTGGGGGGCAAAGAGACTATCTGAGCTGGGAATACACTCAAGAGTATCTACCCTAGTCTCAAACACCTGTATCAAGGTGTTACCTCCAGCCAACTTACTCTCAACAGTCAATCTTTCTAGGTGGAACCTCCCTCACTACCGACTCATCACTCATAACACTGTGCACCTCAGCCACCTGTTGGTGAATCCCTCAGGGGAGAGGGGAGGGGGGGGGGGGGGGGGGGTTTAGTGGTCGTAAAACCTCATGGTTTCTCAGATATTTTCTTGAGCCCACACTATGGCCCCTTTTCTTTTTCTTTTTTACAAGGCTGATTCACCCCAGTGTGCCATCTCTTTTGATGGATTAGAACACCCTTCCGCCCTTCCAGCTTACCGTTGGTCATACAATGAACCCCAATGGCACTGTTGTCCAGGTCCCGTGTGACACTCGGCAGAGTCGTTATTACCACTTGGCTAGGTATTTTAAATAACGGCTTTGAGATCCCATTTCCCCGATCAGATCAACTGCGTAGAATACCCCTTTACCTCCTCAATTCCAAACTTCGGGTCACTAAGCTGTAAAGTGTGAACCTCCAGTTAAAGCTTTGTTATCATTTAGGGAGGAAAATTAACTAAGCAATACATTCAAGGCTGAGATCTCTGGGGCAGACGTCCGCACTTGCTTGTCCATGTCCTGTAGAGTATAGTGTAAGTCTGGGGTCGGTGATGCCCCTTTAAATCCCCCAGCCAAACTAAAGCCATGTTCCGTCTGGAACAAAAAGTTTTGATCAAGTTCCACTGGGGCATCCAAATCCATTAGGTCTCCCAGCGTTGCGGACACAGAGTTAGAATTGTCATGGGTAACAGACGCCACGTTAAAAATTAAACTTTCATCACTTATAAAAATGCTTTGTAGATCTTTAGAGCATCTCCTCACACCTTAAGGTCTGATACCAGTGGTCATTCCAGGCATCAGCCTAACTCCCCAGCCACAAAAAAAAGCCTCAATTTTGTTTGTTTAGCAATTGCTTAGGAGATAATGAGTTAATGTTGCAATGTCTTTCCTCACCATGTTTACATTTGGCCTTTTGATAGCTGCGTTGTTATGCTCCAGTGCTACTTCTCTAGTACCACGAGGCACCAAGTCCTCTGTCTTGACACCCCCCTTGCACAGTCTGCTCCATATCCATTTCCAACTCTTGTTGGAGTGAAGTGCAGGCATTTACAGGCGGAACCGAAGGAAAGTTCCTCGACTTTTCTTGAAAAGTCCCTTGTCTGGGATTCCAACTGGAGTGTTTTTCAGTCCAATACATGCCACCAGACTCGCTTTAGAGCATCGAACAGCATTTTGAGCCGGTAGTGAGCATGAGATTCCACGCTCAGAAGGAGTAGGCATTAAAAGTGACACAGCACAATTAATTCCAGTGATTTACCCATTTGTATCAATTACTGCACCCCCGTCAGGGTTATTCCCCTTAAGCAAGAGACCGATCTTCCATGTCCGTCGTTTCCACTCCCAATTTACTGTGTAGGTCATACATGGGGACTAAAGGTGAAAAGCACTAAACCTAAAAAAAAGGAGAAGAGAAAAGGGCCAGCCGCACACTCTCGTCAGCTTGCAACCAAACAGACTTTTTAAAATTGTTGCAGAAGTGGAGTTATTCACTGGAATATGTTCTATCAATTGCCAGTTAAAGAGGCAGGTAAACAATGTGTGTACTCACCAGAACTCACTTGACGTTTTCTTGATCGTATTCCTAAATCGTACACCCCCTCCGTAGAGAAATGCTCACCTCAACCTCCATTATAATGTCGTGTTGTTAGACACACTGGGAGAGTGAGGTACGGGAGAAAAGGATGGGACCTACGACACCCGTTAACCCCGGTGTACCACGGTACACCTCTTCCAGCCACTTCTCTTTACTCTACACGTTCTGGGGGGGGAGAGATTATGTAGAGGCAGGCTCCCACAGTCTAAGGACCCTGCTCCGCCTCCACTTAAGGAAAGTGAAAAAGTACTGCCACCACGGTACAACACTTCCAGCCACTTCTCTGTGCCTAATAGAAATTTAAAGCAGACCCACTAGGTCCCTATCTAGCTGAAATCAGGCCTCCTCTCCTTCCTTTCTTTCTAACACAAGCCCCTATTTTAAGCAGGATTTCCTTGCCTTTACTCTTCTCTGGCTGCCAGTTTTGACTACCTTTATCCCACTGATACCTTCACGTCTTCTATCACTCACACCGAGCCTAGGATACCCCCCTTCAGCCATCAACTGAAGACATCCATGCAGTTAATCCCCCGCTACTGACACAAGTCACGCTTTACCCATCTCCTACAATGAATCACTGTCTACAATTAACCACAGCCATTTACTCTGTCCAATCCAGCTACTTCACTTACTTAATCTCGTCTCTATCCTCCCACCCCGGCAATGTCTGCTCCACCTCACCATGCTATGCCGACTTTGCACTATCCTTTTATTCCAAAATCTTGAACAGCCTGACTGCTCGCTAACCCTCCCATCTCCCTTTAAATCACCCTCGCCTAACATCTTTACAACTGCATTCAAACTCTTCTCTGTGCACTCATTTTCTGGGCTGGCTCCCTTTCTCCTGGTAACAAACCTATCCTGTGATCCTGTAGATGCCTTCACACAACAAATGATTGAAGAATTTGCGCTCATTACCTGCTTTGACCTTTTCCCCCTCGCTCCTACATTTGTCTTGCAACAAGGATCTTCCCTACCTTCCACAAAGTTGCAAATGTTCGCCTTACGTCTTCTGCTAACCACAAGAACTCTGCCAACTATTGACAGGCCTCACCTCTGCTCCACTTTTCCTGAATTTTGGAACAAGTTGTGTTTTACAGAATCACTGACTACCTGGGTACCAAGGACGTCTGCAACACCCTCCAGTCTTTATTTTGCAACCTTCAGACACTCCACGATGACCGCAACAGATGCATGTCTCTGTGTCCTTGCTACTGCCCACCATGCAAAGAAAGCAAAATTAAACATGCTTCGGTCTCCCCAATCAACAAGTTTCATCCACCCATCTTTCTTCTTCTGCTTTACCCAGTCACGGTTTTAGAGTTTGCTTGGTCTTATGCCCTAACATCTCTAAAAAGCCTTATATTGCAACGGAAGCATATCTAATGGTGTCATTCTCTAACACGTAAGACCAACCACTTCTTCCTGTTCTTTGCCAGCTCCAGTATAGACCTCTCACACATGTACTAATGCATATTTTTTATTTCCTCCTCTAGCCCATGGACTTTGGAGTTCATTCATTAGGTTTGGCTATTTACTGTGAATCCAATTGTTCAAAAAGGACAGAGCGCGCACAAGCAGCTGTCCATTTTCTCTAGAGTCAATACTAGAACATGTACGTACTAGAGTACAGGACTTTGTAGCGAATGGGAGAGTAAGAGGCCGGTGCAACGAAAGTACTATACAACGTGCTGCGTTACACTGCAGCTCTGAGATCAAAGACCAGTCACGGAACACCTGAAAAGTTCACTACACTGGGAAATGTTGAGTCAAGTAATAAGGTGCATTGCATTATGGGACACTTGCGCTGGTTAATGCTGTAGAAGATATCTGTGACTGGATATGGCTCTGATGCTAGGAGAACAGTGTAAGGGCTGCATTTCTCCAGTGACTTCAGAGCAGAACTTTACAGTGAGAATGAGTTTGTTATGTTAGTTTGTTTTTCTAATTTCTAGTGCTATTCTGTTATACTATTTAGTTGTTGGTTAACAAATCTCTTCTTAGAGGTATACTATGCAAAACATGTTGAGGCCATAATTATTTCTTCAAAATCATGAGGACCCAAAACCTCAATGTTAAACATGGAAAAAGGTGTTCTTTAACTACGCCTTCAGCACGTATGGACCCAATTACAGCCTTGAGTGTAAAACAACTCTACTTCTACAATGCCTTGGTCACGACGAGGAGAGGATCTATGAGGGTCTACCACCTCTAGGTGAAAATGAACAGGGGGAGGAGGCCCTAAATGACTTCAAGGGGGAGATAACAATATTCAACTTACACATTACCAAGAAAACAAGCACAATTCTGCAGCGTTCATTTAGGATAAGGATACAGGAAGATGAAGAGAAAGGGAGGACTACACTTTGGCCTTAAGGTAGTTAGCACTTACATGCAACTTTGGAGAGAACTACAAGGAACATTGTATAGACCAGCTCATGGTAGGGTCTGTCTCAGGAAAAATAAGGATGAACTGTAGGTGAAAGAAGACCCATTACTGGATGAGGTGGTGGCGATTTCAAAGGAAGTAGAGCACAGAGTAGCATGCATGAATGAACTGGAAAAAAGGACTGCGTGACACGTGAAAGCAGTACTCTGCATCGATATAAAATTGAAGGGGAAGCAAAAGGCTGGATCTGATGGGAAATGGAACATAGTTAAAAGTAGCTATAGATGATGTGGTAAGTCGGGCATAGGAGACGGACAAGAAGATATGTCTGAACCAAATCCATTTTATTAAAGGAAATAATGCCTCTTCTATTCCTACTTCTGAGTTGATAGGTACCTAGGGTCAAATGAAAATAAACAAGAGCTTGCCCGGATATCTTACCGTACAAAAAAATCTGCCCTCTGTCCTAACCCAATCTAACCTAATGTTGCCTTTACCTAGCCATTATCTTGCCTATACCTAGCTATTATCTTGCCTATACCTAGCCATTGTGTTGCCCACACTTAGCCACTGTGTTGCCTATACCTAGCTACTATCTTGCCTATACCTAGCCATTGTGTTGCCTTTACCTAGTCATTGTGTTGCCCTTACTTAGCCATTGTGTTGCCCACAGGTAGCCACTGTGTTGCCTATACCTAGCTACTATCTTGCCTATACCTAGCCATTGTGTTGCCCACACTTAGCCACTGTGTTGCCTATACCTAGCTATTATCTTGCCTATACCTAGCCATTGTGTTGCCCTTACCTAGCCATTGTGTTGCCCACACGTAGCCATTGTGTTGCCTATACCTAGCCAATGTTGATAGCTGATCGCTGCCCTGCGCATACCCATCAGGCCCAACATCACACCCCCACCCTCCGAACTCATCCCCCCTACGCCCTTCCTTCCATCCTTCTTCACCAAGCCCACAGATCACAAACCTAGCACACCTTTGACGCGCCCTAGAGCTACTAACTCTAGAAATCAAATATTAGGCCTCTGCTCCAGATCCTCACCGCTAACCCAACTATCCAAAACTGAAAACAAACCAACCTCAGAACACCACAAACTGGCCACGACCAAGAAGGCAGCCAAAGGGCAGAATACCACCCAACTGCCACACCCAGACTTACAATGTGCATTAATTAATGCCAGATCCCTCCCTGCCCACGCTACTGAAATTCATGACCTTCTAATCAACCTCGACCTTGACATTCTCTCCATCACCGAAACCTGGCTACTCAATGCCGCCGGCCCTGCCATCTCCCTAGCCATCCCTTCAGGATACTCCATCCTTAGACAGGACAGAACACTGTCCACAGGTGGGGAGGTAGCCCTCATAGTCAAAGATCACCTAGAAATAAGACAACTTTCCTCCAAATTAGGGGAGAACGTAGACTCTCTATCTGCCAAGATCGCACTTTCTCCCAATACCACCATCACCCTCAATCTAGTATACCGCCCACCAGGCCCAAAACTGGACTTTCAGGACAACCTCTCACATCTACTAGGTGAAAACCTTAAAACAACTAACAAAACTATTCTTTTAGGAGACCTTAACGTGGGACTCCACAACCAGAAAGATAGACCCTCCACTACACTAGCACAAGCTCTCCAAGAAATGGGCTTTGAACAAAAAGTACTCCATCCTACCCACAACAAAGGACATCCTCTTGACTGGATAGCTGGCCACAACTGTGGCATCGACATCAGCTCCATCACACCTACCCCATGGTCCGACCACTTTCTCATTCATTTCCTCATCCCTACACCTAACAACTTGGTAAAAAAAACTCAAGCCAGCACCTCCAGCCCTAGCCAGAAGCGCCAAGAACATCACCAAAGAAAATATCTCACCCTACCTAGACACCCTCACTACTAACCTCCCTGCCACATCATACCCAGCCACACTGGCGGATATCTACAAATCCACCATTAGCACTGCCATAGATATCATCGCCCCTCTACAAAATAAAAAATACAAAAATACCAAACACTCCAATACTTGGTTCTCAGCAGAACTAAAAGAATTACGAGCCAAAAAACGCAAAGCCCTAAACTTATGGCAAAGTGCGCCCAACGCATCCTCGCTATCCTCCTACAAATCACTGGCCACCCAATACAAAAAAAGTATCATAGCAGCCAAATCTGCGTCCTGCAATGAAAGAATCTCCAACGCCACCTCAGAATCCAAAGAGCTTTTCGCCATCTTCAAGGAACTATCCACACCGGCTAATAAGTCTCAAGAGGTTGTTAAGGACCAAGCTTGGTGTAACACCATACAGTTCTCCCTCATAAACAAAATTGAACTCCTCCAAGCAAAAATCCTAGACCATCACAAAAATCTCACTCAGCACATCCTATCAGCATCCCATACGGAAACTGTGACTGAGAACATAAAGACAAATCTCTTTACTCCATTCAAATTTAGAGAAGTCTCAGAAAAAGAGGTAGTCAATATCGTTAACAGAATCAAACCTTCTAATTGTAAAGGAGACGCCTGCCCTGCAAAACCAGTTAAAGACTGCATAGGAACACTAGCACCATTTCTTAAAACTTTCATCAATGCATCCTTCAACACAAACTCAGTCCCAACCAGCCTAAAAGAAGCTTGGGTGCGCCCTCTTCTCAAAAAACCCACTCTTGATCCCGAAAACGCCAACAACTATAGACCCATCACAAGCGTTCCCTTCCTGCTTAAGATCCTCGACAAAGTTGCCTACACACAAATACAGCAATACCTGGAAGAAAACTGCATTTTAGGAAAAAGGCAATCGTGTTTCCGCCCGGGACATGAGACCGAATCGGCCCTACTAGATCTCAAAATCCAACTAAATGACATCATGGACAAAGGCAAACCTGCACTCCTGCTCCTGGTAGACCTATCTGCCGCCTTTGACCTGGTCAATCACGATATTTTAGGGACGCAACTCAAAAATGAAGCCCACTTCTCGCCAGAAGCCATCTCCTGGGTCAAATCATTCTTCGAGGGTCGACTTATGAAAGCCTTTTCAGACTCTGCGAGCGGAACACCCACCACTATCCACTGTGGCGTCCCACAAGGGTCCTGCACTGCACCCACCCTATACAACCTCTTTACCCTCCCACTGTTCAATGACTTGGACCGTCGTCACATAGCATACACCAATTATGCTGACGACACGCAAGTCCTGCTCCCTCTCACAGGGGTCTATGAACAAGACGCAGCGGCATTAACCCAGATCTATACAGCCATCCAAACATGGATGGCAGCCAACGGCCTCTGCCTAAACGGGGACAAAACAGAGATCCTACTAGTTGGCACCAAAGAAACACTAAACAAACTCCCACCGCAGTATAAATCCTTTAACATAGATAACTCCACCATCACAGTCTCCACTGCAGTAAAAACGCTAGGAGTATACCTTGACGCCACTCTCTCCATGACACGGCAAGTCAATGCCCTAGCCTCCTCTGCCGCACTCACCACTAACTGCCTGGCCGTAGCTAGAGCCACAGTAGGTACCAAATTGGACTATTGCAATGCTCTCTCCTTGGGCACAAAACCTAAAAAAAATGCAAGTCACACAAAACAATGCTCTAAGAGCAGCCCTAAGCATCCCTAAAAGGGAGTACATCTCCCAAGCCAGAAAAGTAGCCCACTGGTTACCAATAAAAGAACGGATACTATTCAAATCTATGGCCATCACCCACAGATGCCTTTCCGCCAAGGCTCCGCCCTATCTTTCTGAAAGAATCACCCATAACACATCCACTAGACCCACAAGGTCACACATGACCAAACAGACCTACGTACCCACATTCAAAAGAAGCAAAGCCGGGGGTCTAGCTTTCAACACCTAGCACCCAAAAAGTGGAACGCACTCCCCACCGTGCTTAGGAACGAAAACTCATATCATGTCTTCCGCAGACTACTCAAAACCACGCTGTTTAACTAACTCCACCCCACCTTACCTTTCCTACTGTATTTTCACAACTGTATGTAAATAAGCACAACTGTATGTATACATGCAAATATGTTCTGCATTGTGTGTATATATATTTCTGAGGCTTGTGGAATCTGCTTAGATCACATGCTGTGCATAGGCCGACATCTAGTGGAAGCTGCGGAGTATTACAGTTTGTTTTTCGAAACTCGAAAATGGGCGTCGACACAGGCGTGCCAGTAATACTATCCCTAGTGTGACGTCCACTGTACCCAAGATCCCTCACGCGTCTAGGATCCTCAGATTGTTTTTTTCCGCCATACTGGTCGGAAGCATCTTGCGGAGTCCCCTGGCCTTAGCCATACTTTTGCTAATTATTGAAGTTTAAAATTATTTATTGACATCCTTCCCCACCCCAACGTCGACCCTCGACACTCGACGACGGCTGGAGAAGACATCGACCGTCGGCTGCTGCACGACGGATCTGGGCCTCGGAAGGCCGCTGGCCTCGGCCCGGGCCTAGTAGGCCGCTGGCCTCGGCCCTGCAAGTAGGGAGAGTGGGGGGTGGTACATACTCTTCACTCTTGGTATATAGGTACACCTTATATATTTCCTACACTTACCAGCCCGCTGCCTCAAGGTGCGTATGGAGGGTACCCCTTTCCAATTCTGCCCCAAGTGCAACCGCAAATACCCTTGGGTCGACAGGCACGCCACGTGCAATCTCTGCTTGCCAAGGGACCACCCCGAAGCGAACTGCAGAGCGTGTAGTAGGTTTAAGCCTAAGACACTTAAGGACCGTTCGACAAAGCGTTGGGCCCACCACGCCAGGCAGGCGGCCATGGCAGCGGAGGGTGCCTTCAGCGATGGCAGTAACGCCGTACTTTCGGACGGCGAGGGCATTACGGCGTCGAAAGACTGCCGAGCGCAGGTCCCCGACCTCGGAAGGTTGTCCGGCAGGGCGGCTATGGGGAAGACCCCCGGCGACGCAAGCGCTACACACCCTACACACACTAAACACACTAAGCCCAACCGAACCTCGACGACGTCGATTTCTCGGAAAGAGGCACAGATAGAACGGTCCGACTGGGTGTCCTCTGGGCGCTCTCGATCGAGATCGCCTCATGACGCAAGGCAATCATCCACTCTTGCCAAGAGTGCCTCGCTCCCTAGATTAACGGAAGTTCGATCGTCGGAAGACGAAGACGACTTCCACCCCCAGGCTGCGCTCCAGGAGACCGAGGCCGCAGTTAACACCAGCGAGGCCCCACGCTCGAAACAAGTTACCTCTCCCGACCCTCGACGCCAGGCGTCGAAAGTCTCTGGGGCCTCGAAGGGGCAGGGAAAACATTTTTCCACGCACAGGGAGGGGGGGAAACAGCGGAAAGCACAGCCTTCCACTCCTGTAAGACCATCCTTCCACCCTAAGCAGACAGATGCACATAAATCTACTGGGACATCAACATCCAGCAAGGGTACCCTTGATAAGTCCTCTAAGTTGCCTACTAAAGTCATACCCTGTTCCAAAGAATGGTCCAGTGAAGACATAGACCGGGTCATGTCAAGGATGTCTTCCTTAGCTGATTTTTATGACAAAAACCCAGAACATTTCCTTTCGTATGACCCTCAAGGGGCCACACCCTCAGGCTCCTCTGATCCTATCCCCCTAAGTAAAAAGGCCCGGTTCGAAAGACCTGAACCCTTCGAGGTGCAGCCTTACTCTACTCCATACTCTACTCCACACCCCAGATACCAAGGACAGCCTTTCCCTGAAGGGGACCAGGAGTTTACAATTATGGAGGACCAAACCGGGACTGAATACTATGCGGATGATGAGGACCTGGAGGAGGTAGAAGATGAGCAGGAAATTTACAGAGTAGATTCCCCGGTAGAGAGCGAAGCCCCAGTTACCGACTCGCCAGTTGATAACCAGCCCCTCCTTAATGAAGTTCTCGCTCGCGCAGCAGAACATTTTCACATCGACACCCACGGTGTACAGGAGGAAAGGGACTTCGCAGAAGAGTTGGTGGGAGAGAGGAGGCCGATCGCTCAGACCATCCCTATCCTTAAATCCATCCAACGTAGAATAGATCCATCCCTGGTGAATCCTAACCTCACCAGAGCCGTCAACCCCAGAGTCGAAAAACTTTTTCGGGCAGCCCAGTCTGACCCTCTTTATATAAGAGGACATCTTAAACCAGACTCCCTAGTGGTTACCAACACTCGGAAGAGGGCTGGGACACCCTTATCGTCGTCAGAAGCTCCTCCCGACAAGGAGAGCAAAAGACTGTACGGGTTTGGCAGGAAGGTAGCCTCAACGTCCCCCTACCAAGCAAGGATCGCAAACTCCACCACCCTGTTGGCAAGTTACAACTGCCATCAATGGGAAGAGGTCGCGGCGCTCATAGCCTCTGCTCCTGAACCGTTAAAGGGCCAGTTGGCTCGGATCTCGGCAGAAGGGAGAGCCGTGTCTGGTTGCATATTAAAAGCAACTTTCGACGCCGCGGACAACGCAGGAAGATTGATAGCAGAAGGTACTGTTATCAAGAGACATGCGTGGTTACGGCAGTCGGGGTTCAAAACAGAAACCCAGGCTTCATTAATAGACAAGCCGGTGGAACCCGATCTATTGTTTGGGAAAGCGGTCGAAGACGCACTTAAGAATGCCAAGGACGAGTACGAGACTCTCAAATCCCTTGGCCAGCTTACCAACAAACCCCCTAACCAGAGGGGGAATAGTAATTTTCGTCGCCCACGCGGCCAAAATTCACAAAGAGGCAACTATGCCCAAGGACAGGGTACACAATGGAACAACAACCAGCAGTCTACCCAGAGTTACGGCAGGGGTAACAAGAGAGGTCGTGGAAGAGGCAGAGGCAGCCCCAACAAGGGAGGGGGCACGCCTCCACCAAAGCAGTGACGCTCAGTTCAGGGTCCCTTCTCACGCAACCCCAGTAGGGGGACGCATTTCCAACTTCACCTAGGCTTGGGAAGGGATCACCTCAGACAGATGGGTGCTGTCAACAGTGTCCACAGGATATTGTATAGAATTACTGCAGCGTCCCCGGAACCACCCTCCACGACAAAGAATACACTCCTTAGAACATCAGAAGATCCTTCTCGAGGAGATCGCCATTCTGCTAGAAAAGGACGCGATAGAACTCGTCCCAGGACACCAGGTAAACAAGGGTATCTATTCAACTTACTTCCTTGTGCCAAAGAAAGATTTGACAATGTGCCCAGTATTGGACTTACGGCCTGCCAACAAGTATGTCAAGCCCCAAAAATTCCGTATGACCACGCTACAAGAGGTAATCCCCCTCCTAAAAAAGGGGGAGTACATGGCAACCTTGGATATGAAAGATGCTTATTTTCATATTTCCATGCTCCCAGCCCACAGAAAATACTTGCGCTTCAAGGTAGACAGTCGCCACTACCAATTCAAGGTACTGCCCTTCGGGATAGCTTCAGCAACAAGGGTATTCACCAAGGTACTGGCGGTGGCAGCTGCTCACCTACGCAGGGAGGCAATCCCAGTGTACCCTTATCTGGACGACTGGCTCATAACGGGGGAAACCCCAGGAATTTGCAGGTCAAACATTCAGAGGACTATCGACCTCCTCCACGAATTAGGCTTCTCTATCAACGAGAAGAAGTCAAGTCTGGTGCCAAGCACCTCAAAACAGTTCCTAGGAGCAATCCTAGATACTCAGAAAGGGTTGACCTTCCCTTCGGAAGAGAGAATTCGGAATATACTACTGCAGATTCCACATTATCAGTCAGGTCAACAAATAACGGTACGCAAAGCAATGCGGTTACTGGGCATGATGGCGTCATGCATTTACCTGGTCCCCCACGTGCGTCTGCGCATGCGTCCCATGCAGGAATGGTTGGCGAAACAGTGGTCTCAGGCAAGTGGTCAGTGGGACGATCTAGTGGTCGTTTCGCCAACACTCGTACAGAGCTTACACTGGTGGACAAGAGAGAATCTCGCAAGGGGAAAACCCTTTTACGATCCCGAAGTACAAGCAGTGGTGACTACAGATGCATGCCTGACTGGGTGGGGAGCTCACCATCTCCACCACACAGCTCAGGGTCTCTGGTCTCACTCAGTAGCCAAGAACCACATCAACCTGCTGGAACTTCTGGCAGTATTCCGAGCGCTTCGGGCGTTCGAGCCCCATCTGCTAAACTTGTCGGTGCAGATCCGGATGGACAGCACGACAGCCATGTTCTATCTGAACAAACAAGGAGGGACTCGTTCGCCAAATCTGTCCAAGCTTGCCCAGAAAATCTGGATATGGGCACTCAGACGGAACATCTTCCTGTCATCACAACATGTTCCAGGGGAGCTCAATTCCCTAGCGGATGCCCTAAGCAGAGACTCTCTCCCAGAAGAACACGAATGGGTCCTTCACAGAGATATCGTAGAGGATCTCTTCTCTCAGTGGGGTTTCCCCACTATAGACCTATTCGCCACAAGCGAAAACAAACAATGCCCAGGATTTGCATCCAGGTTCCCCCAGCCAGACTCCCAAGGGAACGCCCTGTGGATGAACTGGTCAGGGATGTTTGCGTACGCTTTTCCACCAACTCCTCTCATCAGGAAGGTGGTGTACAAGATGAACAAGGAATCGATGACGCTCATCCTAGTTGCTCCCATGTGGGCGAGACAACCATGGTTTCCACACCTACGCAGGATGGCGGTGTGCGAGCCCATCAAACTCCCAGCCTGGTACAACCTACTGTCCCAGCAACAAGGTCAAACAGTGCACCAGGAACCCAACTCAATGAAACTGGCAGCATGGCTCCTGAAGTCATACAGTTTGCCCATCTCAATTTACCACAGAGGTGTATGGATATCCTAAAAGAATCCAGGAAACCAAACACAAGGCACTGTTACTTTGACAAGTGGAAGAGATTCGTTATTTGGTGCCAGAATAAACAAATCAACCCAGTTAATTGCACTCCTTCCAACGTTGTAACATACATGCTCCACCTGCTGGACGCAGGTTTGGTTTTTAACTCTCTGAAAGTACACCTGGCAGCCCTCTCGGCTTACACCACATCCCATAACAAGGTATCGTGGTGGAAAGTACCAGTAGTTAAAGCCTTCATGGAAGGAGTAAAGAGACTTCACCCTCCTATTTCGAACCCACCGCCAGGATGGGACCTCAATGTGGTGCTAGCTAAGCTCATGGGCCCCCCTTTCGAACCCATGCATAAAAGTAGTCTCAAACACCTGACTTATAAAACGGCCTTCTTAGTAGCCATTACCTCTATAAGAAGGGTCAGTGAAATTCAGGCTCTGTCAGTGCAGGATCCTTTCTTTACTATCCACAAAGACAAACTGGTTTTACGCACACACCCTAGGTTCTCACCTAAATTTATATCTAAATTCCATGTAAACCAGTCCATCGAGCTTCCGACTTTCTTCCAGAACCCGCAAAGCTCGGCTGAGGTGAAACTACACACCCTAGATGTGCGTAGGGCGGTCCTCTACTATGTAAACAAAACCAGACCGCTAAGGAAAACAGATCAACTGTTTGTCTCCGTAGCTACAGGCAGAGAGGGAGATCGCGTCTCTAAGGGCGCTATCACGAAGTGGATTATCAACTGTATACAGCTGTGTTACTCTCTTTCTGAAAAAACTCTGCCTTTTACGCCAAGAGCCCACTCTACTAGAGGCATTGGGGCCACTCTCGCTTTCATTGCAAATGTTCCCCTCGACACCATTTGCAAAGCAGCTACTTGGAGCTCTATTCACACTTTTACTCAGCATTACTGCATTGAAACTCATTCCAAGACAGATACACAAGTGGGACAAGCGGTTCTGAGACATCTGTTTGCTCATGACTCTTCTCACATCCCACCTCCTTCTTCTGGTACTGCTCGCTAATCTATGCACAGCATGTGATCTAAGCAGATTCCACAAGCCTCAGAAGGGATACATTACTCACCGTAATCGTATTTCTGATGCTTGTATCTGCTTAGATTCACATGCGACCCACCCTTCCTCCCCTCCGAGAGAAGGCGCATGATTGCTGGTAGTCTTACCTTTCTGTCTATCTGCTTGGATTATCAGTACTCACGCTACTCCTCATGCTTCCTCATGTCAGAAAAAATACAATCTGAGGATCCTAGACGCGTGAGGGATCTTGGGTACAGTGGACGTCACACTAGGGATAGTATTACTGGCACGCCTGTGTCGACGCCCATTTTTGAGTTTCGAAAAACAAACTGTAATACTCCGCAGCTTCCACTAGATGTCGGCCTATGCACAGCATGTGGATCTAAGCAGATACAAGCATCAGAAATACGATTACGGTGAGTAATGTATCCCATATATATCATGTATGCCTGTAACAAGTAAGATTGTTTTCAGCGCCACGATGCCCCAGGGCAGATGTGTGCTATACAAATCCAAATAAATAAAAAAAAAATAACCTAGCATCTGTCCCTACTACGAATACAAAAAGGGAACATAAATCTAGCCTAGAAAAATAGACACCCCCTTGATTGGGAAATAATGGCAGTTTCTGACACCATCCAAATCGTTTAGTTCTCTCTCAGGCTATAGGCCTGTTTGTACGATTTCAAATGTCTTTGAGTGTTTCTCTTTTGTTGGTGGTGATTGATCCGGACCCCACCCAAATGTTCTTCTCTATCTCCAGAAAATGTGCATGGTTGTGCCGGTCACATTTTGGAGCTGTCCACAATCACTGTGTGTGTTCTCACTATCTGGGAAAACCATTTGTGTCTACTTGGGTATTTCTGTCTTTTAAATGGCAATGTCTTTCTCTCCACCTGGGAGTAATTTGTATGTTGCTGCCTTTTCGGTCAGTTTCCTTTCCTCATTTGCCTGGGGTTGTTGGATTTCTTACCCCTTTGTGAGCTATCGCTGTTCTCATCCCTTCTTGGTTCATCGGATACCTCACCATTTTGTAGGGTATCTCGCGTCTCACTCCGCTGCATGCTTTTCGGCTTCTCAGACCTTCTTGTGGTTTCGGTTGGCTCACTACTATGTGGGGTATCTCGTGGCCTTATGACCACCTCCCGCTCTGCGCCCTGTAATGCATTGGTTCCTCCCGTCTCCGTCATACAGGACTCCGGCATCGGTTATGGAGGGTGCCGCTAAGCTGCTTCTGGGGTGGACTTGTCTCTCTTTTCCTCAGTGGATATGAGCTCTTTTGCCTCCCTGCCTTCCTCGAGATTGCAGTGTTCCGCTGGTTTCTCCGTTCCTCTGCCCACCACGCTGCATGAGTGGCGCTACCTCCAGACGACTCGTGCTCAGAGAGGTTCCCACTGCTTGTCTATACAGGTTTGCTTCCCTCAACATTGGTCTCACTGGACCTTTTTATTCCTCCCTGGAATGGGATTGAATCATCTATTGGTTCCGTACTTCATGTGAGGGTGACAGCAATAGTGGATCAGCCATCAAACCATCCATTTTTGAAGGCCGCAATCATTAGTGTCTTGCTCAATTTCCATACAGCCTAACACACACTTGGGATTCTATGTTAAAGGGAGGTGGAATAAAACCCTTGCTTGGGGATTCCTCCTCCCATAAGGGGGAGGGTCACCCCAAGTTGGATCCTGCTTGCCTTGCTTCTGAGATGGTATTAAGCTTAGCAGGCACACCACTGTAAGGACGGCATGGTATCAAAGTAAGACAGACACAAGTGATCACAGTTCGAGGGTGTTTTATTGAACTTCATCAGGGGTGTGAAAAACACCTCTTTAAACCTAAATCTAAGATGGGAGCAAGCTACAACCATCAAATAATAATAATACATTCCTAGTGGAGTCTAGTCAAATACAAAAGGGCCTATACTAACAACAAACAATTGCCAATCCATACCACTATCATTACAAAATGGTGTGGGATAATGTTCACAAAAAGAAAGTAGGAGTGTGCCTATGTTATAGCTGTGAGAGTAAAAATGATTTGGTTAATGCTGCAGAATGTTCAGCCATAACTGTAGCATGCAACAGGTGCCATTGCATGGGGCATTTCACCAAGTGCTGTGAAAAGACACCAAACAACAACGCCCAGAAACCTAGAGGTGAAGGGTGTGTGAGTAGCATGCAAAAGAGTGATGAAGCATGTGCTTGTTCCCAGGCCCAGGATGAAGATTTGTAGGGGAACTAGGACCACTCTATGAAATTTTATTTGTTGACACTGTCAAGTGCAAAGCACCCTCTTTCCCCAATTACTCATTTTGTGTAGGGGAGATTAAGAGTGTGTGACCGCAGTGTAGGTATGTGAATGTTGTAGAAAATAACTGGTGGTGAATTCTGGCACCAAAATAACTCTGATCTCCCAGGATATGTTTGTGCATCAGTCGGGAGATTCACTAAGTAAACTAGAGAAATCTGATCTGATAAAATGCTCTTGTAGGATTCACCTGAGCTTCATTGTGTGATGCTGGAAATGCATTGGAGGGACAGGGCCTCCATGTCCTTGTCCTGTAGACCTGTTATCATGCGTGTTCCTCTTTTTGATTGTGGTGAACAGACGCTTGGGATACCCTTATGGCACCCATGGGTGGGGTACAACCCTGTACCCCTAGTGTATATTTTTGGGCGCCTGTGTGTGGCCCACAGAGCAGGGTCTGGGATGATGGCGACTCCATGCTGAATTTGATACCCAGGCCCTGCCATTGGAATCAGTTGATTCCTGATGGGAGACCAGATGGCCTCTGGGGCCTCTTGATTCCTATTGCCTGTTACCTTGTTTTCCCAAAGTCCTGGGAAGCCTTTACTCTGTCCTTTCCCCTGACTGGCTGTTGGGTGGAAGTTCCATATATGGTATTGTGGGGGAAGTCCAGGCCAGACTGGCTGGAGCCCTCCCAATGACTGTATGTTGTGGGTACGTCCTTGGGGTGGGACCTGGTTGAATGGAGTGTGTGACCAATATACATTTCATGTTATGGGTGGCTGGTTTCTGGTGTGTGACACAATGAATGAGAAAGCCCTGCTCGAAACTGGTATGAATGCAGTGATGAGTGCTGAACGGCTGGGTACTTGTCCCAATCCACATTCCTTGTGTGTGTCTGGATGGAGAAGAATGGCCTGAATGCACTGTGAGCCTCATTGGCTGCCTGTCTGCATGAATGCCCCACTGAATGATTGGCTGCTGAGCTTGGCCCAGCAGTGTGGATGAGAGACAGAGCATTATATCTGGGGACCTCTCACTTACTGGAATTGTTCAGAAGCTGAAGTTGACAGTTGATGCTTAACCTTGAAGCCCAGCTGGAAGAGAAGAATTGCTGCTGCTTTCCTTCGCCAATCTAAAAGCTGTCGTGTCTCCAAAAGCTGATCCAAGAGAGGACCTGGCTAGGAGACCTCTCCCGGAGCTACGAGGGACCATCGTGCACCAGCTAACCTTCACCAAGGCTCCCTGGAAGTCGGTCATCGAAAGGCTGCCGACCAGATACTGGGACCGCCGAGGAATCTTAAGTAAGCACCAGGACGTTGAGGCCGTCGACGACCATCACCGTCGACCGAGGTTCGGAGGACTGCTGTAACCTCGTCGACCGGAGCCGCAAATCTCCATTGCCTAAGACAATTTGAAATCAAGGACTCCCTTGCTCCTCACCATCAACCACTTTTTCCCACCAGAGAAAGTCAAAGTTGCTGACGAACCAAAGAGAATCCGCCGGTGGGTTTCCCGCCACCCGAAGTCCACAAAGACGCTGACGAAGATCCGAAGTTAGACGTGGTCGATCGCCGGCCCCACCTGCCGGCGACCCGATGCCCTTGCTTGGCCTACGTTCTTCATTGACACTTTGTAGCAACAAACTCTCGTCATCGAGGGGCCCATCATGCCTCATCGTCGCAGGACGTCCACGGCTGCTAAACCAGGTACACTGGGGTAGTAGAACATTTTTAGAAGGGATCAAGACTATCCTTAACAATATATGTACTGGGCTTGTCAATATTATTTACAGGTTTCCCAGGTGGGGAGATCTGAACACAGAACTGTGTCTAGTGGTAGGGAGCCAGTATTTGGCCAATTGTTTAACGCAACTTGTTTTCTTCCTATGTCTGGTGTTGGTTCACATTGCTATTAACTTGTATGTCATTGCAACTATCAGCAGTTGATGCATTTTAAAGGAGCCAAGAGTGAATTGTGGTACCAAATAGATATTGTACATATTTATCATTATGGTATTGCCTGAGCACAAAGTGTGTTATAGTGTGTGTGTGTTTGTGTGTGTGTATATTACATGGCCACAGTAGTGGCCATGTAGTTATGGTTAAGTTGCTGTTTCCATAGGAAGAGCACTTTTTGCAAAAAAAAAAGAGTATGGGCCACTCTGAATTGTTTTGCAAAGTTTTGCAAAGTTTGGAGATGTTTGGGCCAGGGGGGGCAAAGTTATAGGGGGGATCCCAAAACGTCTTTTTTTCCCATAGACTGAATGGGGGAAAAACTTTGCGCACAGCTACAGGTGAAACCGCTGGACGGATTTTGACGAAATCTGCGGCAGGTGTAGAGGCTTGGTTCAGAAAGCGTGCTTTTGTAAATTTGGTCACCATACGTGCAGTATGTTTCTTTATAATTATGAAAAAATACGTCTGAATTAATTAGTGATATCTATGTTCACTCCGTGGTCACACTTCCCTGTTCGGTCGACGAACAAGATACTGATTGGCTAAAGGGCTGGCGTCATGAGCGCGGACACGCGACGTCTCTGCTCATTGGCTTCTGCGAGACGTGCTCTGCATCAGATGGTTTGGATGCACACGAAATCTTGGATACATGGAAAGCGGCGCAACAACCAGCGTACACATGATTTTTCCATTAAACTATTTTGCTGTGTCAGAGCATTGGGAAAGGTTCAGACAGTAAGAAATGGGTGATCTATGCATTTGTTCTTCGGTCGTCATGATGTAATTTCTATGGACACCTTGTATGTACAGTAAATGTGGGGTGTAATAAGGATAGCACTTCAGTCCATGTAGTGGCCAGGAAATTTGTAACACTTCAGTCCATGTAGTATACAGGAAATGTGTAACTGTTGAAAGCACACGCGTATAGGTAGGCAACATTGAAATTGCCAACATGCCATGAATGCATTATTTTTTCCAATGGCTATTATTATATTCCTTAGTACGCCGCCATGGGTGATCCATGCTACGGTGGTTGTGGCCAGGGGCTACAGTCTTAAGATGTGGGTGACCAATGCATTTGTTCTGGGGGTCGGACGTCATGATGTAATTTCTATGGATGTCTTGTACGCACAGTACACTTATACCTATTTAATGACGTATGTTCTATTGCCTCCTTGTATGCACAGAAAATGAGGGGTCCAATAAGGCCAGTATTTCAGCCTGTGCAGTGCACCGGGGAGTTGTTACATTTGTAAGGACACGTGTGGTGTTAGGGAACATTGAAATTGACAACATGCCATGAATGCATTATTTTTTCCAATGGCTATTATATTCATTAGTATGCTGCCATGGTTGGCACATGCTACGGTGCTTGTGGCCAGGGCGTAGAGTCTTGGATGCATGGCCGTCGGCCGAAGGCCTTACTTCCAAGACTGTAGGCCCTGGCCACAACCACTGCCGCATGTGCCACCCATGCATACACCCGTAGTGTTGCGTTTTGTTTGGCAAGTTGTGGGGAGTGCGTGCAGTCTTGGGTGCATGGACGAAGGCCATGCAACCAAGAACAAAGTGGTAAGTACTAGACTTGGAAGGCACTGCACACCCATCCCATGTAAGATCTGCAGACATACAGCTAGGAGGGAAGCCTCTGGGCAGAGGTACTGAAGGATAACACACCTATAGAATAACCCCCACTACCACACATCAACAAGGTGGTTGTGGGGAGACCCTGCACTCTTGGGTGAATGGCTAAAGCTCATGCACGCAAGACTGAAGTCATAAGCAGTGGAGTTACAAGTAAATATGCGTGTGGTGGAATATGGTAGTTGTGTTGATGCCCTAGTGTCTTAACTTCATGGCTGCAGACGATGGTCCGAAAACTAAATTTATAAGCAGCTAATTCACAAAGACCATGGTTTCCATATGCAGCGAAGGTTGTTGATAGGAACTATACTCCTTGTACCTTGGTTGTGAGGCATAGGTGGTAGGTTACTCACCGAAGATGGAAGGGCAGCCTACAGGCACTGCAACATATTAGTACCATAGATTAGACAAGTAGATTCCCATGTGTAGAAAATGCCTGCCAATATACTTACTCCTTACTTTGTTCAGAATCCACATACTTTTTTTTAGTTGGATATCGTACTTGGCGGAAGTATCACTTTTTCCATTTCTCCGATGAAAGAAAAAGGTGTGTTAGTGTTTGCATTTTTTTTTTTATTTACTACATTGCATAATAGACAGTTAACCTTTTTTTGGACCCTCATATTTAGTTTACAAACCAGTGTTCTGTGCATTGCGCTCAGTTTCTGTGTTTGCTTTTCAAATCCTTGGGTCTGGGGAAATAAATCCTTCTCGGATTAAAAAAACCCTTCATTTCTTATGGTAGTAAGTACTTCATTTTTTCCTTTCAGTGTTTTCTTAATTTTTCTGATCAATGTTATGTTTGTTGCCTTTCTGCCCATTTTTAACAGTTAGATACCTTTAGGCGTATTCTACCTATGCATTTGTTTCCAACAATTTGTTGACAATCTTGAAGTACACATTATTTTGTAAATTTTGGCTTCAAGAACATTAAATACGCATTTGTTAGGTTAGCTGGCAACCTCTACTTTAGAGTAATGGTGCTATCATTACATTCAAACCATCCAGAATTCTTTTAATGTATGCAGTGTAGGGACCTGCATTGGTTGTAGCTCCTGCATGATAGATTACTCCTACTGTTGTAAAGGTTTTCTTTCCAAGTGACACTTGACTGTATGTGAATCCAGTCAGTTTGCAGTTGTTTTTGGTGGCATCTGCATTACAACGTAGAAGCATAAGTATTATGTAGGCGCTATGTGATTGTATCAGTAAGGTGGAGCGATTGTCTGAATTGCAAATACTGCATAATCTGCCATGGTTTGCATTTTGTACAAGTTGCTGAAATGGAATGCTGTCACTATTTGGTATGGAAACATACACACATTGCTCATTTGGGATTTCTTCCTGTATCACTTTGCTACAGAAAGTGCATGTATGTTTCCACATGGACGATATTTGGAAGATTTCATTTACAGGTATGTTTTTGTTTTCCAATAGTAATAGTATGTACATTAGAAATTCTTATGGATCTTCTTGTGAGTTCATAGTGAATCTCACCATTCCAGCACAGTCATCCAATTGTTGCCTTACTCCGTGAACACTGTATGTGTTGTCAGGATTGCTTGTTGCATTTCTAGGCAGCATTAACATTTGCAAACACAATTGGTCTGTACTGTGCAGGTACATATTGTTAACAATTGGTGGCAATTGAAATAGAATATTCATTGCTACATTTGCATAGCAACTTACCCCACTTTCATTTGTAAATTTGAATGGGCCAGCAAGTTATGTATCTGAGTGTATTTTTTGGTTTCTCTGTTGCTTCTTTGCCGACGTGCCTGGTTTACATTCCCTAATAGGTTCTTCTATGTTTGTGGCAATTGATGAAAATTTAGCTTCTTTTCTTTTCTTTGGGGAATTTGCTGTTGCATTTCTGTTTCATTTACTTTTCTTTTACCACGTTTCACTTTATCTGGAACAGGGTATTGTTTCAGATGAGGGGTGTACAGTAAACTCAATCTATTGTATTCTAGAATGCAAGGAATATCCGCTTTGACTTTACTTGAATCCAAGTTTATTAGCAATAGACCGTCAAGTGTACGTAAGCGTGGTAATGCTACGTAGCTCATGCCTTCCTTAAACACTTTCAGGGTAATTCATAGAATTTCGCAAAAAAGTGTCGCAAGCGGCTGGCGCAGAGTGTCCGCGTGCGATTGACTGCGCCAGGCACGTGCGCTAAAACCGATTTCCGCGCACAGCGTATTCATGGATTTCATGCTCCCAAACCAGCCGTGGCGCAGAGTATCGCAGCGACCCTGCAGCAGCGCCAGTAACGCCCCCAAGAACGCCCTCGCGCAAGGAAAAGCCAGCAAAATCGCTAAATCATCGCAAAGGGCTGCGCTAACCCTGGACCAGTTTACAGGGCAGCCAAACAAGGAACGCAAAGCGGGTAACGTGCATATCAGGGGTACACGTGAAGTCATACACGCGATTAGCCAGGGTAAGTGTATTACAGGGGTACACGTGAAGTCATACACGCGATTAGCCAGGGTACGTGTATTACAGGGGTACGCGGGAAGTTTAACACGCGATTGGCCAGGGTATGTGTATTACAGGGGTACGCGGGAAGTTTAACACGCGATTGGCCAGGGTACGTGTATTACAGGGGTACGCGGGAAGTTTAACACGCGATTAGCCAGGGTAAGTGTATTACAGGGGTACACGTGAAGTCATACACGCGATTAGCCAGGGTACGTGTATTACAGGGGTACGCGGGAAGTTTAACACGCGATTGGCCAGGGTACGTGTATTACAGGGGTACGCGGGAAGTTTAACACGCGATTGGCCAGGGTACGTGTATCACAGGGGTACGCGGGAAGTTTAACACGCGATTAGCCAGTGTAAGTGTATTACAGGGGTACACGTGAAGTCATACACGCGATTAGCCAGGGTACGTGTATTACAGGGGTACGCGGGAAGTTTAACACGCGATTAGCCAGGGTAAGTGTATTACAGGGGTACGCGGGAAGTTTAACACGCGATTAGCCAGGGTACGTGTATTACAGGGGTACGCGGGAAGTTTAACACGCGATTGGCCAGGGTACATGTATTACAGGGGTACGCGGGAAGTTTAACACGCGATTGGCCAGGGTACGTGTATTACAGGGGTACGCGTGAAGTTATACACGCGATTAGCCAGGGTACGTGTATTACAGGGGTACGCGGGAAGTTTAACACGCGATTGGCCAGGGTACGTGTATTACAGGGGTACGCGGGAAGTTCAACACGCGATTGGCCAGGGTACGTGTATTACAGGGGTACGCGGGAAGTTTCACATGCGATTTGGCCAGGTACGTGTATTACAGGGGTGCGTGGGAATTATCACACGCGATTTGGCTTGGTACGTGTATTACAGGGGTGTGCGGGAATTATCACACGCAATTAGGCTGGGTGGGTCCTCACAGGTGTTCCCTGTACACCCTCCACAGCCCCTGCAGGCAGCCCACAAAACAGGGGACTACCCTGCACACCTGCTCATGTCCCCCTGCACCCCCACCCCCCAGCAGTGCAGGGGCACCCTCCACCAGGCCCCCACTCATGTCTCCCACCACCCCCACCCCCCAGCCACCAGGGTCACCCTCCACCAGGCCCCCACTCATGTCTCCCACCACCCCCACCCCCCAGCAGTGCAGGGGCAGCCTCCACCAGGCCCCCACTCATGTCCCCTATCACCCCCACCCCCCCGCCACCAGGGTCACCCTCCACCAGGCCCCCACTCATGTCTCCCACCACCCCCACCCCCCAGCAGTGCAGGGGCAGCCTCCACCAGACCCCCACTCATGTCTCCCACCACCCCCACCCCCCAGCAGTGCAGGGGCAGCCTCCACCAGGCCCCCACTCATGTCTCCCACCACCCCCACCCCCCAGCAGTGCAGGGGCAGCCTCCACCAGGCCCCCACTCATGTCCCCTATCACCCCCACCCCCCGCCACCAGGGGCACCCTCCACCAGGCCCCCACTCATGTCCCCTATCACCCCCACCCCCCGCCACCAGGGGCACCCTCCACCAGGCCCCCACTCATGTCTCCCACCACCCCCACCCCCCAGCAGTGCAGGGGCACCCTCCACCAGGCCCCCACTCATGTCTCCCACCACCCCCACCCCCCAGCCACCAGGGGCACCCTCCACCAGGCCCCCACTCATGTCTCCCACCACCCCCACCCCCCAGCAGTGCAGGGGCACCCTCCACCAGGCCCCCACTCATGTCCCCTATCACCCCCACCCCCCCGCCACCAGGGGCACCCTCCACCAGGCCCCCACTCATGTCTCCCACCACCCCCACCCCCCAGCAGTGCAGGGGCAGCCTCCACCAGGCCCCCACTCATGTCTCCCACCACCCCCACCCCCCAGCAGTGCAGGGGCAGCCTCCACCAGGCCCCCACTCATGTCTCCCACCACCCCCACCCCCCAGCAGTGCAGGGGCAGCCTCCACCAGGCCCCCACTCATGTCTCCCACCACCCCCACCCCCCAGCAGTGCAGGGGCACCCTCCACCAGGCCCCCACTCATGTCTCCCACCACCCCCACCCCCCAGCCACCAGGGGCACCCTCCACCAGGCCCCCACTCATGTCTCCCACCACCCCCACCCCCCAGCAGTGCAGGGGCAGCCTCCACCAGGCCCCCACTCATGTCCCCTATCACCCCCACCCCCCGCCACCAGGGTCACCCTCCACCAGGCCCCCACTCATGTCTCCCACCCCCCCCGCCCCCCAGCAGTGCAGGGGCAGCCTCCACCAGACCCCCACTCATGTCTCCCACCACCCCCACCCCCCAGCAGTGCAGGGGCAGCCTCCACCAGGCCCCCACTCATGTCTCCCACCACCCCCACCCCCCAGCAGTGCAGGGGCAGCCTCCACCAGGCCCCCACTCATGTCCCCTATCACCCCCACCCCCCGCCACCAGGGGCACCCTCCACCAGGCCCCCACTCATGTCCCCTATCACCCCCACCCCCCGCCACCAGGGGCACCCTCCACCAGGCCCCCACTCATGTCTCCCACCACCCCCACCCCCCAGCAGTGCAGGGGCAGCCTCCACCAGGCCCCCACTCATGTCTCCCACCACCCCCACCCCCCAGCAGTGCAGGGGCACCCTCCACCAGGCCCCCACTCATGTCCCCTATCACCCCCACCCCCCCGCCACCAGGGGCACCCTCCACCAGGCCCCCACTCATGTCTCCCACCACCCCCACCCCCCAGCAGTGCAGGGGCAGCCTCCACCAGGCCCCCACTCATGTCTCCCACCACCCCCACCCCCCAGCCACCAGGGGCACCCTCCACCAGGCCCCCACTCATGTCTCCCACCACCCCCACCCCCCAGCAGTGCAGGGGCAGCCTCCACCAGGCCCCCACTCATGTCCCCTATCACCCCCACCCCCCCGCCACCAGGGTCACCCTCCACCAGGCCCCCACTCATGTCTCCCACCACCCCCACCCCCCAGCAGTGCAGGGGCAGCCTCCACCAGGCCCCCACTCATGTCCCCTATCACCCCCACCCCCCCGCCACCAGGGTCACCCTCCACCAGGCCCCCACTCATGTCTCCCACCCCCCCCACCCCCCAGCAGTGCAGGGGCAGCCTCCACCAGACCCCCACTCATGTCTCCCACCACCCCCACCCCCCAGCAGTGCAGGGGCAGCCTCCACCAGGCCCCCACTCATGTCTCCCACCACCCCCACCCCCCAGCAGTGCAGGGGCAGCCTCCACCAGGCCCCCACTCATGTCTCCCACCACCCCCACCCCCCAGCAGTGCAGGGGCACCCTCCACCAGGCCCCCACTCATGTCTCCCACCACCCCCACCCCCCAGCCACCAGGGGCACCCTCCACCAGGCCCCCACTCATGTCTCCCACCACCCCCACCCCCCAGCAGTGCAGGGGCACCCTCCACCAGGCCCCCACTCATGTCTCCCACCACCCCCACCCCCCAGCCACCAGGGACACCCTCCACCAGGCCCCCACTCATGTCTCCCACCACCCCCACCCCCCAGCAGTGCAGGGGCAGCCTCCACCAGGCCCCCACTCATGTCTCCCACCACCCCCACCCCCCAGCAGTGCAGGGGCAGCCTCCACCAGGCCCCCACTCATGTCCCCTATCACCCCCACCCCCCCGCCACCAGGGGCACCCTCCACCAGGCCCCCACTCATGTCTCCCACCACCCCCACCCCCCAGCAGTGCAGGGGCAGCCTCCACCAGACCCCCACTCATGTCTCCCACCACCCCCACCCCCCAGCAGTGCAGGGGCAGCCTCCACCAGGCCCCCACTCATGTCTCCCACCACCCCCACCCCCAGCAGTGCAGGGGCAGCCTCCACCAGGCCCCCACTCATGTCTCCCACCACCCCCACCCCCCAGCAGTGCAGGGGCAGCCTCCACCAGGCCCCCACTCATGTCTCCCACCACCCCCACCCCCCAGCAGTGCAGGGGCAGCCTCCACCAGGCCCCCACTCATGTCTCCCACCACCCCCACCCCCCAGCAGTGCAGGGGCAGCCTCCACCAGGCCCCCACTCATGTCTCCCACCACCCCCACCCCCCAGCAGTGCAGGGGCAGCCTCCACCAGGCCCCCACTCATGTCCCCTATCACCCCCACCCCCCGCCACCAGGGGCACCCTCCACCAGGCCCCCACTCATGTCTCCCACCACCCCCACCCCCCAGCAGTGCAGGGGCACCCTCCACCAGGCCCCCACTCATGTCTCCCACCACCCCCACCCCCCAGCCACCAGGGGCACCCTCCACCAGGCCCCCACTCATGTCTCCCACCACCCCCACCCCCCAGCAGTGCAGGGGCACCCTCCACCAGGCCCCCACTCATGTCTCCCACCACCCCCACCCCCCAGCCACCAGGGGCACCCTCCACCAGGCCCCCACTCATGTCTCCCACCACCCCCACCCCCCAGCAGTGCAGGGGCAGCCTCCACCAGGCCCCCACTCATGTCTCCCACCACCCCCACCCCCCAGCCACCAGGGTCACCCTCCACCAGGCCCCCACTCATGTCTCCCACCACCCCCACCCCCCAGCAGTGCAGGGGCACCCTCCACCAGGCCCCCACTCATGTCCCCTATCACCCCCACCCCCCCGCCACCAGGGGCACCCTCCACCAGGCCCCCACTCATGTCTCCCACCACCCCCACCCCCCAGCAGTGCAGGGGCAGCCTCCACCAGGCCCCCACTCATGTCTCCCACCACCCCCACCCCCCAGCCACCAGGGGCACCCTCCACCAGGCCCCCACTCATGTCTCCCACCACCCCCACCCCCCAGCAGTGCAGGGGCAGCCTCCACCAGGCCCCCACTCATGTCCCCTATCACCCCCACCCCCCCGCCACCAGGGTCACCCTCCACCAGGCCCCCACTCATGTCTCCCACCACCCCCACCCCCCAGCAGTGCAGGGGCAGCCTCCACCAGGCCCCCACTCATGTCCCCTATCACCCCCACCCCCCCGCCACCAGGGTCACCCTCCACCAGGCCCCCACTCATGTCTCCCACCCCCCCCACCCCCCAGCAGTGCAGGGGCAGCCTCCACCAGACCCCCACTCATGTCTCCCACCACCCCCACCCCCCAGCAGTGCAGGGGCAGCCTCCACCAGGCCCCCACTCATGTCTCCCACCACCCCCACCCCCCAGCAGTGCAGGGGCAGCCTCCACCAGGCCCCCACTCATGTCTCCCACCACCCCCACCCCCCAGCAGTGCAGGGGCACCCTCCACCAGGCCCCCACTCATGTCTCCCACCACCCCCACCCCCCAGCCACCAGGGGCACCCTCCACCAGGCCCCCACTCATGTCTCCCACCACCCCCACCCCCCAGCAGTGCAGGGGCACCCTCCACCAGGCCCCCACTCATGTCTCCCACCACCCCCACCCCCCAGCCACCAGGGACACCCTCCACCAGGCCCCCACTCATGTCTCCCACCACCCCCACCCCCCAGCAGTGCAGGGGCAGCCTCCACCAGGCCCCCACTCATGTCTCCCACCACCCCCACCCCCCAGCAGTGCAGGGGCAGCCTCCACCAGGCCCCCACTCATGTCCCCTATCACCCCCACCCCCCCGCCACCAGGGGCACCCTCCACCAGGCCCCCACTCATGTCTCCCACCACCCCCACCCCCCAGCAGTGCAGGGGCAGCCTCCACCAGACCCCCACTCATGTCTCCCACCACCCCCACCCCCCAGCAGTGCAGGGGCAGCCTCCACCAGGCCCCCACTCATGTCTCCCACCACCCCCACCCCCAGCAGTGCAGGGGCAGCCTCCACCAGGCCCCCACTCATGTCTCCCACCACCCCCACCCCCCAGCAGTGCAGGGGCAGCCTCCACCAGGCCCCCACTCATGTCTCCCACCACCCCCACCCCCCAGCAGTGCAGGGGCAGCCTCCACCAGGCCCCCACTCATGTCTCCCACCACCCCCACCCCCCAGCAGTGCAGGGGCAGCCTCCACCAGGCCCCCACTCATGTCTCCCACCACCCCCACCCCCCAGCAGTGCAGGGGCAGCCTCCACCAGGCCCCCACTCATGTCCCCTATCACCCCCACCCCCCGCCACCAGGGGCACCCTCCACCAGGCCCCCACTCATGTCTCCCACCACCCCCACCCCCCAGCAGTGCAGGGGCACCCTCCACCAGGCCCCCACTCATGTCTCCCACCACCCCCACCCCCCAGCCACCAGGGGCACCCTCCACCAGGCCCCCACTCATGTCTCCCACCACCCCCACCCCCCAGCAGTGCAGGGGCACCCTCCACCAGGCCCCCACTCATGTCTCCCACCACCCCCACCCCCCAGCCACCAGGGGCACCCTCCACCAGGCCCCCACTCATGTCTCCCACCACCCCCACCCCCCAGCAGTGCAGGGGCAGCCTCCACCAGGCCCCCACTCATGTCTCCCACCACCCCCACCCCCCAGCCACCAGGGTCACCCTCCACCAGGCCCCCACTCATGTCTCCCACCACCCCCACCCCCCTGCCACCATGTGCAGCCCCCACCAGGTCCTCACAATGTGCGTAATGGTCAGCCTCCACAGCCAAAAAGCCCTACCAAGTAACCCATTCACCCACATGGAAATGGAAATCACATGTTACACCCCCAATGTTCATGAAGCAAATGAACCCATGTCCGTCACACACATATTTTCCAATTGAATGGGAAAACACACAACATGACATGCATGAAACCAATGAGATGAAACCACACAGTGAACAATGTAAAAAAAAATGTATTAGAAAAAAATACGAATGCTAAAGAAAGAAAACTAACTACAATGTAAATGTGAAAAAAGAAGCTGCATGTCCGCATAAAAACACAAAACTAGAAAATCTAATCCAAAAAATTTTGTCCAAAGTGAAATGTCAAAACTCTCCGTGCAACAAAGAACTATGTACAAAAATAACAAGGGTCCATCATCACAACAGAACTAAGGAAACCTCCTAAAAAACCTACCTAAATATCAACTATATACAAAAAGTGGAGCAGTGTCCGTCGACTCCAAATCATAAGAAAAAACAAAGGAAACCTAAAACTAAAGAACTATATACAAAGGCGGCGGGCAAGTCCAGCGGCTCACTCTGTGGTGTTCCGGGCCAGGGCATCATCGAACTCCTGTTCGATGTCCCGGAGGCGGTCCAGTTCCATGGCCCCGAGGGTCCGCAGGGACGACGCCGTGTCCTCCTCCAACCCCCTGCGGATTGCCTCGAGGCACTCGGCCCGCCTCAGGGCCCTCCGCATGGAGTTCTCCGCCCTGACCATTGTGAGCCGCGCCTCTTCCGCCCGCCGCCGCTCCGCACCTATGGCGTGGCCCAACCGCTGCCACACGGAAGACACTCTCTGTCCTGGGTCCTCCTGCCCTCCGGCCGATGCCTGCCCCTCCGATGTCGAAGGCCCCGAGCCTTCATGGCTCCCACCATCTTGCTGCTGCTGCTGCTCTGCCTCTGCCCGTGCACTGCCTCCTGCTGCCTGCACATCCTCCGCCGGCTGGGGTGCAGTTGTTGATGTGGCCACCCCTGCTGGACGTCCGACTCCCGACTGTGGCAGGGATGCCTCCTCCACCAGCCTGGCCGCACTGTCAGAGGCAGCTCCACAGGGCACCCAGGTGACTGATGGGTGGGAAGATGGCACAGAGGACGACTGGCGCGTAGGGGGTCCAGTTGAGGAGGGGGTCGGAACAAGCCCCATCAGACGGAGGAATCCGGTCTGGGTGACCTGTCCCAGCAGGCTGACGTGGTCAACGAGCCATTCGAGATGACGTGCAGTCTCTCCATGAAAAGACTGCAGGTCACCTCGCATGGCCCGTTGACGCAACGCCACGCCAGCCAGGACAGGCTCAACCCGGACCTGGATAGCCACGTCCGCAGGCAGAGGAAGGCCAGTTGACGTCAGCTCATCCCCTGCCTGAAAACGGGTCTGGACGTAGGCATCCCTGCTGGTGCAAGATGATGCAGGGACAGGATCGGGGACAGGATTGCACACAGGCACCTCCGCGGCCGCCTGTGCTGCCTCCTGTCCCTGGTCCTGGACTGCACCACTAGCACCAGTGGGATCCCCACCTCCAGACCCCGTCTCTGGTGCTTGCGCGGCCCCCTCCTCCACCAAACCCCCCACCAACCTGGATGACTCTGTGCCATCTTCCCCTGTTGGGCCCTGTGGGGTCCCAGCTGCCCCTTCTGCTGCCGAGGAGTCCAACTGCAACCTCCGCTTCTTGGACCTCCCCCCGGCAGCTGCGGCCTGGGACGCGGCACCGGACTCCTCACTCCCCGACGAGATGACAACACGGGAGGGGAGCCGGGCCTTGCGTCTCCGGCTGGCGGTCGGATCCCCGCCGCTGTGCTCCACAGCACCTTCTCCGCCCTCTTCATCAGTTGACGCTGCAGACAGGGAGAAACAAAACACAGGCATCAGGGCACTGTACAATGGACACATACACGCATGACAGTTGCACATGAGTGGCATTGGCAAACCTCAGACATGTCATCACAATCCCCAACACACATGTCATTGCAACTGGCACACATGAGCCATACCACAGCCATATCGCAACTGCCACCACCATCCCTACACATACAACAGCATCAGCAGCCAAAGGGGAGCCATACATCACATGCAACACAGGAAGTGCACCACACATGTACACACACCACCACACTTGCATGCATGTCTACACCTCTGCCAAGTGTCGCACTGTTCAGACGGGCATCCATGTCACATCTGCCAATCAGGCTTCCACATACCGCTGTCACATGCATCCATGTAGCATCACTGTTGCACCTTTGACAAATACACACACATGCACATGTACACAGTGCTCATACATGCAGCCGAAAACAACATACATGCCTGACATCACGGACATGTCTACTTACATACACATTCATCCAAACATGTGTGCACGCACAACTGCATTTGCCATGCAAGCCCACACACACAAGCACCATCCATGTCTCACACATTACAGCCCTCGCATGTGTCAGCCCCACGGCCCTGTACACCCCCACCCATACTCCACCCCATACAAACAGATGTGCAACCGGCACAATGGGGAATGATCACCACACGCCCTGCTCACAACCAGGATGCATGTACACTCACCGCTCGACTCCAGACGGCTCTGCTTCTCTAGGACCTGGACGTGGAGCGCTGGGGATATGCGTTCCAGGACCCCCATCTGTTCTTCCGACAAGTGGCCCCGGCGCCCCTTGGCATCCGCTGCCTTCAAGAGGCGCCGGGCCTTGTTCAGGGTCCTGGACCTGAAGTCCTCCCAGCGCTTCCTGACATGTTGTAAGTCCCGGACTGCCACCCCCTCCGCGTTGATGGCAGTCACGATGTCTGTCCAGATCCGAGTCCGTCCTTCCTTGTCGGCGCGGGAACTTCCAAAGAGGGCATCATACTGCCCCAGGACTTGCTCCACCAGGACACCAACTTCGGTGGCACTGAAGCTGGTGCCCCTCTGCCTCTCTGGCCGGGGGTTGTCAGTGGTCACAGATGGTGTTAGCCCCGACATGACAACCCCAGAGGCAGGAGTGGGTGGGCAACTGGGTCCTGGGGCTGGGCTGTGGAGCGATGGAATTCCAGTCGGGAGTCTTCTGTTCCAGCAGGGGTGGTCACAGCAACAGCACCCCTGGCTGATGTGCAGGCAGCAAATGGCAGTGCACGTGGGCAGCAGGCAGTCAGGCAGCAGCAGATAGCAGGTGGGAGCGTGCTCGGGGCTCTGGGGGGCAGTAATTCGGCCTTCTGGGCAGGAGCGTGGTCTCCCGTGTGCTCACGCGTGGCCAGCTTGGTACGGAGTGAATTGGCACGTGAAAATCCTGCACGTCAGCGTGAAAACCGAGGAAAGGCCCTTAGCGCGTAAGCGCGTCAGCACGCATACGCGATTCCATTGGACCAAAGGCCCTCAGCGCGTAAGCGCGTCTGTGACGTGACCCGCACGGGTGTTTCCCACACAGCACGTGATGACAGAGCACACGTGGAAAGACTGCACGTCAGAGTCTCATCGCGTGTGATTGGTGGAAATGGCCGTACACCGGGATACAGGTGCGCTGACGTACTTGCGTGTGTAAGTGTCCGCGCACACCTCATATACACGTACATAGGCCAATCGCGTGTACACGCACTTTTGTCCAATTACACGCGATGAGACTCTGACGTGCAGTCTTTCCACGTGTGCTCTGTCATCACGTGCTGTGTGGGAAACACCCGTGCGGGTCACGTCACAGACGCGCTTACGCGCTGAGGGCCTTTGGTCCAATGGAATCGCGTATGCGTGCTGACGCGCTTACGCGCTAAGGGCCTTTCCTCGGTTTTCACGCTGACGTGCAGGATTTTCACGTGCCAATTCACTCCGTACCAAGCTGGCCACGCGTGAGCACACGGGAGACCACGCTCCTGCCCAGAAGGCCGAATTACTGCCCCCCAGAGCCCCGAGCACGCTCCCACCTGCTATCTGCTGCTGCCTGACTGCCTGCTGCCCACGTGCACTGCCATTTGCTGCCTGCACATCAGCCAGGGGTGCTGTTGCTGTGACCACCCCTGCTGGAACAGAAGACTCCCGACTGGAATTCCATCGCTCCACAGCCCAGCCCCAGGACCCAGTTGCCCACCCACTCCTGCCTCTGGGGTTGTCATGTCGGGGCTAACACCATCTGTGACCACTGACAACCCCCGGCCAGAGAGGCAGAGGGGCACCAGCTTCAGTGCCACCGAAGTTGGTGTCCTGGTGGAGCAAGTCCTGGGGCAGTATGATGCCCTCTTTGGAAGTTCCCGCGCCGACAAGGAAGGACGGACTCGGATCTGGACAGACATCGTGACTGCCATCAACGCGGAGGGGGTGGCAGTCCGGGACTTACAACATGTCAGGAAGCGCTGGGAGGACTTCAGGTCCAGGACCCTGAACAAGGCCCGGCGCCTCTTGAAGGCAGCGGATGCCAAGGGGCGCCGGGGCCACTTGTCGGAAGAACAGATGGGGGTCCTGGAACGCATATCCCCAGCGCTCCACGTCCAGGTCCTAGAGAAGCAGAGCCGTCTGGAGTCGAGCGGTGAGTGTACATGCATCCTGGTTGTGAGCAGGGCGTGTGGTGATCATTCCCCATTGTGCCGGTTGCACATCTGTTTGTATGGGGTGGAGTATGGGTGGGGGTGTACAGGGCCGTGGGGCTGACACATGCGAGGGCTGTAATGTGTGAGACATGGATGGTGCTTGTGTGTGTGGGCTTGCATGGCAAATGCAGTTGTGCGTGCACACATGTTTGGATGAATGTGTATGTAAGTAGACATGTCCGTGATGTCAGGCATGTATGTTGTTTTCGGCTGCATGTATGAGCACTGTGTACATGTGCATGTGTGTGTATTTGTCAAAGGTGCAACAGTGATGCTACATGGATGCATGTGACAGCGGTATGTGGAAGCCTGATTGGCAGATGTGACATGGATGCCCGTCTGAACAGTGCGACACTTGACAGAGGTGTAGACATGCATGCAAGTGTGGTGGTGTGTGTACATGTGTGGTGCACTTCCTGTGCTGCATGTGATGTATGGCTCCCCTTTGGCTGCTGATGCTGTTGTATGTGTAGGGATGGTGGTGGCAGTTGTGATATGGCTGTGGTATGGCTCATGTGTGCCAGTTGCAATGACATGTGTGTTGGGGATTGTGATGACATGTCTGAGGTTTGCCAATGCCACTCATGTGCAACTGTCATGCGTGTATGTGTCCATTGTACAGTGCCCTGATGCCTGTGTTTTGTTTCTCCCTGTCTGCAGCGTCAACTGATGAAGAGGGCGGAGAAGGTGCTGTGGAGCACAGCGGCGGGGATCCGACCGCCAGCCGGAGACGCAAGGCCCGGCTCCCCTCCCGTGTTGTCATCTCGTCGGGGAGTGAGGAGTCCGGTGCCGCGTCCCAGGCCGCAGCTGCCGGGGGGAGGTCCAAGAGGCGGAGGTTGCAGTTGGACTCCTCGGCAGCAGAAGGGGCAGCTGGGACCCCACAGGGCCCAACAGGGGAAGATGGCACAGAGTCATCCAGGTTGGTGGGGGGTTTGGTGGAGGAGGGGGCCGCGCAAGCACCAGAGACAGGGTCTGGAGGTGGGGATCCCACTGGTGCTAGTGGTGCAGTGCAGGACCAGGGACAGGAGGCAGCACAGGCGGCCGCGGAGGTGCCTGTGTGCAATCCTGTCCCCGATCCTGTCCCTGCATCATCTTGCACCAGCAGGGATGCCTACGTCCAGACCCGTTTTCAGGCAGGGGATGAGCTGACGTCAACTGGCCTTCCTCTGCCTGCGGACGTGGCCATCCAGGACCGGGTTGAGCCTGTCCTGGCTGGCGTGGCGTTGCGTCAACGGGCCATGCGAGGTGACCTGCAGTCTTTTCATGGAGAGACTGCACGTCATCTCGAATGGCTCGTTGACCACGTCAGCCTGCTGGGACAGGTCACCCAGGCCGGATTCCGCTGTCTGATGGGGCTTGCTCCGACCCCCTCCTCAACTGGACCCCCTACGCGCCAGTCGTCCTCTGTGCCATCTTCCCACCCATCAGTCACCTGGGTGCCCTGTGGAGCTGCCTCTGACAGTGCGGCCAGGCTGGTGGAGGAGGCATCCCTGCCACAGTCGGGAGTCGGACGTCCAGCAGGGGTGGCCACATCAACAGGTGCACCCCAGCCGGCGGAGGATGTGCAGGCAGCAGGAGGCAGTGCACGGGCAGAGGCAGAGCAGCAGCAGCAGCAAGATGGTGGGAGCCATGAAGGCTCGGGGCCTTCGACATCGGAGGGGCAGGCATCGGCCGGAGGGCAGGAGGACCCAGGACAGAGAGTGTCTTCCGTGTGGCAGCGGTTGGGCCACGCCATAGGTGCGGAGCGGCGGCGGGCGGAAGAGGCGCGGCTCACAATGGTCAGGGCGGAGAACTCCATGCGGAGGGCCCTGAGGCGGGCCGAGTGCCTCGAGGCAATCCGCAGGGGGTTGGAGGAGGACACGGCGTCGTCCCTGCGGACCCTCGGGGCCATGGAACTGGACCGCCTCCGGGACATCGAACAGGAGTTCGATGATGCCCTGGCCCGGAACACCACAGAGTGAGCCGCTGGACTTGCCCGCCGCCTTTGTATATAGTTCTTTAGTTTTAGGTTTCCTTTCGTTCTTATTATTATTTGGAGTCGACGGACACTGCTCCACTTTTTGTATATAGTTGATATTTAGGTAGGTTTTTTAGGAGGTTTCCTTAGTTCAGTTGTGATGATGGACCCTTGTTATTTTTGTACATAGTTCTTTGTTGCATGGAGAGTTTTTACATTTCACTTTGGACATAATTTTTTGGATTTGATTTTCTAGTTTTGTGTTTTTATGCGGACATGCAGCTTATTTTTTCACATTTACATTGTAGTTAGTTTTCTTTCTTTGGCATTTGTATTTTTTTCAATACATTTTTTTTTCCATTGTTCACTGTGTGGTTTCATCTCATTGGTTTCATGCATGTCATGTTGTGTGTTTTCCCATTCAATTTGAAAATGTGTGTGACGGACATGGGTTCATTTGCTTCATGTACATTGGGGGTGTAACATGTGATTTCCATTTCCATGTGGGTGAATGGGTTACTTGGTAGGTCTTTTTGGCTGTGGAGGATGACCATTACGCACATGATTGGGGATTGTGAGGACCTGGTGGGGGCTGCACATGGTGGCAGGGGGGTGGGGGTGCAGGGGGACATGAGTGGGGGCCTGGTGGAGGTTGAGCCTGCACTGCTGGGGGTGGGGGTGGTGGGAGACATGAGTGGGGGCCTGGTGGAGGGTGACCCTGGTGGCTGGGGGGTGGGGGTGGTGGTAGACATGAGTGGGGGCCTGGTGGAGGTTGAGCCTGCACTGCTGGGGGGTGGGGGTGGTGGGAGACATGAGTGGGGGCCTGGTGGAGGGTGACCCTGCACTGCTGGGGTGTGGGGGTGATGGGAGACATGAGTGGGGGCCTGGTGGAGGGTGACCCTGGTGGCTGGGGGGTGGGGGTGGTGGTAGACATGAGTGGGGGCCTGGTGGAGGGTGACCCTGCACTGCTGGGGTGTGGGGGTGATGGGAGACATGAGTGGGGGCCTGGTGGAGGGTGACCCTGGTGGCTGGGGGGTGGGGGTGGTGGTAGACATGGGTGGGGGCCTGCTGGCAGGTGCCCCACAGTGCTGGGGGGTGGGGGTGGTGGGAGACATGAGTGGGGCCCTGGTGGAGGGTGACCCTGGTGGCTGGGGGGTGGGGGTGGTGGGAGACATGAGTTGGACATGGGTGTGGGCCTACTGGCAGGTGCCCCACAGTGCTGGGGGGTGGGGGTGGTGGGGGACATGAGTTGGACATGGGTGGGGGCCTACTGGCAGGTGCCCCACAGTGCTGGGGGGTGGGGGTGGTGGGAGACATGAGTTGGACATGGGTGGGGGCCTGCTGGCAGGTGCCCCACAGTGCTGGGGGGTGGGGGTGGTGGGAGACATGAGTGGGGCCCTGGTGGAGGGTGACCCTGGTGGCTGGGGGGTGGGGGTGGTGGGAGACATGAGTTGGACATGGGTGGGGGCCTACTGGCAGGTGCCCCACAGTGCTGGGGGGTGGGGGTGGTGGGGGACATGAGTTGGACATGGGTGGGGGACTGCTGGCAGGTGCCCCACAGTGCTGGGGGGTGGGGGTGGTGGGAGACATGAGTTGGACATGGGTGGGGGCCTGCTGGCAGGTGCCCCACAGTGCTGGGGGGTGGGGGTGGTGGGAGACATGAGTGGGGCCCTGGTGGAGGGTGACCCTGGTGGCTGGGGGGTGGGGGTGGTGGGAGACATGAGTTGGACATGGGTGGGGGCCTGCTGGCAGGTGCCCCACAGTGCTGGGGGGTGGGGGTGGTGGGAGACATGAGTTGGACATGGGTGGGGGCCTACTGGCAGGTGCCCCACAGTGCTGGGGGGTGGGGGTGGTGGGAGACATGAGTTGGACATGGGTGGGGGCCTGCTGGCAGGTGCCCCACAGTGCTGGGGGGTGGGGGTGGTGGGAGACATGAGTGGGGCCCTGGTGGAGGGTGACCCTGGTGGCTGGGGGGTGGGGGTGGTGGGAGACATGAGTTGGACATGGGTGGGGGCCTGCTGGCAGGTGCCCCACAGTGCTGGGGGGTGGGGGTGGTGGGAGACATGAGTTGGACATGGGTGGGGGCCTACTGGCAGGTGCCCCACAGTGCTGGGGGGTGGGGGTGGTGGGAGACATGAGTTGGACATGGGTGGGGGCCTGCTGGCAGGTGCCCCACAGTGCTGGGGGGTGGGGGTGGTGGGAGACATGAGTGGGGCCCTGGTGGAGGGTGACCCTGGTGGCTGGGGGGTGGGGGTGGTGGGAGACATGAGTTGGACATGGGTGTGGGCCTACTGGCAGGTGCCCCACAGTGCTGGGGGGTGGGGGTGGTGGGGGACATGAGTTGGACATGGGTGGGGGCCTGCTGGCAGGTGCCCCACAGTGCTGGGGGGTGGGGGTGGTGGGAGACATGAGTGGGGCCCTGGTGGAGGGTGACCCTGGTGGCTGGGGGGTGGGGGTGGTGGGAGACATGAGTTGGACATGGGTGTGGGCCTACTGGCAGGTGCCCCACAGTGCTGGGGGGTGGGGGTGGTGGGGGACATGAGTTGGACATGGGTGGGGGCCTACTGGCAGGTGCCCCACAGTGCTGGGGGGTGGGGGTGGTGGGAGACATGAGTTGGACATGGGTGGGGGCCTGCTGGCAGGTGCCCCACAGTGCTGGGGGGTGGGGGTGGTGGGAGACATGAGTGGGGCCCTGGTGGAGGGTGACCCTGGTGGCTGGGGGGTGGGGGTGGTGGGAGACATGAGTTGGACATGGGTGGGGGCCTGCTGGCAGGTGCCCCACAGTGCTGGGGGGTGGGGGTGGTGGGAGACATGAGTTGGACATGGGTGGGGGCCTACTGGCAGGTGCCCCACAGTGCTGGGGGGTGGGGGTGGTGGGAGACATGAGTGGGGCCCTGGTGGAGGGTGACCCTGGTGGCTGGGGGGTGGGGGTGGTGGGAGACATGAGTTGGACATGGGTGGGGGCCTACTGGCAGGTGCCCCACAGTGCTGGGGGGTGGGGGTGGTGGGGGACATGAGTTGGACATGGGTGGGGGACTGCTGGCATGTGCCCCACAGTGCTGGGGGGTGGGGGTGCAAGGGGACATGTGTTGGTGTTCAAGGAGACATGTGCCTTTGCTGGGGGGCATGCCCATGTTGGGTGGGCTGCATGCGGGACATGACCAGGGATGCAGGGTAGTCCCCTGTGGTGTGGGCTGCCTGCAGGGGCCGTGGAGTGTGTACAGGGTACACCTGGGAGGACCCACACTGTCAAATCACATGTGGGACTCCCCGGCACCCCTGAAATACACGTACCGTGCAGAAATCGCGTGTAAAACTTCCCGCGCACCCCTGAAATACACGCGCCCAGGCTATTCGCGTGTAAAACTTCCCGCGCACCCCTGTAATACACGCGCCCAGGCTATTCGCGTGTAAAACTTCCCGCGCACCCCTGAAATACACGCGCCCAGCCTATTCGCGTGTGGAACTTCCCGCGCACCCCTGAAATACACGCGCCCAGGCTATTCGCGTGTGGAACTTCCCGCGAACCCCTGAAATACACGCGCCCAGGCTATTCGCGTGTGGAACTTCCCGCGAACCCCTGTAATACACGTAGCCCGCTCCCCCAGCCCCGATCGCGTGAGGAACTTCCCGCGCACCCCTCAAATTCACGCGCCCAGGCTATTCGCGTGTGTAACTTCACGCGAACCCCTGAAATACACGTAGCCCGCTCCCCCAGGCCCGATCGCGTGAGGAACTTCACGCGAACCCCTGTAATACACGTAGCCCGCTCCCCCAGGCCCGATCGCGTGTGGAACTTCCCGCGCACCCCTCAAATTCACGCGCCCAGGCTATTCGCGTGTGAAACTTCACGCGAACCCCTGAAATACACGCGCCCAGGCTATTCGCGTGTGGAACTTCCCGCGAACCCCTGTAATACACGTAGCCCGCTCCCCCAGGCCCGATCGCGTGAGGAACTTCACGCGAACCCCTGTAATACACGTAGCCCGCTCCCCCAGGCCCGATCGCGTGTGGAACTTCCCGCGCACCCCTCAAATTCACGCGCCCAGGCTATTCGCGTGTGAAACTTCACGCGAACCCCTGAAATACACGCGCCCAGGCTATTCGCGTGTGGAACTTCCCGCGAACCCCTGTAATACACGTAGCCCGCTCCCCCAGGCCCGATCGCGTGAGGAACTTCCCGCGCACCCCTCAAATTCACGCGCCCAGGCTATTCGCGTGTGAAACTTCACGCGAACCCCTGTAATACACGTAGCCCGCTCCCCCAGGCCCGATCGCGTGAGGAACTTCACGCGAACCCCTGTAATACACGTAGCCCGCTCCCCCAGGCCCGATCGCGTGTGGAACTTCCCGCGCACCCCTCAAATTCACGCGCCCAGGCTATTCGCGTGTGAAACTTCACGCGAACCCCTGAAATACACGTAGCACGCTCCCCCAGGCCCGATCGCGTGAGGAACTTCACGCGAACCCCTGTAATACACGTAGCCCACTCCCCCAGGCCCGATCGCGTGTGGAACTTCACGCGAACCCCTGTAATACACGTAGCCCGCTCCCCCAGGCCCGATCGCGTGTGGAACTTCACGCGAACCCCTGAAATACACGTGGCCCGCTCCCCCAGGCCCGATCGCGTGAGGAACTTCACGCGAACCCCTGTAATACACGTAGCCCGCTCCCCCAGGCCCGATCGCGTGAGGAACTTCACGCGAACCCCTGTAATACACGTAGCCCGCTCCCCCAGGCCCGATCGCGTGAGGAACTTCACGCGAACCCCTGTAATACACGTAGCCCGCTCCCCCAGGCCCGATCGTGTGAATAACTTCACGCGAACCCCTGTGATGCACGTACCCTGCAAATCGCGTGTGACACTTCCCGCGCACCCCGGTATACATGCACACGTATTTTTTGTCAGCGGGTGTCCGTGTTTGTGGGTACCCCTTTGCACGTCATTTTTCCTGGAGGGCCACAGTATGGGACATTCATCATGGCAGTATATAGGTGCTATTTGTTGGCGCACCTTTTGGCGCACATTTCTTACAGCCGCAGAGACGCTACCGCCTCCTTTCTTGTGGCGGTCGTGTTTGTGCCTGGGCGCTGGTTTGAGCGTGCGCTTTTTTCCCCTATTCTATTCCATGAATACGTGTTGTAGGCGAGCGTGTGGGCGTTCCGCGCACTTGTGCCCTGTACTTCCCCCGTGACGCCCACGTTTTGGCAAGTTGTTCCCCATTCCGAGTGTTACGCCCGTGTTCCGCCTACTTTTATTGCGTGCGCCGCGCTATGTGCGAATTTCGCTGTGGCCTGTGCGATTTTCGCTGTGACCTGGCGCACGCTGTTAGATGGCCTGTGCGCCAACGTGCGCCAACGTGCGCCGCGCACTTTTTTTTCGCACATCCGCTGGTTTTCTCGCGCACGGCCTTCCATGAATCGACGTGCGCTGCTTTTCGTGCGATTTTCGCACGTTCACTGCGATTTTCGCTATTCCACTGCGATTCGCACGTTTTTGCCCACTTGCGCCGCGCTAATTATTCCATGAATCGGCCTCTTTGTTTCCTATATCTATCAATGCTTTCTCTAGGGTAAAACCATGGGATTTATGAATGGTAACTGCATATGCAAGAGTTAGAGAAAATTGCTCTTTACGTACATACATGTCTTTGAAGAGAAGGAATCGAGCAATTGAGCGCCCTATCCTTTTCACTTCTGAGATTTTATCAAAGCGAATATTTACAAACTGAATGTTGCTATCACGTGGGTATGATTGAAAGCCAACAACTGTGCCCAGTACTCCATTAACTAGCCCTTGCTCTACGTCAAGGTTACGTTTAAGCATTACTCTACAATTTAATGATAATGTCAATATTTTTTCCAACCCAGCTGTGTTGGAGATTGAATTTTCTAAACTATTTAGTCTTGTTGTGGCTTGTTCACACATGGGTACTGTCATACCAGGTATGTCTAGTTTGTCTGTGGCGCTAATTTCTATTATTGCTTGCATTTCTTTCTTTAACATTGTTTCATTGAATTTGAAACCGCTTGCAAGAGTTGGCATTAAGGCCAAACAATTGACATTTTTGTGCGCTATTTGCTCCAAAACATCAGTTGCACATGCATCATCGCCATAAAGTGCATGTATATGCCGTTTTTTTCAATACAGCTTGTTCTTCTTGCGATAATACACCAACTCTAATACTTTTAAAGATGTTGGCATGAGTGAGATCTGCAGATTGCCGCATGTTCTCAGTTAATTCTCTGTATTGGAAATGTTGCCAAAGGTTAACATTACCTATGCTACCAACAGTTTTCCGGCAGAGTTTGTGGCCTAAGGCTTTAAAAATCGGTTCACCCATCACTGGTGTTAATTGTAGAAGATCTCCGAAAACGATAATGTGTTTCCCTGCAAAGAGTTCTTCGTTATTATTTTTAAGTACTTCTTGCAATCTGAGATGAATCAAAGCCAACATTAGGTTGGAGACCATGCTCACTTCATCTATTAGTAGCATTTTATTTTGTTTCAATACTCTACGTAATTCCATTGCAGCTTCTGCAGAAAGTTTGTAGTAGTCTAATTTATTTTGGTGCTCTACTGGAAGCAGTAGTAATCGGTGTAAAGTCACACCGCCGATGTTGTAGGCAGCTAAACCTGTGGGGGCTGTTACAACAGCTGACAGTTTGTTGTTTGTCAATTGTTGAAGGAACTTGCTGATGATTTTGATTAAGAATGTTTTCCCTGATCCAGCTTCACCACTGACGTACAGCAGTATAGGTTTGTAATTTTGGCAGGTACATTCTTTTATTTTCGTGTTGTACACCACGTACAATTTGTTTTGTACATCTTCAAAAATGGTGCGCTGATCGTTCTTAAGTTTTGCTTGTTGTACAGTTAAGTCTTCTGTATCTTCTTGATACTGATACATGATGTTTTCTACTTCTGCCATAGCTACTTCAGCCTCATTTGCTGTTAGTGGTTGTCCTAATGGCTCTTGACTTCCTGTTACAGAAGGTTGACTACTGTCGGAAGAGTCTTTATCTAGTTGGGCCTGAAGTTCTTCTTCCTGTTGCTGCTCATTGTGTAACATTGTTTTGTACTGCGTAAAGTTCACAAAACATCTTCATAGCACTCATGATTATCTAGTATGTCTTCCTCTTTTCTCCATGGTTTGAAAAGTTGTAACAGAGACATGTAATATAGTTCTTTCTGTTGCGGAGTTTTTAATGACAATTTCACATGATTAATTAAGCTTCATTTGTTAAGTTTCACTAAGCTCCCTTCACAATCGGTCACTCTATATCTACGTTTGCTTTCATCGGGTTTTACATTATTTTTATATGCAAAGTTTTGCGCTATGTGGTTTAGACACATGCTTTCCAGAGTGGTACTCTTGTTCGGATAGTATGTGTCCAGTAAATTGTTCTTTAGAATGTCTTGGCTGTTGGGATCATTTTTGGCAATTGTTTCTATGTCCTCATATGATTTTATCACTCTTTTTCTAGATTTTGCAGGACCAAGACTGAGCCATACTATGGTGTCTGATTTTCCATACAAAGCAGTGCCGGTTAAACAATCTGCTGCTTCATAGGCCCCACATTCTCTATGAGAGAGCATTTTTATGCCTAGGCTGTACAATTTTTGTGATAATGTTTTGCCTGATGCTAGGTCATCCCAGAGGTCTTGAAGCTCTGTTTTTTCTGCCTTTGTTAAGTAGGCTGTAACATATCATGCAACAGCAGTTGAATTGTCTGCAATGTACTGCACATCTATTTTTGCATTCCATAATAGGGCATCCATAATAGGGCAATGGTTGCATTGTAATCATTGATATATTTTGATTCTTCCCTTCTTTTTATGTAATAAGTGTTTTTAGGTGATTTACCTTTAACACTATGTCGAACCGAAGACGTGAAGTTGTTTACTTCACCTGTTTCTGTAACTGGTCTAGGGAAACCAAAGGGGCATTTGGTGTAGTATTTATCTTTCTTTTTGAATTTGCGGCAACAATATTTGCCACATTTGTGTCTTTGAAATTGTAAAATCTGCCCATGCAGCTCACTATGTGTGTGTTGTGAAGGGATTTCACATGTGACATATTTTTGGATAAACTGCAAAACAGTGCTATCACTGTCGTGCCCAAATTTCGGTGCACCTTTGATCCATAACAGCATGTGAATATGTGGTGCTCCTCTCGCTTGATATTCTTTTCTCCAAAAGAAGTGTTGCACTTCTCCAAGGGGAGGAACAGTTTTATTGCAAATAAAGTGTAGCATTTCAATGAAACGATGATGGAAATATCTTGAGACATTAACTGGATCTAGAGAGCAAAGTTCTCCAGGTGTTAATATATCTATGTTGTTTTTGTTGCTGTTTGCTATGCGTAGGAACGCATGTAAATCTTCTTAGCGTAACAAACCAAGTTGGTGGTCCAAGGTTTCTGATCATGCAACGCACGTCTCCCTGCCGTCTGAACCAGTATTCCTTTGTACCACGCATGTTTGCAAACAAATTTTTAATACTTGATTCTAACACCTCATCTTTTTCTTGTACTTTTTGTATTAACTGCATAGCTGACATATTTTGAAAGTGCGTTCCAGATTTAAGAATGTGTGCAACTCCATAACATAGTGTTGCTAATTCACTTTCATAGAGTAAGTGGAATATGTATTCAACATTTTGTCTAAATCTGGGATCTTGCGAATACATTCGTAATGAGCGGTATTCTGATGCCCCAATCTGAGTGGGTCTATCATCGTATCTTCCACCTTTACCAGTAGGAAATAGCAGTGGAAAAGCACGTGCTTCTATACTTTTTTCCCAAATACACATTGGTGACCCTTCGGTTTGTTGCATTTGTTAAGTTTCTAGTGCATCATCTATGCTTTCATTGGAATGCAATGGATGCATTGTGTAATAGTCCAAAAGAGTGGATACTGTAGCTGGATCCAGAAGTTCGAATTGTCCAGTTTCTGATGGCTCTTGAATTATTTCAGTTGTTTGCCTTAAGCTTTCATCAATATTTATTTCCTTGTAGTACTCATTATTGTCTTTTAGATATTGCAATGCTTGTCTAACTTTGTGTAAATCCACCAATTGTTGCTAAATGTTTCTGTCCTTTGTTGGTACTCCATTTACCAAGACTATTAAAGAATGCTCTATTGAACGTTCCACTCCTAGAGTGTGTACATTTTCCATTAGATCTAATGGCAAGTAAACTACTTTGCCACAAATGCCTTTCACCAATTCAGAGGAAGGTAGTCTTGCTGCTTTTGGATGAAGGCGTATAATTGCTTGAAATGGGTGGACTGTTTGAATTATTATGCTCTCATACAAATTGAGCTGTTACAGGATTTTTGGTAATGGAAACAATTCCAAATTATTTGTAATAGCACATGAAGAAGTGTGGTTGTTGTCTAATTTTGCAGTACAGTAACTGCAACATATTAGGTGTTCAGTTATTTCATATTTGTTTTCAGCTAAAAGGTACAAAGCTAATTCAAACCATTTAGAGTCTTCATTGTTTTCTATTTTGTATGCTATGTCCACATTTTTTGTGTTCCTTTTGTAAAACGTTCTGCGGCAACACACACACACATGGTTTGGTACTTCAGCTGATGACCTTTTAAATGTTACTATTTCTTTTCTGTATGTGTATAATAGAAGGTTGCTATGTGCAGAATTGTCGCTACTATGTTCTAAAACTGTTGCATTTTCTACGTGGCTCTCACTTCCAAAATACTTTTTCTGAATGTGGTCCATTTCTTCTTGTAAGTATTTGGGTGTACCATGCAGAAGAGTGGTATTTAAATGGCCTAATTCTGAAGCTGGACTTTTTGCATAGTATATTTTATACACTAAATTTCTTACTTTGGAATGATGTACTGAAATTCTTTTGATATCATGGAAGGTACTTTTGCAAATAGGCCCAGAAATGCAGGCTAATGAATGTCCTTTTAGTCCTGTGTCTTTCTGCACTGCACAAATATCCATATTTTGCAGCACTTTCATTTTACTTTTGTCTTTACCTTTTACATATTAATTGAGGAACTGACATAAAGATTTGAAAGCTTTGTTTGGAATGGCACACATTGATGTGCACGGCCATTTGTATACTGGACGGTGTGGTTCTGCTGAATTGAGAGGTAATTCTGAGTTTTCAGGAGATAGCTTTGTAAGCAGTGTTTCTTGTTCCATGATGGTAGTATTGATTTTCTCATACCCTCGTCCACTGCTATGGATGGCAATTGCATTTGTTTGATTTTGTTTGTATGCTTCTTCATTAAAATATGGCTCTGTGGTTGTTGTGTGACTCCATCCACCACCACAAACATGCAAGAAATTATTTTTGTTCACATTCCATTTATTGCTGAGTTTCTTTTGTAGTTTGGTACTTAGTTTTGTTAGTGCCTTCATCCTCTTTAACACTAATATGAACAACTTCCTTTTGAGAAGGATTGCACTGTCCATGAGTGCTTGTAGAATTAACTTTCTACGGTACGTTTTAAGGGGTGAGGATGATTTTGGTCCTCTTCTTAGTAGATTCTGAAGGACTCTGTGATGAAACATTTTTGCTAAAATACTTTTTTTACTATGGGTTCTTCTTACACTATCAGGATTATTAGGAACATTGTTAGCTGTACTGGCAGCCATTTTATTTGACAACATTTCTGTGTTTTGTGACACTTTTTGATGGAGGAGGTACAGTTTCGGTAGTTGAGACTTCCTTTATTATGTTACCCAACTGCATTAGCTGGTTTGTACCAAGCTTCTCTACAAACTCTACAACAGGTGCATGCTTACATTGGGCTCCTTTATTTTTATTTGCTCTAATTCTGCATTCCTTTCTACGGAGTTGCTTTTTGGTAGGCATTCTTTGGTGTCTGTTGAGAAAAAAAATATACTTTGCTCTGTTGTCCAATGTATGTGTGCAGTGTGCAGTGTGCATGTGTGCATGTGTGCATAAGGTTGATGGGGAAGCTCTTTGGCATTTTGTATCAACGTACAGTGAACTGTGACAATTATTTGGTAAGGCTACTTTACTGTTTGTATACTACTACAACGTGCTTCAGATGAGAGTACAAAGTGGCCTACTTGTGACGAGAACCATTATTAATAACCGAAATGCCAAAAACTTGGTACAGTAACTTCTTTTCACAGTCTAACCTACTAAGAATTACCTATGTTATTTCAGTACCAAACACACAGGGATCTGTCAGCCATTCTGCCTGTTATTCTTTGTTCAATAAATGGATATTTGTAGGTAGAATGGTTTACAAATCAATGCTTGCTTTGGTGCCCAAAATAAAGTAATAACCCACGCAGCCTCTTTAAGGAGTAGTTACAATATAAAGGTTGTACTGTACTTACCTTTTTGTGCAAGATGACCAGGTTTCTTCGGATATGTCGTCTGCAGTGTAGATGCTGTTGAATCTTAGGAGAGTAGTCTTCACTGCGAATTAAAAAAACAATATCACTAACTTTGTGTGTTTGCAGCAGTGATGATACTGCAGACATTACTTGTGCTTCTTTCATCAGAGGATTGAACTTTCATATTTCAACCCAGTGCACGTGCACATTTCACTTCACTCTGTGCAGTCTTTGCGTAGTACTTTCAATATGATACTTGAAAGTCCTTCAAAATAACTAAATCTTTTAAGGGTATGGAAATGCCTTGTTCTTTACAAAGTGTACTATGCATAGGAGAGAGGTTTGTAAGCGATAGGGCAAAGTACTAAATGGGGAAACATTTTGTACTTGTTAATGAAAAGCACAATGTCGAAGAATCGGGAGACCCTCAGAAGGACATGTCAGCAGTACGATCGGGAGAGCTTACTATTCTCATAGATTCACATTGCAAGTAGCATTACTGTAGGCAGTACAGAGTACAGAACTCTGACATTTTCACATACAAAATTGAGGTCTGCCCTAAATAGGCATGCTTGCAACGTATGTACAGGTTATGCGGAAGACAGTAAGCAGTCGTGTGATTTGTGAATGATAAAATCGTCAATCTTGCACTTTAAAGGGGGAGTGTTGTTATGTATTCCCTATGGACATTTAGCGGCATTATTTTGTCTATTTTAAATCATAAGGCTTCCATATGTTCTCTGATTAAAATATACATACCTGTACTCTATACTGATGCATCTGGACATGTATGGAGCTGTACGTAGATATTCGCAATCCTTGCACAGTAGCTTGTAAAGTAGGTGCTTTGCAATCGTATGCGATTTCCATTAAGAATCATCGACAGTAATTTTGAAGTGCGCAATGTTGATGACGGAGTTGAAATTAGCGATGTTCTATGTGATTGGTGGATGATTGTGCGACCGCTTAGTTGTGTCCAATGAGGCACTCGCTTTGGTACCGCTGTAGAAAGGGTGGAAGGACTGGGTAAGAGTTACATGCCGTACATAGCCAACGCTTGTCCGCTGGTAGGGCGTGTCACATACGGGTTTCTACAGCAAATCCTGCATGGAAAGCCGACTGTAGGCATCGGGCAATCAGATGTTCACATTACTCTTTTGTGTCAAAAGACGGTGCACACACTGAAGATGGCAGAGGTGGAGAGGGTCAGGGTTTTGATGCTTGGAGACATTTTTGTACTAGGCTTACAACACTATGCCGAGAGTAGGCATGTGGCGCACCATTTCGATGTGCGAGTAGTGGAGGTGGTGTGGAGCGCTGACACTGATGCCAATGCTGTGGCAATTCTGCAAGTATGTAGAGATATGCGTAGAATGACCACTCCTCATGTGGTAATTTTGCACTACGGTGCTTGCCATTTGGGATACCTGACTTCACGTACTTTGTTGGCAGATTTGGCACAGTTGGTTGAAGCACTCATGACCATCTTCCCAACAACAAAAGTAATTTTTTCTGCTTTACTCCCGAGAGTATAATGGAACAACACTTCTGTTTTCTGTCCAGATCAAACATCGGGAGGTGTATCATCAATCGCGGCATGCGTGCATTCATGCTACACGTTGGTATGTTTTTTTTTTGTAGCCACGATAATATTGTTCCAAGGAATGCGCTTTACTTTGAAGGAGATGGTGTTGCGCTATCTTCTTTGGGAAATGCATTGTTCTTTTGGAACGTAAGGCTTGCTTTAGAGAAGGTTCTGTAATGTTTGCAAGAGTAAAGCAAGGACAAAAAATACAAAAAAATACATAAAATACCAGATGTCTGTAGGTATCTGGCCAAAAAAAAATTGCTCTTTTCAGAGCCTACCTTAAAGGGGAAAAGGAGAATAGTACTTTAATGTACTGTCGTCACGCTCTGATCCTGTACATGTCCGCGAACATGGCAGTAGTTAGCAGCCAGCACATATGACCACCGGGTACTCAAGGGTGGAGCCGCATGTAAATTAGAATGAGCGGAGCTAGGGATTGGTCCATAAAGTTCAGTAGGTATATTTTGACCGACGTACTTTAGTAAGACCGTCTTCTCCCTCACAGGAGACCACACAGCCATGGCTTTCCATGCTCGAAAACAGATTATCTGGATTTTGGGAGACTCATGGATACATTGGTTGAAGGTGCATGCAGAAAGCTGCAGTTTATCTACAAATCTCGGATTTCCACATGCGAAAGTGCACTGGCATGGTGTGCGTGGCATGAGATGGCTGGACTTGGTACCTCTTTGTGTTACTTTACTGACAGAGCGTCCTCCAGATATACTGATCATTCACTGTGGAGGAAACAGTTTAGGCCATGTGTCTGGAATTTCTTTGCAATTTGCAATGAAGGAAGGACTCGCAAAGCTCATGGACATGTTTCCAAATGTCAAATACTTTTTTCCCGTATTGCCCAAAGACAAATATGGCTGCGTTCTTCTGCATTTGATCCACAAATGGAGAAAGCGAGACGCAATGTGAATAAGGCTGTGTGTGCATTTTTAAGAGATGTTGGCATGTCCTCTTTCCACAATGAAAACATTTCATTTTTCAGCACTTTCATTTTCCGCAGAGATGGAGTCCACCTCACATATGCTGGCAATCAGATTTTTCTTCGCAATATCCAAAATGCATTGCAACCTCTTTTGCAATCACACTAACCTATCTGACAATCCGTTTTCCACAATCCACTTTTTTTGACCAACACAACACACCACCGAAAGGCTCTTTTCAGAGCCGCCACTTACTCCCAACGTACACTTTATTGCGTTTGCTCCACGACTGTCCGCAAACTTTTTCAGAACTACGAAGGGGTCTACGGCTGGCACTTCATAGTTCTATTGTTATACTGAGAAAGGCGGCTCTGAAAAGAGCCTTTTCTGTAATTTTTGTTGTTTTTACGTTCATTGTTTAACAGCACACGACACACTAGTAGAAGAGGCGAGAGGAGGGTAAGGAAGGAACACCAGCCACGGGGATAAGAAAGGGCAACTGAACAGACAAATATTTAGGGTGAGCTTTATTTAGGTAAGGAGCAGATCTTCTGGTGCTCGGTGACTGCAGCCTCAAAAGCACTTCGAAAACTCTCCCCCCTGCAGAGTACTGCGTCACAATATGTGCACACTACTGTCACCTTTGAAAGGTAAGGGTCAACAGCATTGCGAATGGCTTTTGAGGCAGCTGGAGGGAGGCGCTCCCCCACAGGAGTGTCTCTTGTGGTGGGTGGATCGGATACCGAGGATGCTGTGGAGGAACTCAAACGACTACGCTCTTCACATGGCACCACCTTGCGAATGTCCGCAGTGTGGAACGAAGTGAGGTGTCGCTTCATGGTTATCATACCAAAACTGTATGCTCCAAATTTCCCGCGACTCAACACCACCTCACACTGGTTACACTTCACCAGATTCGCACGTGCTTTTGGTACATTCCCATAAACGGAAAACAACCACCACACCCACGACTCCCGCTGAGTGTTCCTAGTGCGGAGTTCCTCCACTTCATTCTCTTCCTCCTCTTCTTCCTCGAACTCTACATCCTCACCCATATATCTCTCTGCAGGCCCTTGGTGAGGTGGTGGTGGCGGCGGGTTTGGGTTGGTGCAGAGGCTAATGACACAACCGCAGCCATGGAAGCCATACTGATTAGTTTCCTTTTGGTCACTTCAGCAGTAAAGGCAACACACCTCAATCTGCTATAGCTACAAGGACAATGAAGATGCGCTCGGGGGGTGTGGCCTTTTGTAAGTGTGCAGGGGTGTGCCTCATGACCGTCTTCATCCCTACAAAGCGGTACACAAATTTTACACAGCAACTCCTGAAGTGGCCTATTGTTTGGGATGTGTGCAATTCCATTTTTACACTCTACAATACTTTGCCTTGTATCTGCAAGTTCACTTTTATTGTTGCGGAAGCATACCAACCGCGGAAATTAGTCCCCACACTCAGTGTAGGTGTGGTCACATGATGACGTCCTCAACACATCACCCCAGTAATGAAAGTCCCCTGGACAGCAAATGCAAAGAATCAAACGTGCGCATGTGCACAAGTGTCCTACGGACAGTGTTCGGGTTCTCAAACTAATTCAAAGTGTGACACAAGTGAGACGGACAGTTAGGAACAGGCGCGATGTTCGTAATACTTATGTTTCTACTGCGCATGTGCACGCATGCTATGTTCACTGTACGGACAGTTCCAGTGTCCTTAGGACAACTCCATTTTGTTTGCCTACGAACTTGCCGGCCACCGAGCCTGTTCTACGGACGGCACCATTTTGGCTGCGCCCGATACGGACCGCTATACTTCCTTCAAACACTTCCATTTTCCTCATTTACACCCATTCCGGACATCTGGTGTGCTCTACAAACATGTATTATCTCGTTTCCAAGCAGTACGCCGAGGTAGTATATCCTTTGGACACCCCTTTCTGTTTGTGTACGCACACTTTCAACAGATGGTGCAGTCACACATCACATCCGTCTTACTTAACTTTACACAGCACCCACCCTCCATTGCTTGCGGATAGGTCGAACAGGCGTGCTGTTCGCAAACATTTTACGTCTTTTTAAATAAAAAATTCTACACACAAACTCTCTACAACTACTGTACAAAAATATTTCACATACAGACACATCAATCTAAAGAAATAGTGGGGGAAGCGGACATTGAAACAAATATGGGGGAATTAGGATTCAACACGGGCTGGTTATGAGGAGAAGATTTGTGAGGGGAAGACGGGATGGATATTTCGTCAAAACATCTATTTTCCTGTTCAAGGTTTGGGGATGGTTCACTAGGGAATGGAGAAGCAGGGCAGGTGCAGGTGGGGCAATGATAATGAACTTTTCCTCTCACACAGTCCTCCACAAACTCCCGTAAACTTTGAAAATTGTCATTCAATATGTCCATTTTCTGCTCTATCCTTTTTATCCTGTCTCCTTCTATCTCGTTTGTTGCCGTTTCTTCTTTTCTTTCCTGGTCTGTTAAAAAAAAAAAATACATAAGTTGAATGCCTCTAAAGTACTGGTGACCATTTTCCATATGCAGAGCAATGTGTACCATTCCTGTTGCTGTCTTCAGACATTTCCTCATGCGGGAAAACTCCTCCAGCCACTCCAAAGTACTGGCCATTTCTGAGTGAAAACCACAGAAAGAAATTATTTCTGCACCACATACCACAAAAAACCATCACCCATATCAAAAAATGACCTGCACTCACTCTTTTGCTGTAATGTCCCTTTGTCGTACTGCGTCCGTCCACTGTCGGTCCAGGCTGCCGAGTTTCTGTGAAGTGATTACGCTGGAGGCATCCTTTCTTTTTTATGGTACCATCCACGTTATTCTACATGGTCACAAAATTTGTCGTTTTCTTTTCCCAGCTTCAGGTTTCCATATTTACTTATTACTACTTATAATAGCTTTATGTCCTTCTTCTACTTTACACATTTTTTGTGTAAGACAGTAGTACATTTTCAGCTACCCCCCTCCTCTTTGTGGTAATGTTGATCCTGTCCAACCCTGTCCGCAAACAGGCGCTCAGTCCGTCACTTTCAAGTATCAATAGGGAGGGGGTTTTGTATGTTCTATGTTAAATGTATGTCAAGTATGTAGATTATACTACATATCTCTCAAAATCACATGATTACAATGCACATTCTGCTCAATGATTTAATTGCCACAATTTCATGCTTAAGTTCCAATTCCCTACAAAAAAAACTTTGTTACGGGGACGTTATGGTTAAGTTGCCCTAAAAAAACCTGTACACTTCACTAAAAAAAACTTTCCTCCTCCCCTTTATGCTTCACATCAAAACCGAAAGACCCCTGACATTTGAGAGTTATGGTAAACTAAGACCCCAACCCTGCTACCGCTCCTGTGCACTACTAACACTAACACCCAGACCATGAAAGATGTCATCTCAAATGTCAATGATGACATCAATGATGACATCACTTGTTTAGCCCCTTTCTTTTCCTTCCCTGCCATACATACATATGTGCATTCAGTACAAAAATGTCACTAAAACAATGTTATACTTCACAGTGCAACCAAATACCACTGCACATTCCCCCATTATAATAAGCTAAGCAACCATAACTCGCACCATCTACGTGCATTGCTAAGACTAACACCCAGGACATCAAAGATGACATCACAAATATCATTGATGACATTACTGATGACATCACATGTGTGCCTCACTTGTTTTGGTGCATTGAAAAATGTAGGCTAGTTGGTTTTATTCACTGACCAGCACAATATGAAAATTGAAAAGGTGCTGTATACCAAAACGTTACCCTTGTCGTGTGTTATTAAAGTACTTTCCTTAGGGTCTGGTGTCAGCTCATGATGCACATGCAAGGGGCAATGGCAGGCCTCAAGCACACAATTAATTTGTATACAGGAAGATAAACTGTGGGATGCTGCTAGGTCTTTCTACCCTATGTATTGTTTGTTTTAGCACAAGTGTGTATTATGTGTACATTTGTGAGCTAGTTATTACATGTGTAACATTACACAGTCACCCCTGACATCTTGCTACCAACATAATAGAAAGAACCCCTTGTAGGCAGGGACTTTTTAGGGATATTATTTTCACATGTGATGTCATCAATGATATTTGTGATGTCATCTTTGATGTCCTGGGTGTTAGTCTTAGCATTGCACGTAGATGGTGCGAGTTATGGTTGCTTAGCTTATTATAATGGGGGAATGTGCAGTGGTGTTTGGTTGCACTGTGAAGTGTATATATAACTTTTAGTGACATTTTTGTACTGAATGCACATATGTATGTATGGCAGGGAAGGAAAAGAAAGGGGCTAAACAAGTGATGTCATCATTGATGTCATCATTGACATTTGGGATGACATCTTTCATGGTCTGGGTGTTAGTGTTAGTAGTGCACAGGAGCGGTGGCAGGGTTGGGGGCTTAGTTTACCATAACTGTCGAATTTCAGGGGTTTTTCGGTTTTAATGTGAAGCATACAGGGGAGGAGGAAAGTTTTTTTTTTTTGTGAAGTGTACAGGTTTTTGTTAGGGTGTATATATATATATATATATATATATATATATATATATATATATATATGCCCTATCTTGAACCTTATAGATATGAAGAACTGTGTTATCACTAACATAGTGTGTGGACATTCCTTTGTTGGGGCTTGGGGACTACACTGTACTTTACACACTGGGATGTAAGGAAAGGAGGCGAAATGCGAAGTGTATATTTCCTTCAAGGGTGCATCCATGCTGGGTTGGGGGGGAGCAGAATAGACCAAGAATAAAATATGATCCAAATGCACAGATAAGTTATGCTTGGAGAGTGTGCCCCCGAGAAAAGTACATGAGGCGGATTTGTATCGCAGAGTGCCGGAGCCCCATAAGGGATTGTGCATCAAACTGTCCTTGAGGAGGGAGCACAACTAGTAGTGGCTAAGCTGAGCAGTGGCCCCTTTCCACTGTGTAGTGCAGTACAAAAGGAACTACAGAGGTTGGGCCAGGAAGGGGTTATTGAAAAAAAACATGCTGAGGAATGGCTATCCCCCCTTGTGGTGGCCTAGAAGGCTAAGGAAGATCTAATATTGCGAGTAGACTTGTGCAAACTGCTCAAAACCTTTTTAGCAAAGTGGCTCTTGCTTTCTAACATCAGTGAATTAGTATTCACAATGGCACATTCCAAATACTTTACCAAATTAGACTTGGCTTTGGCATATCACTAGGTGCACTGATGCCATGCGTACGTAGGCTTACTGCATTCATCGCACAACAAGGTGTGTTCCAATACAAACATGTGCCTTTTGGGTTCGTTTTCGTACCTTCTGTGTTATCCATTGCTTGTTTGAGGGGTTTATTTGTTTGTTTGCTTGTTAGGCGCTTATACAATAAGAAAATACTGTTTCAAAGTCCCCACAGGGCAGGGAGGGAGCAAGGGTGGTAAAACATTAAAAACACAATATTTAAGAGCAGAGGGGGGAGGTAGAAGGGACAAACCTACTATGCCTTGTGAGTATTCAGAATGTGCAAGTGCACCAGGGAAGAGCGGGTAAGTGCTGGGTGTGCCACAGATGAAGTACTAGGAATGTTGAGTGCTACACAGACTGGGGCCGTGGGAGGTGTAAGTGCGAACCTCCAGAGCGGAGGGAGTGCAGGTGCAGGTGCAAGTGCTGTGGATAGACAGGATCTGGGTAGAATTGGTGTGGGAGGTCAGGGCCCGAGGATGCATAAGGGCCCAGGACACTGATCGCAGCAACTGTGGGATTGGCAGAGGAGAGAAGAAGGGAAGAAGGAGGGAACTAGGAGAGTCTCAAGGAGCTTACAGAATTTGAGAAAATCCTGGCCAAGGTGCAGAGGGAGGAGAAGGCTATTCCATAGAATGGCGCACGCTGAGGATAGTGAACAACCACCTACTCTCTGTTTAGCAAAATGCTTTACACACAGAGAGTTGGTGCCAGAGGAATGTAGTGGTCTAGATGGATAGTATTTATTGAGATAAAGTTGAAGATGGTGTGGTCCCCGGGCCCAGACATCCTTGTGGATAATGCAGAGGGATTAGAATTTAATCAGTGCAGCAACCAGGAGCCAGTGAAGACTTTTTAGTGCAGAGAGATGCGGTCCATGGGTTTAAGGCCAAGGTTAAGTCTTGCAACCCTATTCTGGATTAGCTGGAGTGGTCGCAGAGTGGAAGATGGTAGATTCAGGAGAAAGCTATTGCAGTAGTCAAGTCTAGAGAGAACTAGTGCTTGGGTCACATTGGGCCTCTGAGGGAAAGTGAGAAAAGGTAATATTTGTTTGAGAAGCAAGAGCTGAAAGTGGGACTTTTTGGTAATGTCCTGAGAGTGAAGGAGGAAGGAGAGAGTGGAGTCGCAGATGACTCCAGGGCTTATGGCTTCAGTTGAAGGTGCAGGCGGAGAGCCCAAGTAGGAAGGCCAGAGTGAGGGGGTCCTGATGGGAAGGGGGTCCTGATGGGAAGGATCTCAGTTTTAATGGAGTGCAATGTTTTCAGGATGACAATCTGGTGGGTGGAGAAGATATGAGAACATGTGAGTTTGAGAAGGGTGTTGAGCACATGCCTTGACTGTACGTAAGGATAAGCCTGAATTTAGATTGCAGGAAATGGACTATGTAGTACATCATATTTCTTGGAAAGGGGTGTGACCCAAGAAGGAAATAGTGGAAGCCATCTCTAGGTATAAAAGCCAGAGAACAAAGAGCAATTGGCATCCATGCTGGGGATGGTGGAGTTTTATCATCATCATGATAAGTTTATTCAAATAAAAAGAACCCCATTAAATATCAAAACAAGTCATAAAAACAGTTAAATCAACAATTCCAGATACAAAAATAAAAGCGAGGATAACAGCATATATAGAGAAATAGATTATCAAATATAACCTAAAAACCCATCAGTGAGACAGACATGTTGTAGAAAAATCCAAATAGTATCTCCATACCATCATCGCCCTCTTTAAATAAGATGGTAGCACCCAAACCACGCATGGTGAATCCTTCTTCTTTTTGTAACCAATGTCAGATTTCATTAAATTGTCTCAAATTGATGGACTTTTAGCATATGCAAATAATGGTGGCTTTGGAAACAACGCTGATAGTGTTGGATCAGTTTCAAGGAGTTTCCAATTTTTCTTAATTATTCTTCTGATTGAATTGCTTTGGTGCGAATATGTAGTCACATAGACCAATTCAGTTTCAGTGTTCTTTTTGTCGGCGTCATTGTTTCTGACCTTGGAATTCCCTTGACTTTAACAGAATGTTTAGATACTGAATCTGGACTGGATCCTCTTTCCAAAAAATTTTTGATGAGATCTCTCGCTTTCATGTCATAATCATCTTCTTTTGATATAATTCTTCTGTATCTTAAAAATTGACTTAATGGGATGCTTTCTATTGTTCTTTTTTGGATGAAAGCTTGATGTGAGTAATAAACTATTTCTGTCTGTTGTTTTCGTGAATACTGTTGTCTCCAGTTTGTCAGTGTTGAGATAAAGAAGGGCGGACAAATCGCCCGAAACGCGTAGTGGAAGATCGAGGTTAAAACCCTAGTAGCTCACACTGGGAGCACAAACAAACAACAAATTAAGGATATCAATTCATTGGAAGTTCACATTACCTCCATACAAGGATCTATGAGGACTCAAATTGAGAAATTCAGAAAATTAATGATTTTTCATTTTTATGAAACAGTATGTTTAAGTAGGGATCATGTAAATTGATGTATACCAGAAATAGGGGTATATACAGATGAATGATGATTATTTTTGATGTTAAGCAAATGAATGAAATTGGATTGTACAAACTTTTTTCATGAAGGAATAAATTCACGATGTAAAGATTGAGTTTGAGACATGGATAATGCATAACTTTATTTATTTGGCTGGTATATACAGCACAAGGGTGTGCATTTGTTATGTCCTCCATTGTGTATGGAGGACCACCACAATTTGTTTAGATTTTCAGTCTAGTAGCACAGACTTAACAAATTGCACCGAAGATTTTAGGTGAACACAGATCATTGTTTATATTCATTATCATAGAATTAACACATAAGATACAGTGTGCACTTCCACAACCAAATTAACTCAATAAGTACAGCAAGCAGATGGCTCATAAGCGCATATAGAAGGGACTGTAGGGTTGCAGACAGTGCTCCAGATAAGCTTTTGAGGTGGGAGTATTTTACTCCCTCTTTTTAATTTTTGAGAGTAAATGTGATTTTAAGAGAGTAAAAATGACTTTTCTCCTTTGCAAGAGAGTAAAATGTATGTGACATACAGCGTGTGCAAAAACTGTCTGGAATTCATTACTATGAGGCAGCTTTCTGAATTGTGACAGAATACACCTTTCTTTATTTCTCTAATGTCTGGCCATTTGACCTCTCCTGTATATATTTAAATGTTGAAAGCACAAAAACCTAGCCAATTACATACTAAAGCAAGCATGTATTGTATTGAGTGTTTTGAGGTTCAATAGCAGAATTGTCTTTTGATGTTTTTATGAAAGTCCTTGTTTCCTGGAGCTATTACTACCTAATGGTATGTTCTGATACAACAGTGCAGAGAGGCAAGGACTCCATGCTAAATTCTAGATCTAATCTCAATGTCAAATGGTTATTTATATAGCGCTTTCGGCAAAGCGCTGTACATAGAACATATTTATCACAATTATCACCAAGCTGAAAGGATGAAAGGCTGAGTTGGCCTTGCCGGGATTCGAACATGCAACCACGCACAGATCGCAGCAACGAATGCTCAACCGCCTGAGCTATCTTATTGGCTAACATCCTTCAGAGGTCGGTTAACTGAGTATCGAATGAGGTATAATAATCGGTGCCTAGCTGTTGTACGAACCATGTATGAAACGCTACATAAAGTTAAATACCTATCTGGATTATCACAGAGACAGGCTTTTCTGAGTTTCTATTTCAATTAGAAATGTAACTTTCATTTGTTTGTTTTTTAACAGTGCTTGCACTTCCTGGAGAGTCAGGTTTTGGATGTTTTAATTGTAGTCTTGAAGATTTGAGAGGCTAGGACACTTGTGATTGGTGCAATGACAATCACTCGCCCTTGAGCAAAGATTCTCCTGCCACTGACCATTTACAGTAATGTACACCATTTACTGCAAGGTTGAATGGATGTGAAATAGACCGTGCATAGTCATCATTTTACACACTGTATTTATAATTGGAGTGTAAAAATGATCTGCCTCTGCATGATTATGCACACTGCTCAGGAACTCTGAAAAATACAATACAATTGTACAATATTGGTTTGCTTACATTGGGGGGGGAAGCATCATTTGTTACAAAATATTAATTCTCAATTGCAAGTTTTCCATCTTATTAATTTTACAATCCTAAAATGGCAGGAAAATAAATATGGACAGTGCTTCAGTTTGCTCCATGAGATGCAACACAGCAGAAGCTGAATGGAAATAAACCATTCCTTTAATCACAGTGTGCAGTTTCTTTTTTGAAAGGCTTCAGAGAAATGCATTCTGTTTCAGAGGCATTTATCCATGGCTTGCAATTGCATCCATGTAGATAAAGATCAAAACAAGCGTTCTGGTTTCTGTCAAGTAACCTGACCTTGGCACTGGCCTCTGCTCTAAACCTATGTGTAAATGTACACAGGAAAATAATAAAGCTGTCGTATTTACAAGATTTTCATGCATAAAAATGCCTAGTGCGCACCTTATCTGGAGGCCTGGTTGCAGATACAGACCCATAAGTGCTGGGGGACCCCGGAGGCGGTGCAAGGGCAACTGGACATGCAGGAGCCTGGGCCTGAGTTCAGAGGGTAGTCAGGTGGCCAGTGCGTGGAGCAGTCAGCAAACATCAGCAGCGGAGAGAAAGAGAGAAAGTGGAAGCGAAAAGTAAAGTCTTGAGTTGCTTCCGCAACCGGAGGTGGTTCTGCTCAAGTTTTAGAGAGGCAGGGAGGCTGTTCCAGAGGGACTCCCAGCCAAGGAAAGGGATCTACCCCCCACTTTCTGCTTGGAGAAGCGTCTGACCCTCAGAGAGTTGGAGATGGATGAGCGGAGAGCTCGAGAAGGAAGAGGAAGTTGGAGGTATGGTGGTCCCAGGCCAGAGAAAGCCTGGTGGACGATGCAAAGGGTCTTGAACTTGATCCTTGCAGCCACAGGGAGCCAATGGAGAGATTGCAGAACTGAAGAGATATGATCCTTGGGCTTGAAGCCCAGGACAAGTCTTGCAGTCCTGTTCTGGTTAAGTTGTAAAGGTCGAAGAGTAGAGGCAGGCAGATTTAGAAAGAGGCTGTTGCAGTAGTCCAGCCTAAAGAGAACCAGGGCTCTGGGGGAAAGTGAGAAAAGGAAGAATACCTCTGAGGAGGTGCAGTTGATAGTCTGACTTCTTAGAGACATTGGAGATGTGAGGAGAGAAGGAGAGGGTGGAGTTGAAGATGACACCAAGGTTCTTAGCCTCACAGGAAGGAGCAGGAAGAGGGGGCAAAGTGGGCGGCCAGAGAGAGGGAGGAAAGGAGGGAGCAGGTGTACCAATGAGGAGGATCTCAGTCTTACTGGCATTAAGGCAGAGATCATTGGTGGCACACGAGTCCTGAATTACGGCCAGACAGTCTGGTATGACAGAAGGAGCAGAGCTGGCTGAGGGGAGCCTGAAGGAGAGCTGGGTGTCATCCGCATAGCACTGGAAGTTGGAGAAGAAAGTAGCGATGCGAAGGGAAAGAGGTGCCAGGTAGTGGTTGAAAGCCAGGGAGAAAGGTTAGACCCCTGTGGAACATCACAAGTAGAGAGAGAGAGATGGCAGAGAGTAAAGACCCCATTTGGACCCGAGAGGGTCGGTCAGTGAGAAAGGAGGTCAACCAGGACAGGGCCTGATCAGTGACACTGTGGTTATCACGGAGGCAATTGAGCAGGATGGCACGGTTGACCATATCAAAAGCAGAGGATAGATCAAGGAGAATGAGGATTAGAGTCAAGATTAGAGAGCAGGTCTTCACAGGTGTTCAGGAGAGCAGTTTCCATGCTTCTGGCAGCTCTGAAGCCAGACTGGTCATGGAGTTCCAGGAGTTTGCCCAGGAAAGGAGTGATGGAGATAAAGCGATAGTTAGCTGGAGAGAAAGGATCTGCAGAGGGCTTCGTAAAAAGGGGGTGCACAAGGGAGTGATTGAGGGGGGGAGAGGAAGGTTCCAGTGGCAAAGGAGTGATTGCAGAAATCGGCCAAAGCTGGAGCAAGGGGCGTTGATGTGGTCCTTGATGGTTCGGAATGAGCAGGGGAGAACCTGCTTTGATGAGAATTTTATAGATTGGACTTGTGTAGAAACATCGTCGGGTGAACAAGGGAAAGGAGGAGCACGGAGGAGGAGAGAGGGCCACAGACAGGCCAGGAGTGGTAGAGAAGGAGGGAGAGGAGGTAGAGAAAGAGAGGGTGGACAGAATGTCCTCAGCTTTAGTAGTGAAATAAGAAGGCAAGGCCATTAGGAGGGCCTGGGAGGGAACAGGCGAGGTAAAGACTGTGGCAGGATGACCAGCTCCTTGTAGATTTTGAAAAGTTCGGCCAAGCAGAGATGCAGGCTTGGATGTAGGATTTCTTCTTGGAGAGGACAGAGTCTGTACTGCCTTCGGAGAAGGAGGTAGGCCAGTTTGTCAGGGGGGTGCGCCTGATGCCCTCCACTTCCTCTCAGCCGCCCTACACTTGCGTTTAAGGGTGGCAAGATCGGAATTTTATCAAGAGTTGCACTTGGTCTTGGGCTTCAAGCGGATCCTCATGACGGGGGCAAGGACATCCAGAGTGTTAGAGATAGAGAGATGAAGGTTAGAGAGGGCTGTGTCAGGGTGTGAGTCAGCTAAAGGTGAAGGAGGAAGAGATAAAGTGGCGGTGAAAGCCTCAACTGACACACGCTTCATGGGTCGAGAAGGTAGGGTGCAGTGCTGGAGTCACCTTAACCTGAGGGGTAGGGAGAGAGAGAGGTGGGAGGAAAGGAGGAAGTGGTCACTCCAAGAGAGAGGACTGGTGAGAGGGTTAGAGAAGGGGAGGTCTGAGGAGATCAGAACATCCACGGTGTGCCCTACAGAGTAAGTCCGGCAGAGGGAAGAATAGAGAGAGAGAGAGTCCCAGAGGTTGCGAAAGAGTCCCAAAAGAGGGGCTAGTAGGAGGTAGATGTTCAGGTCTCCGAGGAGGAGAAGTTGAGAGGTAGAGGCAAGGAGAGAGGAGGAAAGTTCATCCCACTCAGAGAGGAAGAGGGCGACCTGACCAGGTGACCTGTAGATAGTGGACACATTGAGAGACCAGGAGAGATAGAGAGCCTGCAGACCAGGCATTCAAATCAGGAGTAGTGATGCATTGGAATGATAGAAGCAGGGATCCACTCTGGGAAAATCAAGGCTATACCCCACTGGAACAGTTGGTTCTGGGTATGGGGAGGATCTTGTAGCCATCAGAAAGGAGAGTGTCAAAACTTGTGACAGAGCTGGCCATGAACAAAGTCTCAGTAAGACAGAGTACATCCAAATCAAGCTCTTCCAGGAGACGGCAGATGTCAGAGGAACGTTTGACAGCTGAACGAGAGTTGAGAGTAGCAATGTGGAGCAGGTTGCCACATTTAAAGGACTTCCATGGAGGGGTACAGGCCAGAGGTACGCCCTGCAGAAGTGTTGGAGGTGCCCGAGGATGGGCAGAGGAGGAAGGAAGAGAAGGCAGGGTAGTCAGAGAAGCAGAAAGGGGTGCCAGAGAGGTGGCTGAGGAATGAGGCGGCAAAGGAGCCAGAGAGGGGTAAGAATGAATAGCATGAGAGGAAAGGAAATTGATAAGGCGCGGGAAGTGTCTATCAAAATAGGGGTGGGGGGTGCGGTAGCGCAGGGGGCAGAGTGGAGGGAGGCAGAAGGGGGGGGACACGAAAGGGAGGGGAAAACAATAAATAACAAGAACAATGGACCTGCGAAATCGGATGCAATTCAGAGACAACAGCAAAGCACAGAGCACAACAGGGAACCTAGAAGTAAAGAATGCAGATGCAATACAGAACCAACCGCAAAGCACAGAGCACAACAGTGAACCTAGTAGTGAAGAATGCAGGCAATGCAATGTAATGCCAAAACCGAAGAGAACAACACAATCTCAACGCCGTGGGGAACAAAGTCAATACCATTAACAAGGCACAATACACTACCGAAACCTAGGAGTAAAGAATGCAGGCAATGCAATATCATTCCAAAACTCGTGGAACACAATAAACTGTCAATACAGTACATGTCATGATGCCTACCCCCGGGCATCTGGATCAAGCCCATCAGCCCCGGGAGCAGGCATCCAGGCATTTACAAAAACCCCAGCAGACCCATCTAGGGGCTGTCTGGGTTCAGTTCTGGCGCCATAGGCCCCAGGCTCATAATAAAAATCAGTCCTGGCGCCATAGGCGCCAGGCTCATAGACATTACTTACCTCATGCAGACCATGCTGCAAATAAATCCAAGCCAACGTGAGGCCTGGATGGGACTATTTTACTACAGGGACTATTTTTTTACTCGGGTGTGGTCCTGGGGAACTTCTTTCCTGGGACTACTTTGGAGGCTATTTAAACCACGCCCGAACAGCAGCACATGCTTCGTGTTATTCTGCATCCAGCAGCGTGACTCTCACCGTGCCTGCAGCCAGCATCCAGTCTTCTGCCACGCCCGTGTGCCTGCAGCCAGCATCCAGTCTTCTGCCACGCCCGCCTCGAATCCGGAGCTCCTAGAATAAAGAGGAAGAAAAGGACAAGGTTAGAAAACGAACTTATTTCAAATTCCTCACCTGATTCCGGATCCATTTCATCTCCCGACCTGGAAAGTACATCAGTCCTGCACGCGCCGCTTCGCCAGCTCCAGCACGGCACCATACTCACCAGTTCTCACAGCATCTTTCGATCCGGCACTGTCCATCATTTCTTCGCCGTACTCTGGCACCTAGAGGCACAAGAATAACAAGGTGAGCCAAGGCAATCAACAAATACAACCTTTTACCACCATAGACTTACCACCGGCGGTATTATTCCATAACTCTCCACATTTTCATATGCCGCATCTGAAAAGAGGGAGAAAAACAACACGTTAATGCATGCAATAGTTACCGGACAGCGTTGGGTAACACAGTCTCTTACCTGAATGCCAGCAGCAGCTACGAGACCACCTTCTCACGAACTCGGTTGCAACTTAAGGAAGGAAGGGGACAAGAGTGAACATCGGGCACATTGAACTCTTTGAACTTGATACTTACCAATCCCGCCTGCGACTTCAGAGTCAATGCTTACCGGAACTCTCCCAATGCCTTCAAACCAGTGAAGTAACTGGTATCTACGCGCCCCTGCAAGACACGCAGGATGGAGAGCTCATCTTTTACAAACATAAGGTGAGGCTACTAAGGGGATATCGGAGGTGATTAGTGGGGGAGAGCGAGAACAGTTGGGAGGCTATCACTAAAACCCACAGGTGGCTAATCCCTGTCTCCACTTGCAGGAAAATACTTCTTCGGATTCAGCAGACAAGACTAGGCGGGCCAGTCCAGACAGTCATCTCTGCACTACGCATCACGTTGACGGAGACCGCAGCTGTCCGGGTCCGATCGACACCCCTGTGGGGTCCAGCTGAGCGTAACAGTACACAATAGATCAAGGGAGGGGCTGAGATGCGAGAGGAAGGTGGGAACCAAAGTGGGCGGTGCAACGGAACAGGATGCAGGGACCTACGATGCGAGGGAGTGCGTGCATCAAGAGAAGCAAGGGAGTGCATGCGGCCAAGGTGTAAGGGAGCGCACGGGGGTTGAGAATGTGGGGGGAACGCAGGCGGCAAGAGAAGACCGGGAGTACATGTGGCCAAGTTGCGAGGGAGCGCACGCGTCCTGAGTTGAAGGGGAACGCACGTGGCCTAGGTGCGAGGGAGCGCACACACACGCAGGGGAAACGCGAGCGTGGGGGTGTGTTAGGAAAGATTTCATAATTGTATGTAATTTTCCCTCCATGTGTACACCCCCAAACATTTTGCCGCTGTTTAGACACCATTGACTGACTTTGCCAGAGAAGCACAGCCTTCAGCTGCACTCCTCTGGGCTTTCGCTCACTTTTTATGGGGAAACTGACATGCCCTTAAGACAGTCAGTACTACTGACATGCCCTTAAGACAGTCAGTACCGGGAGACTTTGTTTCCCTTAGTCCTTTTCCTGTGTTGCAACTTTTGTGCAACATGTAACAAGTGTGCAGTGTATCTTACCATATAGCACACTTGGGTCTATAGTCATTTCCCAAGGCCCTAGATACTCTCACTGGACTTTTTATGAACTGTGCAGATGTGTCATGAGCAGCACTGGTGGCAGCTATCTTTTCACATTATTTTGAACCCTTTCCTGCCATGTTAACCACGTATGGCAAGAATAGGTGGCCTGGCTCCAAAATGGCCATGCCATGAGGTCTTTGTACTGTCCTTTTGGCCATCGTGCCCCTTCATCTTCCCCAGGTCGAGTCGACCAGGGTCAGCCCTTATTTGGTCATGCACTTTCCCGTGAAACCCAATGCTTTCGCTGGCTTCTGCATGCCTTGTGTGTGTGTGCCTCCAGGATGTGGGCTGGAACGTCTGAGTCCAATACACATCCTGGGTGCCACAGAGTCTGGAGTGCCATGAATTACTGGGACCACTGTGGTCCGTGATTGGTCCACGTATGGAGTGTGTGTTTGTGAACAGACCTCCCATTGGGTCCTCTTTGTTTTGGCGCAAAGGGAACTTTGGATAAGAGGAGGCCAAAAACACCCATACCATGTTGATCTCCTGAGTTCTCACTGAACAAAGGATAGTATCCAAGTATCCTGCAACTACAAAGCCCATTCGAGGAACCGCTGGTGACCCACTGGAAGGTTTGCCACCCTGAGCCCGCTGTCGTCCCGTGGGGCCCCTCGGCATCTGGTCGTCCCAGAAGGTCTGCGAAGACGCTTCGACCCATTGGAATAGTGGGACAAACTATTCTCAGCACCTTCATCAAACCCTGCAAGTAAGCTTTCTCCGAAGTGTCCCTGGGCCAACCAGTGGGCTGACCAGCTTACCCAGTTGCTTTGCTCTGTCACCGCCACCGTTTCGAGGAGGCCCTCGAAACTTGGTATACTGCTAGCTCTGTGTCCCCGGCACCCTCACACCGAATTTCGTACACTTGGCATTCCCAGGTCTGAAGTGAGCCAAGTGCGCCAGGACCGGAGTGAATGCGGTTACCATGTTGCCCTGCCGCAGGAACGTCTTTTGCAAGTACACTGCATTTGTGACCCTCTTGCCCCTGAAGCCTGCTGCAGTGAAACTGGGTTGATTCATCCACCCGGAGCAGAGAAATTGCCACTGTCCCGTTTGGGAATCATCGCTATATCTCAGGAACTGAAAGCCGCAAAGACGTCCTTTCTGTTGTGTTCGAACCTGCAACCCGAGTGGCCTGAACGGGCGAAGTTTGGGTCTGCTTGCGTCTGGGACCGGTGAGTATGCTATACCCTAACCGGTGGCCCCTAGCGCAAGGGCCCATTTTTATATGAGTGGCCTCTGGAGGCCACTCTGCTTTCCATTGCTAGTGCAAACTAGCGACTCATCCCGCTCTCTGGAACTGCCTCTGCCTTCAAGTGGAGGTCCTCCCTGAATAGTGGGAATTTGTTCTACATTTCCTCATCCACCTTCCCGAGCTGCTAGAGACCCCTGAAGAGACCCTATTTTTCCCATTGGGACAACTTTGTGCCCTTGCATTGCATGTACTATTGAGCACAAGGCTCCACTCTTCTTAGGGCTGGGACTGCCTCTTAGGTGTATTGTCGATGTCGAAAGGGGCCTAAAGACTATCTGCACTGCCTGTTTCCTTCCCCTCTGGGTTGTCGACATATTTGGTGCATTTAACTCTTTAGACCCCAATGGTCTTGTATATACATTGTATTGATGGTGTTGTGTTGGTTTACTTAGAGTTACTGTGATTCTTTTGCTATGGTCTATGTTACAAAGGCCTTGTAATAAATGTGTCTATATTTTTGATATAACACTTGTCTGGAGTAATTTGTAAGTGTCCGTGCTTTGTGTGCTCATTGTGTTCCTCCAGTCACCCTCACCCCTCCTGAGACTTGGTCTTGACCGCCTGCCATAGCTACCCTGATTACTCTGGCTTGTCCAGAGGTTACCCTGTTCCAAGAAACTAGGCTGGCCTTCTGAACCTCTGCTCCTCCAGGGCAGAGTTCAGAAATCCATCCTAACAGGGTGCGAGCAACGGCTGCAGGGGGAGCTACGCGTATGCAAGAAGGAGAAGGGGTGCAGGTCATGGGGGTTGCATGGAGTATAGCAAAGCTAACTCTCCCTGCACCTTCTTACCTTGTGGCTGCAGACAGGAGGGCGAGGTTGTCCATGCTCACAATCTGCGCTGCTACCCCATCGCTGCCAAACACCTGCGTCGCTCAGCATTGCCAGTTGGGTTTCAAGGATCCAGAGCCATGACATTGTGAAATACAATCCCGTCGTTTAACAAATCTGCTGGTTGTCTTTTGTGTATCCTCCAAAAGATTAAGGACGTGGTAGCACAATGGGAGGAACACATGTTTTTGGCATGCAAGGACATCATTAATAGGGAAGAGTGGTGCAATGCAGGTGCAGCTGATGAGGTGCTTGCTAGGATAAGTGGTTTTGTAGTGCGAAGTTGCCCCGAAAAAGTACATTTCATCAAGAACGGAGAGGAATATTGGCAAGTCAAGGAACAACAGTGTAGAAAGCCTTGTGCTGGACAGATTGTTCATTAAATGTCACTTTTGTGATTCAATTAATAACAGGTGCATTATAATCTCCATATTGCTAAATGGTACTAATTACTGAATCAAGGAAGGGAGCAGTCCCATTGAAGTTACAGATTATCAAAGTTGTGTGCCATTTAAGGTTGTGTGCCAACACTAATGCACGTGTTTGGTATTTCGTTGATTTGGCTTTTTCAAGGCTATATGTAAGTGCTTAGGACTAAAATGGTCTCTTTTTATTTCATATTTCTTATGTGAATATGATTGTTCCCAGCTTATTTTGGTTGGATTTACTTGAGGCATACGGTTTTGCATATATAAGGGTGGTAGGTACCTTTTGTTAAGCACGTGAGGGTCGTTCAGCTGCCAAAGCACATTTGCGACACACACATCATATCCATAAATCGCCAGTATGTGTATTAATTGAATATGAAAAGTGACATTTAATTAACATAATGTGGCCAGCGCGTGGCTTTCATTAGGAAATATTGTTTTTTGACTACACATTTTCAATACGGGTACAAGGTAAAGATACCCATTCCTGACAGCTAGGCAGCACGACCCTCATTTCCTATAATCATTTCAGGTTCAATATACTCGGTGGAAGGGGCCCAGTGGACTTAACCATCTTTCCCTGCCCCTGTGCTTTTTCTATTGTAGAAGGATGGCTATTAAAGAGGGGCAGAAAGAAACTGAAAATGCGGTGGCCCGTGACATATAAGCAATAGGTGTGGTCTCACATCTGTTCCTTGCACTGAAGTCCTGTTAAAAACAAGCATTGGTGAAGCCAACAGTGTGGGCTTTCTTATAGATCTTAGTTAGGCATTTGCCAGGCAGTGACATCCTATAAACAGTGACTTAATGTTCCATCTGTTGCCATTTTATGTCCAAGTAGTCCCTTTAGTGCAGTACCTGCTTGTAGCTTTGTACTACACCTCTCAGGCTGAAATTATATTCCATATTACTGCAGGGTTCTGTGTTCTGACCTGGCCTCTCTTTACGAGTTGATTGCCACTGAAACATTCTTTTCCACGTAATCACATATGTGTTCCTTTAATAAAACATCCCATTCAAATCCAGGCCCCCTCCGCCGCTTACATTACTGACCCTAGCTCCCTCATGAAAACTGTGCTTTACACCCTTTCAATGTCGGTGTCTCATATCAAAGTTTTCTGATTTACATCACACATTCTTTAGTCCTGGTCCCTGGGCCACCGCACAACCTAGTCATGAGAATTAGAGATGGCTACGGAAAAGACCGCAACCTGCCGTTTCTGCGCCCTGTCATCCCGCATGTTTATTTGTATTTATTTTATTTATATAGCGCACAAGGCCCAAGGGCATCTGGGCGCATCTCTTAGTTTCAGGCATGGTACAGACAAAGCATTTGAACAGAATATACAAAAATGTACAACTTATACAGGAAATATACAAATGTACAAGAGCTAGGCCGTTAATGCTATAGTTATGACTCTGGGTCAATCGGAGCAGAGTCACGGCAAGTCATGGGCAGACAGGTTTATGCTGCATGCCGAACAGGTGATCACTCGCCATCAAGATGTCCACCAGGATGTGGATATTCTGGACCAGCCGTACTGCTTTCGCTGAATCGCCCCCAGAAAGACCACATTGCTCCACCATAGCTCTGTCGTCAAATGGGTTAGCCACAGCGAGGTCACCCAGCAGGATAACCTCTGCAGAGGCAGCAGGGTCGTTATTTACTTATTCGTAGGCGTCACACTTTTGTTGACGTTTTAGAACAGCATCGAGCTTTCACCTAGAAGTCCATTCTATGGGCCTCTATGTAATCCCTGTGTTATCAGCAGAACGGAACCGGCGCTGAATGCAGAGTGGCGACATGCTGCGGAGGCCGGGTGCCTTCACTGCTGAGGATGGGCGCTGAGGATAGGCATTGATTATGACTAAAGGGCCCCCCAATCACAGAAGTGGGTGCTATTGATTACTCGGACCTTTAGGGACTCAGAAGCTTTACTTTCATAATTTGGGACAAAACTGATGGGCATGCTTTAAAGTGCTGCTGCAAAATGACTGGGCAATAACACTGATCAACCTTAGGAGCTGGTCAACAGTGATGAAGAATAGTTTAGGACAAATAACATGAATGAAATAAAGATCATCATTTATATTTAAATAATAAGGCACACTAATTCACAACCTCACGTACGTTTCAACGTTGCCAGGGTTTATACATAGGTCTTCAGCCTCTTTTAAAAGGGTTTTCTTTGACTCGTGTCCATTCTGCGAGAATGGAATTCCAACAAGTGCAAAGCTTATTGGTAAACCGGCGGCTCTGTGCTTTTTGTTTGTGACTCTTTCGCTGCAACATGTTTGCCTGCCGGACTTTTAAAGCCAGTTATTACCCCCCTGCTTCCTTAACAATCTACCAGAGCTTCAAGAAGTTGCTAACACTGTCCCCCAATATCGGGCTCCTGTTATATCCTTAGGATCAAAAGATCTGGTGACCCAAGACACTGATAGTTAATTTTCTAAAGTGCTTTTATATTTTACTTGGGTGCAGATAGTCCCAATAGTCCAACCCCACTGCAGGCAGGTAGATCGACCCTTGAGATTAGCAATATTTTCCTGGCAGGCTGTTCCGCTCCCACAATTTTCCATGAAATGCAGCAAAGAGGGGCCAGCAGTAGCACAATAATAATATAAGCAGTCTGGCTGCTTCGAATGAAGGCTGTCTTTACTAGCACAAGCCTACATTAGGAGTTCACCGGCACAAGCCTACATTAGGAGTTCACCGGCACAAGCCTACATTAGGAGTTCACCGGCACAAACCGGCATTAGGAGTTCACTAGCACAAACCGGCATTAGGAGTTCACTAGCACAAACCAGCATTAGGATTTCACCGGCACACGCCTGCATTAGTTCACCGGCACAAGCCTGCATTAGGAGTTCACCGGCACAAGCGTGCATTGGGAGTTCACTAGCACACGCCTGCATTAGGAGTTCACTAGCACACGCCTGCATTACGACTAGCACACGCCTGCATTGGGCGTTCACTAGTACAAGCCTGCACACGCCTGCATTAGGAGTTCACTAGCACACGCCTGCATTATTTCACTAGCACACGCCTGCATTATTTCACTAGCACACGCCTGCATTAGGCACTTAGAGCTGGATACCCCATCGCGTAGTCACTGTCATTCTCCCCTTCCCTCTGCTGCCCTTCATCAGCACCCGATGTTGGTTCCTTTCCTATCTTCTAGAACATTTGGGTATGTTCTGTTTCCTGCTCAGTGGAGACCGCACACATCATGCCTACGTGTCAGAGTAAAGTCTGGCTGCCCATTGTTCCAAGGACAGCCAGCTGAGTGATGTGGGTTACAGTCTCTTCAATATAATGCTGGTCAGCGGCTGCAGCGTGGCATAAATGACCATCTCTGTCAGAGAAAATCATCTTTGCTGCCCATTTAAGTGAGATCTGGAATGCCAATCCTTTCATTGTGTTGGGCTCAGACAGTACAGTCACATGGGCAGCGTTTAATAGACGTTACACAAAGTAACCACATTGTGGTCTTGCTTTAGTTTTTAAGGCAGATTCTAATCGGCATTAAATCAATAGCAAATCTTAGGATAAAAAAAAAGATAAATGCCTCTACCAAATCCTCCTGGCAGCTATTGTGGGAAGACATGTCATCAGACAAACTTCGACTTTTGCTTTAAAGGCCCAAAGCCTTGGCTTCTTCAGACTCAAAGGAGTGATCCATGTGTACAGCATCTCTGCACATTCGGGCAACCACGACAAACCTAAAATCGAGTGGTTTCACTTTGCAAAGACACTGAAAACACATTATAAGAACGAATGTGAAAATGAAAAAAATATGCAATACAGGCGCAACTGCTGCTAAGTATTGTTTAGTGTGCACTGTGGTCCATTTCCGGTTTGAAGGCGGTGCAGTGCAGATTACCATCTGCTTACACTACCCGAGCATTTTTCCAGTGGCACCACAAACATTCTTCAATAAAGGGCACTTAATTATGGGGGGGGGGGGGGTGTGTGTGTGTGTGTGTGTGTGTGTGTGTGTGTGTGTGTGTGTGTGTGTGTGTGTGCGCACGTGTTTTGAGTCACAGCCTGAACACTTCAGAAACTATTGTTTTTGCAAGGAATTAAATACCCACCTGTTATATTCTAAAGATGTCCCCAGGGTTTCACTCCTACCTCCAGGAATAACAGCACACACAGGAAGATGTGTAGAGAACCTTTATGGAAGATCTTCTGGTGCAATGGCACTCGCATGGTGAAAGGCGTTTGAGCGGAGCGGCCATGGTTCGCCATGATTTCACTTGTGTTTCACACAAATGCGCTCCAATCCAAAGCTGTCCACATGCGAGACCTCTGGAGGGCAGCGCAAGGAGCTGGATAGGTGAGTCTGCAGGGAAGCGGTAGTAAACTGGATACTGCATAATTTCCTTTTCTTGGACGAGATTATGATAAAGTTTAAAGTCCAAGTAGCTGGTCATTGCTTTTCTTACTCTTTCCTGAGGCCCTGGTGCTAGCTCTGGATCAATGTTGTCAATTGTTGCCTTGTTTTAGATGTCCTTAACTCCCATTTGATGTTCCACATTCTTGTGTGTCCATTTTCCAGTGGGTATTGGGTAAAAAGACAGCTCCATAGTGACAGATGGAGATATCATGTTAGGCCCCATTGTGAGAGGGAAGCTGGCTCAGTGTGGAGTTCCATTGAAATATAAAACCAGTACAAAACAGTGATTTCAACCTTAGGTCTTGATTTCAACATGAGGTCTAGGGAATGAGCGATAATTGGCCTCCCTCCATTTTGTTACAGTGTACAAGCATTCAGCCAGAAGAAAGTACAACTTAGAACTAGAATATTGTTAACTGCATCAAATGGGTTCCAAAAGACATGGGGCACTTCAGATGCTGACTTCGTCTAAATGCCCACTTTGACAGATTAAAAACTGTAACAGTGCACATGGAAAGAATAAATACATTGGAAATACTGTGCATTGGGAGGATAGCTCAGTGGCAACGCACTCATCTTGAAAGCAAGACGACGTGCAGCAACACAGGTTCGATCCCTGGGTCCGCGCTTAGAAACCTTTGGGTATTAAGCACGTTATAAATAACCCATTAAAATTATAATTATGAAAAGAAGGAATGATGCCTTATATTTGAAAAGTAAAGTCGAATGACAAATTGCCTTCATGAGGAATAAAGAGACTTCATTTCAGCACCTGAAATGACAACATTTATAAGGAAAGGCCTTTTTTGTTTTTGTATAAATTAACACTGGTTTCTTATGTAACTCTGGCATATTTTGTCAAGAATACCAAGAGTGAACTTATTTCTGTTTACACAGTCTATAAAGAAAGATTATATTGTGAACAACAGACCCTGGTACAGTATTGAAAGTTACATGTACACGGTGGGTAAATGCAATATGCTAGCCTTTCAGAATTGTGAACTGCACCTTGTTTTCATCTCTGAGCTGAAATTTTGACCCGAAGACCTTTGGGTCTGGGTCCATGAGGAAACTGGTCTGGTTGTCAATTTAAATGCTAAAATATAGAAAAGAATTAGATTGAAATTATGGGATTTACAGATAACCCGACCAACAGAAATGACCTTTCAGGTCAGGTTTCACATAAAATGTGCATTAGCTCTGAACAAAGACCCTTTGAAGCGCAGCAGAAGAGGGTAGGATAAACACTGGCCCGAGCAGGTGGCTGGTCGCATGCTTCAGGACAAATGGAAACTTGAAGGAGAAATGAAACCTCTCATAGCATGCAGTGCCATTGATTAAACATTGAACACATTTTCCTAAATAAAAAGAGCATTGTGTGTCCTATCGACCCCAATCAAATTCATTTTAAAGGGTATAAAAAGCCAGTTGGGACCATGTAAAAAACGAAATTTCTGTGATGTATATAACTTATGTTATGATCAAAATTATGATTCTGGCATTTTCATAAATCTGAGGAATTGGAAATATTGATACATTAATAGACAGTGAAATTAATGTTGGAAGTATGTAGTGACAGAGTTAAAACTATTTCAGCGCAGTAGGAAACCATGAAAAATGGTGGCTCTGCCCCTGAACGTCACCCCGAAAATAAAATTAGTATTTTCCGACTCACCATTAAGTGTAGAATCCAAAAACATAGATTTTTGTGGTTATCTGAAAAATGAAGGTAGTTGCCACTTTGTGAGATTTTTCAGAATACAAAATGTAAAACTCACATGTCACTTTGAGATGGTAAATCTTTCTCCTCCCTCAGCCTACATATCCCCCAACTTCTGGTCCTATAAGCAGCCAGTGGGTGCCTTGGTGGGAGGTGAAGGGAGAGTGCTAGCCAATCATTACCATGGGAATTCTGACAATGTTGGAGTGTCATCAGCCCTATAAGAGGGCATGTTTGCATCAGAACATGTTTTTGCACTTTATTCTGGGAGATAGCCTGTTTTCCCTGTTCAAAGCCTCCGATGTAAGTAGACCAATCCAAAAGCCATCAATTGTGTGAGGAGGAGCTACCTGACTTATCCCTTTCCATAAGTGGGTGGGGGGGTGAATATTGTATTAAATTCAATTCAAGATAATTCCACTATAGAAAATCGCACTATCCATTTAAATTGCATTGTGTTGGGAACAGCCCACCTTAATCCTTTTGATTAAATTGTGAGGAGGGGGAAGCTGTGTAGCCTTAGTGCATTGAACTGAAGTTCAATCAAGCAATTCCCATATAGAAAATCACCGGATGAGTGTTGTTAGAATTCAAAACTAGCAAAGTTCATGCCCAGTTAAAGTTAAAGCTGGTATAGATCATCCTTTGAATGGGTGTTGAAAAACTATTTTTCCATTGTATTGTGAATGTTTACTATTGGTTACATTGAAATTTAATATGGTGTAAGTTGTGAAATGTTACCCGTGTTGTTTTAATAACAGCAACTACAGGGGGGGTTGTGGTCATGGGTTTCGCCACAGCATTGGGGGCTGATATTGGCTGCTAGTCTTCTTTGTCAAACCTTAAATGAATAAGTATTCTTACTATACACCGGCCTGGTTCCTAGTCCATTGGTGACAAAGGGTATTTGTTGGGATTCGTGCGGGATGGATTGAAGGCCTCACCAAAGTGAATCTGAAATAAATAGCGCTTTGGGTGCGTACCACCTTGCTTTGGGGAGAAAGGAACTCCCTGAGTGGGACCACCCAATAAACTGCGACAAAGCTTCGGGTGATGTGGATGGCCTCACGGTCATGTTGATGTACTGTGCAAGTTCCCGTTTTTCTTTTTATTGCAATATTGATTGCCAAAGCAACCTTACACAAAGAAACCCATATCCAGAATTACATTTCAAAACGAGTAAATAGACAGAATAAAAACACAAAAAAGTCTCACTATATAAGAACAGAAACACAGTAGAAATTAATACAGAGATAAAATAAGCGATTCATTATGATCCCACATTAACCGAGACCAAAAAAGATCAATAGAAAAATGATATTCCCTAGGCGCATTTTGTTTAAAACATCTTTCTCTATCTTCACAGAAATACAGACAGACAGTAACCCAGTGTTTTGAGGGTTTGTAGGTCGTTCATACTATAATAAAATCTACAGTGGATGCTATCGAACAAAGACTGTTGCCCTTTCCAATGAATGATACGTTATTTAGAATGGAACTGGTTGAGGCGAAAACGTAAGGAGAGCTCACAAACTCTATCACATGGCAACCTCTGCAGGTACTGGGGAATACATTCAATTTTGTGTGCAAATTTAGCATATTCACTATAAATTGTATACCAATGGAGGGAATGACCAGTTTCCACCTAGTCTAGTTTGTCCAATTTGGCCTTAACATAACCAGGTCGGTGGACTAGTTCCTCTTCCCTGCCACCAATATGTATCGGAGTATCCTGCATTCTTTCATTAAAAAAATTAACGGAAGAGATAGTGGCTTCTTTAGTGATGTTGGACAGATCCATGTAAAGGCTGCTGGACGGTGGATATAGGATTTAAGAATAGGTAGCCAGCATACACCAGGTATTACAGGCCTTAAGCGACATAAGGTAAAGTTCATGCCTGTTGATACAATTCGGAATAGCAATTGAAAGACCCAAAACCTGTTTCCACAGTTTACCTTGCACAATGGTAAGCTAATCACCCATATCTAGTATGCAAAAGTCTCATTCATACAATAGCACAGGTTCAACTTTAGGGAAAAAGAAATGTCGAATTGGCATAACAGAAAAGGTGCATACCTTCCTGTATAGACATTTCATTTGGGAGATCAGGGGGGCAAGCCTTCTCTGTAGCCTATCTTTCCAGATGACACATGTTCTAGTCCCTCACCACCAAGATACCAGGAACCATGTTTGATTATCTTCCGACCCTTGGTAAAGATGCCAATTTTCGATCTGCCCCTGTTAGGGGTTAAATTATTGGAGGTACAGTACTGAGCAAATAGGTTTAATTTTTATTGAAGGTCCCTGGGTGTTTGGTGGAAGAGGATAAAGTCATCAGCAAATGGCAACCAATCAAGTCTGAGACTGCCTAGTCTAGCTGATGACATTATCTCACCCTTCCACAGATGTTCCACGTCCCTCACATAAAGATTGAAGAGAACTGGGGAAACAGTACAGCCCTGCTTCAAACCCACCCAAGTCTGAATGCAGGAAGACCGAGAGCCCTCACGCATAAGGCGCACCCTCAAAGAAGTGCCTGTATGGAGCAGCGCCAAAAGCTGGACCAACTTTTTTGGTACATCCCAACTGGGTAGTTTGTTCCACAAGTGGGATCTCGCCACAATCGAAGGCGCTAGATAGATCAAGGGAGGTCATATAGACCTCCCCCACATCGTTTTTGTGTTTGTTAGATGAAAGTTGCACAAGAATCATGGCATTGAGTGGTGTGCGCATGTTTTTCCTAAACCCCACCTGGAATTTAGAAAAAAGACCCTGTTGCCTAATGTGGTAATCAAGGTCCCTAAGAAGTAGTTTAGAAAATACCTTGCAGGTGACATCAATGAGTGCAATTGGTCTGTAATTGCCGGGATCAGCAGGATCTCCCCTCTTATAGATAGGTATGACGATTAGACTGGACCCAAGAAGGCGGCATAAGATGATATGTGATTATTGCATCAAAGAGGGGCTTTAAAAGGGTAGCCCAGAGGGACGGCAAGCTCTTCAGACCAAAGGGTGGAATCCATCCAGGCCAGGGGCCCTTGAAGGTTTAAGGTTTTCAATGGCCCAGACGATATCGGACAGTTCCCAACAACACTACCCCCCATAAACCCTCCCCCCCGCTACACTGGTCCCATATTTGATTCCTCACAATAGACCATTTCTTCCGGAAGCGAGTATTTGGCCTCATAAAAGGCCACACAAGTGGCATTGGAAATCACAGGATTCGCCCACCACCGGCCCACCGGCTTAGTTAAGGTTTGCCCAGAAGTTAGCCTCCTTGCCTGCACATAAACTTTCCAGCATACGCTGGTTATCTCGTTCGTAAGTCACAATAGACAGGGATTTTACCTAATTTTTATGAGTCTGCACAGCTTTCTTGCTGGCTAGATGATACTCTGCAGCTGTTAAATTCTGACTCTTGAGCCCACGTGCCGTTTTGCTTTCTTGGAGGCCTGAATCCTATGATTAAAGGTGTGGCGCTTTGTCCCCACAGTCGAAGTGGAAGTCCTCTTCTTACGCCCCAAGACATCACGACCTTCACTAACAATAAAGTGAAGAAAGTTGACCCGCTCTTCTGGAGGCCCCAAAGACAGGCAACCCCCCACTCAATTCAACAGACCTTTTCACAACAAATTGGGTAAACTTAGATACTGTTTTATAGTTCCATATAACAGCTCAACCGCCAGGTACAGGTTGAAGGAGGGCCAGGTCCGATCTAACCTCATGTAGAGTGAAAGGGGTGTTGTTTTGCTTTTCGAGGCACATGCAGTGGCCTCGGATTTCTGCACCCTCTTACCCCGAACAGAAGCAACAATTTGGACTCGGGGAGGCAATGAAGCACACTTTGACTGCTGATTAGAAAGATCAAATAAATGGCTCATTATAGGCCCTTTATTCACACCCAATGAACATACATATAACTAACACATAGAACATATACAGAATTAGATATAAACAGAAATAAAGAACATCACTGTTGCAGTGGTTGCAGAAAACACCATCTCAGCCTCCTCAGCACTGCTTAGTCCCAAAGGCAGGTAGGCAGAGGAATCACTCGTGCTAACGGGGTCTGGAGCGGAGTGTCCGCCCTCTCAGGGAGACTTCATCACCCAGGGTCCAGTTCTATCTCTCCCCTCTCTGAACAATATCTCAGCGTTTTATTGGGATAACTCCCTGCCCCCTCATGATTGCATCTGCCCTCAGCCGAAGAGCAGACAGCAAGCATTGGGAGCACAGAGTGGAAAAACCCAGCTTCTCTCCTTCTCATCTACGTTCCCAGCACCCCTTATCGCTGCACCTGCGGAGCCCCACTCCCTCCTTGGCTCGTCCTTCAGTGGACGAGACAACAAGCATTCCTTCCCGCTAGCTCATCTGAGATCATCCTGATCTTGCAACCTTTTGCAAATTTCACGTTTACTTACTGAGCCCACAAAAACGTCGGCTTTCATTGCAGTGATGGGAGTGAATGTCCAAAATGGCTGCACACTGGTGCCATGTTGTTTAGCTCAATTTTCACACACGCACTACAGGTGTGTAAATAAAAAGGTCAGTAGTAGATGGTCACACACCCCAGGAACCACACGGGACAAAGGACCACATCTACCCCGGACTAGTAGTAACATAGACATAATCGATCCTTGTTCGAGAATTCCCCCCTCCGCCATGTGTATGCAAGTTATCTAGTGGACTGATCCTTCATTTGAAACATACCCCATTCACTCAAGAACAAATCCCATTCAAACCCTCTCTTCATGTTCAAGGCCTGGTGGTGGGCACCGGTATTAGAGCAGTTCAGCCATGCGCCCTCTGCACAATTAGAATTGAAATCTCCAGCTAAAAAGGTATATGCTCCTTCTTAGCATACCATACCAATCCTCAAGTATTGCCTAAGGCATTTGGTTATATCCTCAAGAGTCACCCTGGCAGGATTCCGATACAGATTAACCACAAGGTAAGCCCCCCCACCCCCACCTCCCGGATACAGTGTCAATCATTTTAACAACAAGCAGCCACTCTGATTAAAAAAAGACCTCAGACAGCAGTTTTAGGTTGAGGTCAGCAGCCAGTGCAAGCCCTCCCCTCAGACGTCCCATAACACCAGAGCAGACGGCTGGTCTAGTGAAGGTCTGGTACCCATCCATATCAAAGTGAGCAATAGACATAGTTTCCTACAATTTTGGGCCCTTCAAGTGACCGAATATTGGGAAAAAATGTGCGTAGATTAAGCCACAGACATTCCACAATATCATTCAAACTCTAATATTGCTAGGGATGTCCCAAGCCTTGTCGCAATAGATCAAAGTTTTGAGGGCCGGCCCCAGCCAAGACTAGTTATTGGCTGTCTGTAGGAACTCGGTAAGGATAGCCTCTGATGCTACACCCCATTTGCATGTTGGGGAAGCCCGAGTCCCAGACAAATATCCAACCTGTGCCCCAGGTTGGATATACTCCAAAAAGGTCTTAACCTTGTCATCTGCTTTTAAAGGATCTAGATTGTAGCCAAGAAACAAAAGGTTGGCCCTCTGTTCCCATACTATATTGGACACAATCAATGATTGAAAGCAACTCCCCATATGTAAATTGTTAACTAAATGCAGGGTGATCCAGTCAATGTCATCTGTAATGATAGATCTGAGCAGGGGGATCTTTCTAAAGACATCCAGGAAACGTGATGTGATCAAGGACGTTATTCTATTGCTTGTCTTCCCCACAGCCCATCCCACCAGTGTACCTGATTCATAGGGATATTATCATGGCTTCTGCGCACACCTGCTTTGTCTCATGGGAAGAAGTTATACGTAGCCTAGTAATGTCTATGCTGTGGTATTGGTTGTCTACATTTCATGTCTACATTTTTTTTGTCTGCATTGAATCTGTTAATGGGAATACTGGATATGTTCCACAACTTCCCTACTTCAGCCATGACTGAATTGCCCATAACTTTGAGTATGTGAAACAGAGTGCTAAATTCAAACAAGATGTCTTTGGGTATGCTGTGTCCCTTGACCTAACCAACAATGTGGAAGTTGGGCGGAGCAGTGGCATATTGTGCATTCAAATCTTTGTTGCATTCCCTTGGCTGATTCTTCACCCGAGCCTTCACCAAGTCAGGTGAGGGAATGATTAAGGGACACTAATAATGCATAAAAGCAGGAAGCATTGTAGCATTCACCAGTCTTCCACTCATCAAGGCAAATGGGGAAACCTGCAGTCACTCGATCGGTGCAATGGCCCGTTGTACATACTTTGCTAATTGCAGGGTTACCTTCAAAACATGTTCGCCCAATTAACTTGGCCATTGTCTCTTTTTTGATAGAATGCAGGTCTGCAATGTTGAATCCCATCTATAGAAAGAAAGGAGATAATTTCTTCAGAGATTAATTGTATACCATTGTCAGATGTCTGCTCTCATGGGTAACCTCTCGCAAAGATCTCTGATCTAAAATTAAGGGTGACAGAGGTAGGTATTTCAGGTAAGAACTAGCCTTTAGTTTACTCTGATGTGCTGTCCATCTGCACCACTTAATGGGCCTCATGTTTGTCGGTCTGGAAACCAGGGTGCCGGTAAGCTCACCGGCACCCTTGTTTCCGGACCGGCAAACTGAGTCTGCCTACCGGAGCCACTGTGCCCAACAGGTCTGACCCTGGGGTGCAGCAGCCACGGTAGGCAGACCGGCCATGGAAGCACCAGTACTGTTGGCAACGGTGCCGGTACTCCCGTGTCCCCACTCCCATAGAGTCCTATGGGACTCTATGGGAATGGGTACTTATATTTTACCGGCACCCAACTTCCCGAGCCGCTGGACTTGGAATCTCCTGGTGGCCCGGGAAGTCAGGCGCCGGTAAAACTTTAGAAGTCCAGCAGCAAACCGCCAGTAGCACCGGCAGGGTTTCCGCCGTTCTCGTAGTAAGGCCAAATGTCTCTATTCCAGCAGCACAAACTGAGGCGGTCCAATGAAGTCCATGCCCATTTTTTCCCAAGCAGGTCTCATCCTTTCTATGCTAGTCATCCGCAGATTGTAGATCCCCATTCGCTTGTCCACTTTCATGCATGTGATGATGCTGGCCTTCACAATCCATAGCTGCCCACCAATGCCTATCTCCCAACCAGAGTTTGTTAGGTGTAACACCAGGTGTGCCTTATGAGCCAACGGCCAAGCGTATTTCTGACAGAAGCAGGTGGAATAGGTATGTCACCTTCCACAACCAGACCTGACTCTTCCAATAATTCATCTTGGACTTTCCAGCTAGACTGCAAGACGAAGGGCAGACTCTTTTTGGAAGACCAACCCTCTTTAACGAATTTCCTGATGGCCACCGGTGTGGCTTTGCTTTGATCACGCAACATAGATGCATTGATCGCAAAGTTGATCTCCAGAAAGGCATTTTGTATTGATGCCAACATGCATTTATGAGTAGCTCACTCTACAGTGGCTGCCCTGGTGAATGGGAACCAGACAGGCAGTCTATGGGGATTGTTTTGAGTTACAATGGGGTTTATTCACCTTTTTAAAGGTGACAACTTATTTTGGACAAAGCCAACCTGGACCTTCTCTCTGGAGCTGCTACACCCAGCAAGGTCCTTCCTCTGTTCATCTTTCTCTGTAAGGGCTTCTCTTTCCACGCTGTCTGGGCTCAGTCCATCAAAATGGTGTCCGATCTGCTTTCCCATCTCCAGTTGGTTCTGAAATCCTCAAGGTTATTCTACACATATTCCATAATTCTCCTCTCTAAGACTAATCACATTTCTGAGCCATGTGGATCTGCTTAGATTCACATGCTTTGCATAGGCTGACATCAAGTTGTAGGTGCAGAGTATTGCATAGCTTGTTTCAGAAGTTCGAAAAAGGACGTTGACTGGGCGTGTTTGTAATACTATCCTTAGTGCAACGTGTACTGTAACCATGGTCCTTCATGCGTCGAGGCCCCTCAGATTTTGTTTTCCGCCATCATGGTTGGTTGCTTCTACGTGGAATCCGTATCTTTTGCACTTGAAAATAATAATAACTTTATTGTAAAACCGGTAGCGTTTTTTGATAGATACGGGTTCGATGAGCAACATCCCTCTACTGTCGATTTAACACATTTTTCAGCATTTCGACGGTAGGGTTTAGCCTACACCAGGCTTCAGCCTTGTGGTAAGGAGAGTGTGGGGACTGATTACCTTTCACCTCGCTTAGAGAATGCATCCTTTCACTTCCCTTTTACACTGCATTTGTTTAGCTGCTTTTTCAGATATTTTTCAAAATGGAAAGAACACCCTTTAATTTCTGTTTATTGTGTAACAGAAAGTTCCCACGGAAGGACACTCATTGAGTGTATAACCACTGCCTTCCCCATAACCATCCAGAAAGGTGTTTTGCGTTTTGCAAACCCTTATGCCAAAAACGCTTAAAGAGAGGCACACCAAACATTGGGCGTTCTACGCTGTGATGACATCTGACATCCTCACCGGCACCTTCGAATCAGATCGGGAATGCTACGGCAGCAACGGCTCCAGATCGGATGCCGAAGACATTTTAGAGAAGCCTACTGGCTCCCGTGTGTTGGTCCCCAGCCGCGGAAGGCAGACCCAGCGTGCTACTATGAAGAAAACTCCAGGTGACAAAGACACACACACATACACCACAAACATCATAAGCACACAACCCTTAATTGTGCGTCGAAGAAAGTCTGCACGATAGCAGTAGGGCCCCTCAAAGCCTACCGTAACCACATGCCACAAGCCCGCTGCGCTTTTGCTCTCATGCCCAGCGGATGGTGAAAAATGTAAATGGGGACTGATTGCCGTGCTTCCTAACCCTTCGACAGAACATGTTTCGTGGTCATCGAAACAAACATTGAAATCTCAAAAAATGCTTAGTTACAATGGAAAACACATATAAGCATCTCAGGAACACCGCACAGATCCAGAAGTTGTAGTGTTCCTCCTGGAAGAGACCCCTAAAACAGGTTCTTCGGGCCTCATTATGACCCTAGATTCAGCAATCGGGAAACCTCAAACTAAATCCCCCAGGCTTCATACTTCTCCCACATATAGAATCATTGACGTTACTGAGCAACCATACCACAACATATTACAAGACTCTCAAGATCCTCTTTACTAACAAGACCAGGGTGATGATGACCAAGGGACTTGGTACAATGATCCTAATGAGCCTACTGACTATGACCCAGATGATCCAGGCATTTCCATTTTTGTCTCCTAATGTTACACCTGAACCAGGTCCCAATTTTCCCATTGACGATCAACTCTTATTTAACGATCTTCTTAAAAGAGCTGCAGATTATTTTAAGATCCAAACTCAAGGCACTATTGCGGACACTGATTTTGTAGACGACATTCTAAATGAAAAGAAAGCAGTCAGTCAGTCAATACCTCTTCTGCAATCAATTAAAAAGAGAATTGCCCTGTCATTAGTTACAGTGGGCCTTATTCCAAGTCGGGCAGTCCGGTAAAAAAAGTGCTGGTATCTGAGGATACCAGCACTTTACCGGACTGCCCGACTACGGGACTGCCGGTGGGGCACCTGGGTTGCCTCCAGCTAAATGCTGGATGTAAGCCAGGTGCCTTACCAGCCAAAAAAGCCCTTGTTACAGCAAATCCTCTCGTGGAGTCCAATGGGACTACATTAATGGGTATTTACACCGCTCCGCCGGCACCCGTAATCTGCCGGCAGTGCTGCCGGTCCGGGTGACGGTAAAGGTAAGTTCCAGATGCCGGTATCCTGGCGGCTCTACCGCCAGGATACCAGCATAGTCCAAATGAGGCCCATTATCTCATACACAACCAGTGAACCCAAGGATTGTGAAAGTTTTCAAGCCTGCACCGTCAGACCCCCTCTACATTAGGGGTCATGTGAAGCCAGATCCTCTTGTCGTCACCACAACAAGATAAAGAGCAGACGTACCATTGTCCAAAGCTGAGACACTGCCCCACAAGGAGTGCAAAAGATTATACGCTCTGGGCAAAAGAGTAACTACTTCTGGTGCTTACTCTACTCATATAGCTAACAACTCTACACTACATGCCAGTTCTAATAATGCTCAGTGCAATCTAGTACAAAGACACGCTGATTCAGTCCCTGAGCCAATTCAGTCCCAGTGACTTAAATTTCGAATGAAGGGAAGGAGCTGGCACAAAAAAATTCTCAAATTCCCACGATTCAGCAGAGATCTCTGGCAGAATCATAGCTGAGGGAACCTTGCTCAAATGCCAATCGTGGCTTTATAATTCAGGGTTTAAAGTCGAAACTCGGGCAACACTAAGAAACATGCCCATCAAAGACCCTGTCCTCTTTGGAAAGGCTGTAGATGATGTTATGTTATGTTAGGAATTTTATATTGCGCATATTCATAGGAACAAAGCAGCAAGCTGCATCTAGGCGCAGATCAAATCACAATAGCATAACCATGTAGTGAGATATTGCAAATGTATATGAACAGATAGGTTTTCAATTTCTTCGTAAAAATGACCATATATTCAATCTGTCCGAGATAAAGAGGAAGTGAATTCCAGGCCCGAGGTCCGGCCACCGAAAAACATCTATCACCCCAGATTAGGTGCTTTAACTGGTATTTCGGACTACCTACCAGGAGGGCATTGCAGTAGTCCAGTCTAGCATTAACAAGAGTGCCTACCACCACTGACCGTTGTGCTCCGCCACCAAGGGAAGATTGGTTTCAGAATCTTCAGCTGATAATATACAGACTTAATAATCTGGTTTACTTGCAAATTGAAATCCAAGTTGGATTGATAAATACAACCTAGATTCTTCAGTCTGTGAATTTGGAGGAAATTCCAAAAAGAGTTGGACATGGTAACATAGGGAAAATATTCCCCAATTTGTTTTTTGATGATGCTTTAGAGACAGTAAAGAAAGAACATGAAACATTGAAAACCCTAGGACAAATATCCAACAAACACTTTATTCCACCGGGGGCTTCCATACCCAGCGTTCATTTCGGAGCCAAAGGTTCACAAGAGCCTCAGTCTGGTTTTGGGTGCACTTCATCTTTTTGTTACACTCCTCAAGGCCAGTCTTCCTCTTTTCAAACCAGTCAACCAAGAGGTTTTAAAAGTGGTAAAGGTTGAGGCAGAATTGCAACCTCTAGAGGCTCTGCTGCCCCCTCCAACAAATGACGTTCCAGTCCATGTACCCTAACTTGCGTCCCAGGTAGGGGGGGTCGCATAACTCATTTTGCCCACACAGGGGAGGGCATAACATTGGACCAGTGGGTGTTAACAACAGTGGGCAAAGGATATTCAATAGAATTCCTGGAAAGACTTTGCTATCATTCGACAAGATGAAGGAAAATGTCTCAAGAGCATTACTTCATTTTACAAGAAGAGATACAAATACTACTACAGAAGGGAGCGATGGAGCTGGTTCCACTTCTAGAGGAAAACAAAGGTATTTATTCCATATATTTCTTTGTCCCAAAAAAGGATCTAACCATGCACCCTGTTTTAGACCTGCATCCTGCAAACGCATATGTCAAGCCACAAACATTCAGGGTGACAACACTGCAGGAAGTAATCCCTCTTCTAAAACAAGGGGATTACATGGCAACATTGAACATGAAAGAGGCATACTTTCATATTTCAATATTGCCAGTGCACAGAAAATACCTAAGGTTCAAGGTGGGAAACTCACAATACCAATTCAAGGCATTACCCTTCGGCTATAGCCTCTGCGGCAAGAGCGTTTGCAAAAGTACTTGCAGTGGTAGCAGCGCACCTGCGCCGGCAGTCCATTCCAGTGTACCCTTACCTAGACGACTGGCTAATAGCAGGGGATACACCTCAAATGTGTCTACAAAACCCCTCAGCAGACAATCAATCTACTTTTTCAATTAGGCTTCTCAATCAACAAGAAAAAAATCCAGTCTCGTACCAAGCCAAGTAAAACAATTTCTAGGGGCGCTAATTTGAACACAAGACGCCCCAGTCTTCCCCTCAATGAGAGGGTCAAAAATATGCTTTTTCAAAACCCACAGTATGTAGCCGGTCATCAGGTAACCATCTGAAAGACCATGCGCCTTCTGGGAATGATGGCTTCCTACATTTACCTTGTGCCACATGCCCGTTTCTGCATGCGTCCTATGCAAGAGTGGTTGGCGAAGCCATGCTCGTAGTGTAAGGAAGGCATGGAATCAACAGCAAGACAGATACAACTGGCCACAGTTCAAGGGTGTTTATTGGACTTTATCTAATCCCAAGTCTACAGATGGGAGCAAACTACGACCATCAAATAATAATAACTCAGTCCTAGTAGTGTCTTATCAAAATAAAAGGGCCTATACTAATAAACCTATTGCCAATCCTTACCTCTAAATACAAATGGTATGGGAAATAATGTTACGAAAAAGAAAGAAGTGTTCACAAAATGATATGTAAGGATGTTTAGGCTGTTGGCCTCCCTTCCCCACCTTTTCAGCACGGGACAAGGCGGTAAACTCGAGTTTAGCACAATCTCAGGCTTCTCTAGAACGTGGATACAGTTAAATCATTAGCATTCAGGGCCTTCCGTGCCCAAGTCTCTTTGCCTTTCAAAGTCTCTTCATTCAGGGGGCCTGATGCAACAAGCAAACAATAAGTTCTTTTCCTCTTTCGGATTTTCACGAGTACTCAATTTCTTAGGTGATTCACTATTCACCTCGGATGCCCCTCAGTCGGGCTCAGATCTCGAATCCCCCTCAGTCAGGCTCAGATCTCGAATCCCCCTCAGTCGGGCTCAGATCTCGGATCCCTCTCAGTTGGGCTCAGATCTCGGATCCCTCTGAGTTGGGCTCAAATCCTTCTCATTTGGGCTCAGATCTCAGATCCCCCTCAATCGGGCTCAGATACCTTTTAATACAATGTTCAATTAGTCTCCCTCTGCCGGGCTCGGACTAATTGCAATTTCCAATATAACTTTACACAAACTTACTTTAACCAAAAGATTTTATCTGAACTATCTCTGCTGGGCTCGGACCAACTTCATAAACTTTCATCAACTATTGAAGACTTTCGAATGTGCACAGGGTTTTGCGTGACCCGTTACAGGACCACTTGTATTTCACAATTCTTTATCACGCTTCACATTTGCCACCTTTCAGCTGGATACCAAACAGACTTTTGAATGAGCACCCACGTAGTGCTGGACCACTCTGACTGAGGTATTGTATCTTGGCTTCAATGTTCAATCACCCATCTGTTGTTTAATGTGTTTTCGTCACTTGCTACATATGCTTCATACACTGTTCTCTTCGGTTTTCACTATACAATGTTGCCGCTTGCAACCTTGGCTTCAACATAGACCGGTCTGGTATCATTCGCCCCAAATCACCGGCTGTGCTAACTTCACTGGCACTGCTTTGTTGTAGGAACCAAGGACAGTACCTTAGCGGCAAACGATTCACCCCGCCTAGACTATCGACGTGGGAGAGCCCCGGGTACCTCTGACACACAATGCAGGATTCTTCAGCCTTGATTCCTAGTCTTACGTTTCCTATTCTCGAAGGTTCATGAAAGTAACAGTCTTTCATTGAAAAGGTCAAGGGCACTTCCCTCCTTGCAATCTTTTTCGGCTTTGCCGTCTTTCACCTTGTATTAAACTGCCATCTTGAAACTGCTTCTTCCTCGTGTGTTTTGCCTTGGTCAGAGAGTCCTTGCATACTCCGCCTTTTATCTGTGTGAGGAAGTGTGATGGAAGTTAGGTGTGTGTAAAGATCAGTAATTGCCTGACCCTGCCGGACCATTGTATTGGGACATCTCTGGTATACGGCTCAGGTGTTAGTCCGTTTTCTCTTGTAGTGAGCTGTCCGTAAGGAAATGTTCATTTTGGGAAAGAGGGGGGGTGGGGGGTAAGGGGGAGTTGAGTTCCTAAGTATGAGCTAAAGGTGTTACAGGGAAGGGGATACTGCATCTCGCCATCCAGTGTCCAACCTCCACTCCCCAGATACCCCTCACCCAGGTGATCCTCCCGCACTGGTCCACCCCCAGGAACTAGATCCAAAAGCGATGGCCGTGTCCTGGTCACCTGGATGACAGATCCCCAGGGACTAGCGGGTGAGTGTCATGCATGCTGGACATATCTCTGGACCTGGAACAACCTCTCCATGCAGAATTAATTACGCACATAGAACCGCTAGACCGTTCTATTCTAAATGGAGGTTGTTTGATGCATTTCCGGGAAAACGACGTCTGCATTTTTCACGTCGTTAAATTCACGTGACTTAGTTCCGTCACGTGTGTTACGGCAGTACGTACATAAGCAGCGTGGAAACGTCGCTCGCTGCTTCTGATTGAATCATTTTGGCGTTTTGTAGCTGAACTCTTGACCTGCATCCTCGCATTCCCTTCAGCTACTTCTTTGGCCTTCTGTAGCGTGTTTTCCTCCACACGCTAATTCCTGGAGCCATGTATCCTGTTCGCGTTCATCTCCACACGCGAATGCTGTCTCCAAGCGTGGCTGTCCTGGGCTGCTTGTATCCTGTTCGCGTGCCAAATCTCCACGTGGACGCTGTCTTCAAGCGCGGCTGTCCTGGGCTGCGTGTATCCTGTTTGCGTGCCAAATCTCCACGCGGACACCGTCTTCAAGCGCGCCTGTCCTAGGCTGCGTGCAAAATCCACACGCGGGCGCTGTCTCCAAGCACGGCTGTCCTAGGCTACGTGTACTCTGTCGCGTGCACTCCTGCACGTGGATTTCTGAACTACTTAAACGTATATTTGACTAGCAAGGACTGTTTTGCTTTGGAGTGAACCTCTGGCACCTGTGATAGTTAACAGGTGAACTTTCTATTTTCTGTTCTTCGTGGGAAAGGAAGTATTTCATTAACTATGGGAAGGTGATTGTGCACAGACCTTGGACGCTATCCTGTGGTGCACCAACCCAGTATCTAGCGTGAGCCTTGTGCCGTTCAGGATAAGTCTCCCTTACTAATCTTCCCCTCCTTTGTCGTTGGTTCAACTCCTGGATTTCTTCGAGAGACTTTTGTTGGATACGTCAGTTCTAGCCATAAGGTCAGTGTTTTGAATTTATGCTAATACTGTACTATCATAGTGAGTTGAGTTGGGGCAGTTTCTTATGATACTTTATTTATCCTAGGCTGACTTCCTATACAATACCCACGCCCTTTCCAGTGATCCATCTCTCTGCCTGTTTCATCAGTCAGAGAGTTGTATCATTTGGAAGGTCTAATTTGACTTCACTACTATCAAGTCGTGTGAACAAGGATCCGGAAGAGCCCTACCAACTGTATCCTTTTTTGGTTACCGTATCCTTTTCAACTGATACATTGGTGATTTATGACAGAATCAGAAGCCATGGAGGGTACGGATCCTTCAACTGTTTTGACCCAGTTAATCACCGACTTGAGAAATTAAATGATTACGGCACAGGACATGTTACGGCATCAAATGGATGTTATGCAAGATGCCATGCATGCCACTCCTCAGGGAGCACAGGTTCCAGTAGCCACTGCATCTAGATCTGGGATTACGACACCATCACTATCACAGGAAACTCATAAAGTGGTTATGCCTACACAGTTTCCCTTGGCTCCCCCGGAAAGGTTCACAGGTGATCCTAAAACCTATAGAACTTTTGTTAATCAGTGCCGACTCCATTTCCTTTGCCGGCCTAATTTGTTTCCCAACCTACCTACTAAAGCAGCATTCATGCTTTCCCATTTGGGGGGATACAGCTGCTGCTTGGGCTAATCCTTTATTGGAATCAAATAGCCCCTTGTTGTACGATTGCGATGATCTTCTGGCTGCTATGAGTAAAGTCTTTGATATGCGCTACGCTACTCAAGCCACAGATCTGGAGTTGCTGAGTCTACAACAAGGCAGTCAACCTCTGTTGGCTTACATCGCCCGATTCAACCAATTAACAGCCGAAACCCATTGGCCTGAAGACAAGAAGACAGCTGTGTTCTACAAGGGTCTTTCAGAAGAACTCAAAGACGCCTTGTCCACGATCTCAGTGGTTCCTACAGGTTTTTCAGAATTGCTCGATTTGATTCTACAAATTGATGCCTGAAGAAATGCTTGCAAAGGAGAAAGAAAACGTTTCCTGCAGGCACCTGTTCATTCTGAGGCACCGGCAGCATCTTCGAATGACCCTGAACCAATGCAAATTGGTGCTGTGAGAGGCCGGTTGTCTAGAGCAGAAAGAGAGAACCGAAGAAAAAACAATTTATGTATGTATTGCGGTTCATCCAAGCATTTACTGGCGGCATGTCCTAAGAAACCAGTTAAGCCTTCGGGACACGGCAAAACTCGACAGTAGCAGGAGTCCTTGTGTCGCGTGTTACATCAGACTCCTATACCATTCCAGCGCACGCACCTATAGCTGTTGAGGTGACTTTACGTTTTGATGATCAAGAATTGGTTTCCAAGGCTATGGTTGATTCTGGAGCCACTAATAATTACATCGATATCACATATGCCAAGAAATGTTCTATACCCCTTGTAAACAAGAACAAACCTGAAACAGTTAATACTGTGGATGGATCGGTCTTGATTTCCGGTATGGTAACTCAGGAGACTGTACCTATTCAGATGACTTTATTAAATGGTCATTCGGAGGAAATAGTCTTTGATGTCATTGCGGCTCCCCGGTACAAGATATTACTTGGGCTTGCTTTGTTGACTCTTCATAATCCCGCCATTGACTGGGTTACGGGATTGATCCAATATCCCTCTGTTTTTTGCAATGAACATTGCTTTACCAGTCAGGAGGTGTCAAATAAATCACATATTTTGGCCTCTATGGAGGGAATTTCCACTATTAGTGTGGTACATCAGAGCTGTATCCATATACCAAGTGAATATACAGATTTTGCTGATGTTTTTGACAAAGGCCAGGCAGAACAGCTGCCTCCACATAGGCAGTATGATTGTCCAATTGAACTAATTCCTGGAGCTAAAATCCCTACTGGTCGAGTCTATTCTTTAACTCCCAAAGAAGATGTTGTCTTGAAAGAATAAATCGATAAAGCTCTTGATATGGGATTTATGCGGCCATCTCAATCGCCGGCTGCCTCTCCTTTATTCTTTGTTCCGAAGAAAGAAGGAGATCTAAGGCCCTGCATTGATTACAGGGCTCTTAACGACATCACCATAAAGAATCAGTACCCTTTACCACTTATAAATGTTCTGTTAGATCAATTAGGAACTTCCAAGTACTTTTCTAAATTGGACTTGCGCTGAGTTTACAATCTGGTTCGCATTAGTGAGGGCGATGATTGGAAGACCGCTTTTAAGACGCAGTACGGCCTTTATGAATATTTAGTGATGCCTTTTGGTCTTTGTAACGCTCCTGCCACATTTCAGTTCTTCATGAACGATATCTTCAGAGATATGATGGACCAATTCATAGTGATTTACTTAGATGACATTTTGATATATTCATCGTCTTTTCCAGAACATGTTAAACACGTGTTAGCTGTCCTACAAAGCCTCAGAGAGAACAAGCTCTTTGTTAAAGCCGAGAAATGTGTCTTTCATACACAAGAAGTGGAATTTCTGGGTTACGACATTACCAATCAAGGTGTTCGAGTCGTTCCAAAGTGAAGGCCATATTGAATTGGCCCATTCCACACAATGTCAAGTCATTAGTCATTCCTAGGTTTTGCGAATTTTTATCGCAGATTTATTCGTTCTTTCTCCAAAACAGTGGCCCCATTGACAGCTTTAACTAGTTCTAAAGTTCCATTATGTTGGAACCAGAATGCCCAAGCATCTTTTGAGATGTTAAAGGAAGCATTTACCACTGCAACTGTACTTCAACATCCTGATCCGGATTGTCAGTTTATCGTTGAAGCAGATGCTTCCAGTGTCGCTACAGGAGCTGTACTTTCGCAAGTTTGCGCAGAAACCAAGGAGGAGCATCCGGTTGCTTTCTTCTCTCGTAAGCTTACCCCATATGAACAGAACTATACTGTCACTGAGCGGGAATTACTTGCGATCAAGGATGCTTTCCGAGAATGGCGACCTCTTCTTGGGCCAAACATCAGGTGCTGGTGTACTCGGATCATAGAAATCTTCAGGCATGTCTTTTTTGCTCAATACTATTTCCATATTACTTATCGCCCTGCCAGACATGTCAAGTCGGATGCTTTGTCTCACATCAGTGAAGAGGTGAAGGAAGAACCATCGGTGCAAAATAAGTTGTTGGCAGATCACATGATATGTAGTTGTTCTGCACAACCTTCCCTAAAAACAAGTTACAGGAGTGGGTGAAACAAAATCCACAATTGATTCAAGGATTGAATCTTGATATACACAATGGTTTGCCTTTCACACAAGGAGTGCTTTATCTACCAACTGATACCACTCGGAACAAGGCCCTCAGTTGGGGTCATGATTCCTTGATTGCAGCCCATCCTGGACAGAAGAAGACCCTAGAGCTGCTTAAAAGATGATGTTGGTGGCCGTCCATAACACAAGATGTTATAAATTATGTTTCAACATGTTCTGTATGCCTGGACCCTGGGAGGAGCTGCTGCTACGGACCTTGGTGCTTCAGTGTTGCTGTTGCTTTAATTTTTTGGCCCATCCTACAAAAACTACGTCCAAGCGCGGAGCACGGCGTGGAGTTCAGAGACGAGTTCAGTCTTCCGCAGTCTGCCGCATGTCCGCAGCTAGTGCGACCATGTTAACAACATGAGCTGCTGACACCAATCAGCGCAATATGGTGACTGTGAAGGAGGGCCCGCAGACCTGGCACAAATTTTTGCTATCCCGAAGGAAGCTGCCACAGAGTCTTTCAAAGGAGGTAAGCCTGGTCGACTTGTCTGACCCAAACGACCCAAATGTTTCTAATGTTAATCTAGTCAATACTGATGACATGGAGGTTGCCAGAAGTGAAGTGAAAGGCATAGTACCGTCATTAGCCCTTTTTTACCAGAACTCAATGGGTCCTCCCCCCACGGTGAATGTATGCCCTGGAAAGGAAGGCACCTCAATTCCTCAATGTGTGCACTCTGAAAGCCGTTCAGTTGAGCCGGACACTTTATTCTCGCCTTCGGTGTATATTGATGCCAGTGATGTCATCCAAATATCCCCCTTCGAACTAACTGACTCCGACCTTCTGGCAATCAATAGTCCAAATGTTTTAACGCAAACAAAAACACTAACGCTTCCCCCCTGGTTGCAAATAGAAGTGCCGGAGCGCAGTACGCTTTGTCATCTCCAATTCCTTCTGATGCCATAAAAAGAATGTTGGTGGTTTCAACGCTGCATGGCGTAAAGAAGGCTGGCAGTCTTGATTTTTCAAATGTAGCAAAATCTGGGGGAGGAAAGAGTATCGGCTTCTTGCATCCTCCAATTCCATCCGGAACCGCCTCAGTCCAGGAAACAGACTCAAGCCAAACGGCTCTATTACAAGGGGATGCAACATATGTCTTACAGGCGCAAAAGTCCCAGGACATCCCCAAATGCAGGACATCTAATGAAGTCGACTTTATCGAACTTTTAGGACGCGAAGCGAGGTTGGCAGCAAGGCTAAAAGCTGACTTTTTGGCTACCTACGAACGCCTAAATGACAGTTTTGGGCAAAATCAAACTGCACATATGAACAGAAAAGTGGCCGTTGATTACAATTCACCAGGGAACTTAACTTGTAATACATCAAACAGATCTGAGGTAGTGATGTCAGCTTCGAATAATAATTCTCTACATCAAAGATCTTATGGAAATTCTGAGCCTTAAGGTACTAAGGATGTAGAGACGAGAGCTGTAATGAGCAACTCAAAGTTGGCTGGTCCACCAAAGGAAAACGTTGCCTCTGCTAGAGCAAAACAGGTGGCCCCCGAGGAAGCACAACTCGAACATCCCTCTAAAAGCTCTCTATCAGCGGCTGCAGGAATCCAAATTCATAACAACGTTTTGGCCGCAACACAGATTGCCTTACTGCCATTTATGAAACTATACGAATCCTTGCATGATGCCGTGTGTGACCAAACATCTCTTTTGGCAGCTGTTAACGCAAAGATCTCAACGTTTGAATCCTTTTCGCAAGAAATTGCCCGAAGACTTGACAGCGAAGCTGAGCCATCCTTAAAATGGCAAAGTAGACTATGTGACCTTGCTCGTCAGGCAAATGGCGACAAATCGTCTCTAACAGATGCTGTAATTGAGTGTACAAAGTGGATGCGCCACAACATTCCAACAAAAAAACGAATGGAAAGCGGAGGGTTCAATGACATGCCCAGACAAATACCTATGTCAGAAGTAACAAATGGAAAGGCTAGTCAGGTCCCTAAAATCTGTCTTGAGTCTACAAGAGAGCCTGCCCGCAGTACGGCCCCGGTGTGTGATCAGCCGTCGGATCAATGGAAATTGAAAAGAACGTCCCCGTTGTGTGGGAAAAGGGCCTGATGACAAGCAAAGCAAGCGAGAGCCAAATGCCGCCTGCACAAATCAACTCCTTGTCCCAGCAGGAAGCCCCTGTTGATATCAGAAATGCTGTTACGCTGGCGGCAACATCGGAGCCAGAGCAATCACTTGGGACCGGCTGCCTGTGCAAGGGGTGGCGAAAGTTGTTCTAGGTAATTTAACAGAGAAACTTTATTTTGGGATCTTCAATAAGTCCACAACGACGGAGAAAGCGGGTGAAAACCAACCTCTGAATAAAAAGAGTGGTGATAAAACATCTCAGAAACGCTCTACCCAGAAGCAAGTGGCTAAACGTGCTCGCACAACGGGCAGAAAAAACTTCATACGGAACCTTACAACGCCGCCACATTCGTCCATGTTTCTCTGACTGGCAAAGCCAAAGGAGGCTCCGCGTAACTCTAAACATGAATCAGAAATAAAGACGGCATCTCATCACTGCCTAAAAAGAGCAAGGGAAAGCTCAGATTGCGACGACAATGACATTTCTGAACCATCCATCGAAATATGTGATCTTTCAACGTACTCAATTGACGACGAAGAGGCCAATGACGATGTTGTTTCTACGGCAGAGGTCATACCAGTTGCCATGGGAAAGGCCAAAGAAACACATCCGTGACTGGGACCACCAAGAGTTATCCCATCACAAGTCAGTGGTTTAGCAAATAAACAAAACATAAAGATGTTTCTACCGTTGCCCACAAACCAGGAAAAAAAGGAGCTGACTAGCAAATTGCCAGTTGCATCTGCTCAGCAAAATGCAATGTGCGGCAAACTAAATCCAAAATTAACAAGAGCGCAATCTGAAAAACTGGACAGAGGCTTTAAAATGAAGAACACAAAACCAAATGCTTTATCTGATAAAGGTCCTTGGAAAATACAAATTAAAAATGCTCTGTCGGAACAAAAAGAGGTAAACCTGAACCGACAGAATATAATAAAGTTTCTACAGTGCATCCCAACCCTGCGAGCTACCAAATCAGAAGACATAGCGGTAGTTGAGTACATGTCTGAGGACCATCTGGATTGGGTCAACTTACATCTTAAATCTAGAACGCTATGGTCTGCCGTAAAGGATGCCGCTGACGACATTTTGTTCTTCGGCTTTGAAGTTTTCTGTGATGATGACCTTGCTAAATTCCCAAACCTCAAATCCACGCAACCAGGTGACTCTGATAGTCAACATCTATTGGAACCCTGCAATGATTTCACAAGCATCCTTCATTGCTGCGGTTGTGTCTGCAGTCGACGATTGTTTATTAGCATTTAGTGATCCTGCAATTATAATATGTGGGGACTTCAACTATGCCTGGGTGAATAGTCCAGCGATAAAAAGTACATCCTCTGGAAGGAGTGATACTCAAATACAAGACCGCGGTGCCCGATGGGCCAATGAGATTGCCCTGAGAGACTGCTCTATGCTGAATGGTTGCACACGTGGAGACATCCCCCCAGGTTTTACCCGGAAGCGAGGCGATTCCATGAAGACACTCTACTACATCTGGGTGTCCAGGAACCTTTTAGCCCAAGTAACATCCCTCAAAGTCATAAAGACAGAAAAGAGCGACCATGATGCCTTGCTGATCGAATGGCTGATGGCTCCAAACCCAGCTTCGACCAAGTATTTGGAGAGGATCACCATAAACAACGGTGCAAATAGACTACGCGTAAATGCAGTCCAGTTGGCACAGACAAAAACTAACTTTGCTAACGCAAACTCAACTACTTCAAGGATAAATTATCCATTGTTATTACATCAGTTTAAAGTGAGGAGCAATACACAAAAGGCGAATGATGTCGAAGCAAAACATACTTTTAATCCGATAATAAGTAGAGAAAAGAAAAAACTCCAGGACGACATCAGGCTTCTAAAAAAAGACTTTGCTCCTTGTGACGGCAAGTTAATCCAAAAAAGAAAACAGCGATACCGAAATTGTATCAAATCCTTTAACTTGATTCGGCTGCAGGATCAAGCCGAGCAAATGCTAAAACTTATCTTACAAAAAGATAGTAGACATATCTGGGAGATCATCAATACTGGTAGCGTCAAACACAACTACTCAATGTCAAGCGGGGTAAATGGGGCAAGCTGGGTGGCGCACTTTACGAACATATTTGACGATTACAACTGTATTGAGGTCTCACCTCTAACTCTAACTGTTGGAAGATGGAATGTGGCAGATTCCGAGGAAGATATTGAATGGGCAATCCAGAAGCTAAAGTCCTCCAGGGCAGTCGGCCCCGAAGGCATATCTAATGTGTTGTTGAAAACTCACAGTTCCGAATGGGCCAAACTGATGAGTATGCTTTTCGAAAGAATTGCCATGGAAAAAGTGTTGCCTGATTCATGGGCAAAGGCGGTGGTCGTGCCGATATTCAAAAAGGGTAATTGGGACGATCCCAACAACTATCGCCCGATTGCCCTTTTGGAAACAATTGGGAAGGTCTTCGGCTCTTTTTTCCAGAAACGACTTGCACGCTGGGCTGAAGAGGTCGCAGCGGTTGATCCACGTCAAACCGGCTTCACAAAAGGAGTGGGAGTTGAGCTTAATCTGGTCCTTCTGAATTGCCTAAAATTAGACACTCTGATGCGGAAGAGAAAGCTGTACATCGCCTTTATAGACCTGAGTCAGGCATTTGACAGCATCAACCGCAACCTTTTATGGAAGAAACTGCACGCATGGAATTGCCCAAGCGAGTTGCTGTCACCACTGATTGCTCTACACTCAAAGACATCCATCAGAGTTCGACTAAACGAGCAAGGCGACTTATCTGATAAGATTTTCACAAAACGCGGAGTGAAGCAAGGCTGCCCTTTAGCAGCCCAATTATTCAAGCTCTTCATTTCTGATCTGCCATTAACTCTAAAAGATCTAAGGGTCTTCCCCCCCATTAGTAAATGGCCACAAGATAAGTTGGGCCATCTATGCAGATGACATCGTGCTTATGGACTCCACTCCAATCGGATTGCAGCGATTGCTAAATGCACTACAACACTACTGTCTGCAAAACGATCTACGAATCAACACAAAAAAGTCAAAGATCATTGTGGTTGGGAAAGGTAAATTAAAGAGGTCAAGTAAATTTGCCTGGAAGATAAATGACGATCTTCTTGAGACATCAGACAGCATCCGTTATTTAGGTGTTTTGTTTAACACCTCTATACGAGAGTGGGATTGGACACATGACCTGGTGGCCCGCATGAAAATGTTCGCATTGCAGGGGGCAAAACTGCATGCAGCCTACGGAAAATTTACCTTGAAGCCAGTCATAATATTTTATCTCCAAAAAGTAGTTCCAGCGATAACCTTCGGGAGCGAAACCAGCTGGAACATTCCACAAGATCTGTGGGATAAGCTTGAAGGGAAATTTTGGCGTAAAGTTTTGAGATTGCCAAATAACTGTCCAATTGCGGCAATACGATACGAGTTATGTATCGAGTCTCTATACGGATCCGTTTTGTGGAAATCAATCGCCACTTTAAGGAAAATGAGGTTGGAGGTAGTAGCAAAACTGTATGAAATTCTCCATCCAGTCCTAGAGCATCCATCTGCCTTTCTATTGAACGAGTGGGAATAAAGACTACTTCTCGTCTTAGACAACGCTGGCGTCTCCTTTGAGCCAGTATTACTACGTCCTCCGGTTGCAAAAAAGAAAATTCGATTACGAAATTGGATAAGAAACGAAGAATGCCAAAACAAACTGGCATCCTCTCTCGACCTAGGCAGCGCTCTAAATAAACTTAACGCAATCCCCAAATATTTGGAGAAATTTCCATCATGCTACCATCGGAACATGTTCCTGCGACTGCGCCTCAACCTCTATAAAACAAGGGAGATACAGATGTGGAGGCGCAATCCGCTTGCACAGATGGCACAGTGTTGGTTCTGCATGCAAGCGACAGAATCCGTGAGGCACCTAATCTTGGATTGCAAAGCAATCACAGCGAAGAATACACTTAGCACACTTTGCACCTTTGTCAGGAAACATGGATGCTTGGTGGTGCTACGTGATTGCAGGTTTCAACACTCAGCTAACCTGTGCAATAATACATTTTATGGATGCTTTGAGGATAAACAGCACGGAATGACACTTTTGACTCCATCTTGTGAGGAATTGAAATAGAAATTGTAACTAGAAGTTAACTGTAACTAAAAGTTTTTTCTTTCTTTTGAATCAAACTAATGTTACAATAAAATAATTTTTAAAAAGTATGCATTCAATGCAAGAACACTCCTGGCAAACAAGTGGGTTTACTCCAGTCCCTACCTGTTCCTCAAAAACCATGGGACATGATATCAATGGATTTTGTGGTAGAACTTCCAAGAAATAATGGCTACAATACCATATGGGTTGTGGTGGACTACTATACAAAATTGGCTCTCTTTGTCCCCTGTATTGGTTTACCAACAGCTGCTGTTCTGGCTGATTTATTCATCCAGCATATATTCCGGTTTTTTGGTCTACCTTCAGTGATAATTACTGACAGGGGCTCACAATTTGCGTCACGTTTTTGGAGAGCACTAACTTCGGCATTACTAATTGATGACAGGATGTCTAGTGCTTATCACCCTCAAACGGACGGACAGACTGAGAGAGTCAATAGCACTATGGAACAATATCTGCAATGTTTGTGCTTGCAGTTTCAGTCAGATTGGCTCAATGTCCTGCCGGCAGCAGAATTTGCCTATAATAATTCCTACCATAGTGCCATAGGTACTTCGCCTTTCTATGCTTTGTATGGGCAACACCCATGATCCATTCCTTTGGATTCCAGTTTGTCTTTGGATACTCCTGCATCAGGATGCAATATTAGAGATCTAAAGAGTCTACAGACGAAAGTTAAGCAGCAATTGGAGCAAGCTAAAAAACGAGATAAGACCTATGCCCATGCTCATAGAATCCCTGCACCTGTCTACAAAGCAGGTATGAAGGCATGGCTGTCCACTAAAAACTTGAGGATACCCAGTAAAAAGAAATTTTTGCCCAAGTACAGCGGGCCACATGAAGTGCTCCACGTTATTAATCCGGCTGCTCTCCGTTTGGCATTGCCACAACGATGGCGAGTGCATCCTGTATTCCACGTGTCACTCACTAAACCGTGTTCTGATGCTACTAGATTGCCTATACGGCCTGTTGCTATTTCTGTGAAAGGTTCAGACGAATATGAGGTACAGGACATACTTGACATTAGGCTACGTTCTGGTAGGCCGTATTATCTGATGGATTGGAAAGGCTATGGTCCCGAGGATAGATCCTGGGAACCTCTGTCCAACATTCATGCTCCTGCTTTATTAAGGCGATTCCACTCGAAAAGGGGAGAGATTGCTCCTTTGGGGGGTGGCACTGTCATGCATGCTGGACATATCTCTGGACCTGGAACAACCTCTCCATGCAGAATGAGTTACGCACATAGAACCGCTAGACCGTTCTATTCGAAATGGAGGTTGTTTGATGCATTGCCGGGAAAACTACGTCTGCATTTTTCACGTCGTTAAATTCACGTGACTTAGTTCCGTCATGTGTGTTACGGCAGTACGTACATAAGCAGCGTGGAAACGTCGCTTGCTGCTTCTGATTGAATCATTTTGGCGTTTTGTAGCTGAACTCTTGACCTGCGTCCTCGTATTCCCTTCAGCTACTTCTTTGGCCTTCTGTAGCGTGTTTTCCTCCACAAGCTAATTCCTGGAGCCGTGTATCCTGTTCGCGTTCATCTCCACACGCGATCGCTGTCTCCAAGCGCGGCTGTCCTGGGCTGCTTGTATCCTGTTCGCGTGCCAAATCTCCACGTGGACGCTGTCTTCAAGCGTGGCTGTCCTGGGCTGCGTGTATCCTGTTCGCGTGCCAAATCTCCACGTGGACGCTGTCTTCAAACGCGACTGTCCTGGGCTGCGTGTATCCTGTTGCATGCCAAATCTCCACGTGGACGCTGTCTTCAAGCGCGGCTGTCCTGGGCTGCGTGTATCCTGTTCGCGTTCATATCCACACGCGAACGCTGTCTTCAAGCGCGGCTGTCCTGGGCTGCGTGTATCCTGTTGCATGCCAAATCTCCACGTGGACGCTGTCTTCAAGCGCGGCTGTCCTGGGCTGCGTGTATCCTGTTCGCGTTCATATCCACACGCGAACGCTGTCTTCAAGCGCGGCTGTCCTGGGCTGCGTGTATCCTGTTGCATGCCAAATCTCCACGTGGACGCTGTCTTCAAGCGCGACTGTCCTAGGCTGCGTGTACTCTGTTCGCGTGCAAAATCCACACGCGGGCGCTGTCTCCAAGCGCGGCTGTCCTAGGCTGCATGTACTCTGTCGCGTGAACTCCTGCACGTGGATTTCTGAACTACTTAAAAACCTATATTCGACTAGCAAGGACTGTTTTGCTTTGGAGTGAACCTCTGGCACCTGTGACTTCTATTTTCTGTTCTTCGTGGGAAAGGAAGTATTTCATTAACTATGGGAAGGTGATTGTGCACAGTACTTTGGACGCTATCCTGTGGTGCACCAACCTGGTATCTAGCGTGAGCCTCGTGTCGTTCGGGATAAGTCTTGCTTACTAATCTTCCCCTCCTTTGTCGTTGGTTCAACTCCTGGATTTCTTCAAGAGACTTTTGTTGAATACTTCAGTTCTAGCCATAAGGTCAGTGTTTTGAATTTATGCTAATACTGTGCTATCATAGTGAGTTGAGTTGGGGCAGTTTCTTATGATACTTTATTTATCCTAGGCTGACTTCCTATACAATACCCACGCCCGTTCCAGTGATCCATCTCTCTGCCTGTTTCATCAGTCAGAGAGTTGTATCATTTGGAAGGTCTAATTTGACTTCACTACTATCAAGTCGTGTGAACAAGGATCCGGAAGAGCCCTACCAACTGTATCCTTTTTTGGTTACCGTATCCTTTTCAATTGATACATTGATGATTTATGACAGTGAGACACCTTCAGGTTTCTCACAGGCAAGTGGTCTATGGGACAATCTAGTGTTTTTTTTTTTTTGCATCCTCTCATTTTATCACTGTAGTGGTAGACAAAAGAGAGCCTTTTGAAGGGCAAACCATTCACCATCCCCAGAGTCGAGGAACAGACGCATCTCTATTAGGGTGGGGCGCACATTTTCTCCAATAAACTGCACACGGGGTGTGGACACAGGCATTGGCAAAGAAACAGATCAACCCTTTAGACCTGTTAGTGATGTTGAAAGCTCTTCAAGCTTTCAAACAACAACTACTGGTGAAAACAGTTATCATACTGACACAGAACCACAGCCATGTTCTACATAAACAAGCAGGTAGGGACACAGTGTCCATGGCTGTCCAACCTAGCCCAGAACATTTGATTATGGGCTCTGAAACACATATTCCAGGGGAACACAATTGTCTGACAGATGTGCTAAGCAGAAGCATAGAACTACCATCAGAACACGCAATTGCATGCAGATGTCCTACACACTGTCTTCACCAACTGGGTTTTCCAGACATAGATCTCTGCGACCAAAGAGAACGCACAATGCCAAGATTACACATCCAGGTATCCCGAAACACAATCCAAAGTGAACACACTGTTAATAAACTGGTCAGGGAAATGTATGTATGCCCCCACCCCCAACTCCTCTTCTCAACAGGATAGTCCACAAAATGCACCGGGAACAAGATAAGATGATCATGATAGCTCCTATGTGGGCGCGTCAAACATGTTCTTCACACCTGTTGAGAATGTTTCTCTGTCCTCTGATCAAACTATCCTGCCCTTTAAACATGTTGTCACAGAATCGGGGGACAAAACTGCATCCATGCCCTCAAACACTGAACTTGGCAGCTTGGCTCCTGAGGTTATATAATCTGGTCACTTAAATCTATACGAGAGATGTATGGACATCTCAAAGGAAGCACGCAAACTTAACTCAAGACACTGCTATTTCAACAAATGGAAACGCTTTGTCTTGTGGTGCGAAACACATAACATCAACCCTATTGACTGTTCACCTTCTCATATGGTACACTATTTACTATATCTTTTAGACTCAGGGTTAGTTTAATTCACTACGAGTGCACCTAGCAGCACTTTCAGGTCACACCACTTCCAAAAGTAAAATATTGCGGTGGAAACTGCTCCTTGTTAAAGCTTTCATGTAAGTGGTCAAAAGATTATACCTGCCAATTACAAATCCAACTCCTGGATGGTACTTGAATGTTGTTCTTACAAAGCTCATGGGTTCTCCCTTTGAGTCAATCCATAAAGCCAGTCTTAAACATCTCACTTATAAGACTTCTTTTCTTGTCACCATTACATCTATAAGGAGGGTGAGTAAACTACAAGCTCTCTCATTTCAAGATCCTTTTTTAATAGTTCACAAGAACAAAGTAGTGTTATGTAAAAGTTTGTATCCTAAGTGTATTTCTAAGCTCCATTTTCACCAGTCCATAGAACTTCCTGCTTTCTTTTAAAACCCTAAGAATTCAGCAGAAAAAAGTCTCCATACACTAGATGTCAGATGGGCTGTCATGTATTATATACAGAAAAAAAAGCCACTAAGAAAAACAGACAGTTTCTTTGTGTCTGTAGCCGCAGGAAGAGAAGGACCTTGTCTCAAAGTCAGCTATCTCAAAATGGATTGTCAGATGCATCCAATTTTGCTATTGACTAACCAAGAAAACCTTACCTTTTGTGCCCAAAGTTCACTCAACTCGGGACACTGGGGCTACTCTAGCTTTTATTGCAAATGTACCTTTAGATGCCATGTGCAAAGCAGTTATACTTGGAGTTCAATTCACACCATCACGCAGCACTACTGATTAGATACACATTCACAAGGTTACACACAGGTGGATCAGGCAGTGTTAAAACATATTTTTGCTGCTGTACCGTCTAACAATCCACCACCTTCTCCCGCTAGTATATGCAGAGCATGTGATTCTAAGCAGATCCACAAGCCTCAGAAGGCAAACATCACTTACCGTAATCGTATTTCCGATGCTTGTATCTGCTTAGATTGACAGGCGCCCACCATTGCTCCCCTCTTGGAGTTGAAGGTACATAGACAAAACATAAACATCTTAGACCTTCTCTATACTTTCCTTACTAATGAATACACTTCATGCTCCCTCGTGTCAGAAACAAAACAATCTGAGAGACCTTGATGCGTGAAGGGCCATAAATACAGTACACGTAACTAGGGATAGTATTACAAACCCACCCATTCAACGTCCTTTTTTGAACTTTGAACACAAGCTATGCAATACAGGATGTATGTCAAGATGTTTTTTCTTCACTGCATGGAGATCTGGACATGTCTTACTTGTGATGGTTTTTATGATCCCATCTTAAATGAAATATGTGACGGGTTTCTTTGAAGCTCACAGGCGCAGATCTATTAAGCCAGCCATTTGGCAGAAGTTTATTTGGTTGTTCTTAGCAACACATTTCTGCACAAGGGATCAATGGTTCTTTGTGGGGCCATGGAATTCCTGATCTGGGTTAGGCCTGGAAAGCTGAATCTTCAAAGTGTTCCAAGTTCCATTTTGAACAGTTTCAAAACTCTCTGCCGCCTCCCTCTCCCCACTACCTTCCATCACAAGACTCCGGCAGGTCACTTTGAATTTCAAATAGAAGGATTTCAATACACATTCTGTGGCGCAGTTCTTTTTTTTAAACTCTTTTTTATTACGTTTTACAACATATTTCAACCATTTTCCCAACAATCCCCCCTCCTTTCCCTCCCACCTCCCCCCCCCACTGAGGCAACTTCCATTCCATCCCGACTTGCTTTCTTCCCGGTCTGTTCACAACTTCTCATTGTAATTCAAACAGTCTTAAGCGCTGCGAGCACCACATCACTCTAAAATCGTCCTGAAGGAAGGTTAGTATTTCCCCCAGTCCGCGGTGAAGTTTTGAACCTTGTTGTCCATGGCATACGTCGCCCATTCAAGAGCTACTATTTCCCAAACTTTTCGCAGCCAATCTTGTATCATGGGGGGTTCTGGACACTTCCATCTTTGCGCTATTACCATCATAGCCGCCAATGTTAATATCAGTCTTGTCTTCTCCCTCGCCTTAGGCTCCCCTCGCTCCTAACTCTTCTAACTCCCAGAAGGCTCTAAGCAAGCGTTATGTCATCACCCATACCGTAGGCTTGCTCCTGTGCCCTCTGTATCTCCCTCCAAAACGGTTCAATTTTTAGGCATTCCCACCAGATATGGTCCGCTGTGCCCCCCATCCCGCATCCCCTCCAGCACATTCCTGAGACTCCAGGATAAATTCTGTGAAGACGAGCTGGAGTATAGTGCCAACCAACCAAAATCTTGTACCAGGCTTCCTGTAGTTGGAAAGCTTTTGCCAACTTGGAGACCCTCCTCCACAACCTTTCCCGTTCTTCCCTGCTTATTTCTCTCCCCATGGCGTGATCCCATTTCTGCATATACCCCCACCGATGACCCGCATTCTCACTATCTAGAATCTTATAGAGATTTGAGATTAGGCCCTTCACTCTGGCATTAGATAGGAGAAAGTTTTCAAATGTTGTTGGCCCCCTGGTTGCTGCCTTTCTATTCACCGGGTGTAACACCCAGTGCCTTATTTGTGCGTATCTTAGCCTTTCCCCTTCTTGTATTGCATACTCCCTTTTACAATCCTCAAAAGTCAAAAAATTCCACCCCTGGAAACATATCACATAGCTTCCTACAGCCTCCATCCTGCCACTGCTTAAACGCCCCCGTTTCCATTCCTGGTGTGAAGTCCCTGTTGCCAAAAATCAGCGTGAAAGGGGAAGGGAACGTCGTCATTCCTTTGGATCCCGACATTTTATCCCAGGTGTCCGCCGTAAACTTAGTTATTGAGCTCTCGTGTAAGTGTTTAGGCCTGTGGGACTTAGGCAACCAAAGAACTTCTGGCAAATTACAGTGAGCGACCGCCCTATCCATCTTTACCCATAGCTTATCTTGCAAACCCTCTTCCCCCTTTAACCATTCCCTAATCACCCGCAACTCCGCCGCTTCAAAGTACCTCCTAAAGTTCGGTAACGCCAATTCTCCTTCCTCTCTGGACGCCATTAGCAAGTGATTGCTGACTCTAGCTCTCTTCCCTTCCCATAGGAATTCATTGGTTAGCGTTCCCAATTCCCTAAAAAACCCTGAAGGTACTGTCTGCAGAATCGCTTGAAATAAGTATAGCAGTGAGCGTGACCATCTTAACCGCTGCGATCCGCCCCCCATGAAACCCTGAGATTTCTCCACCTCTGGAAGTCCCTTTTAATTTCTTTCAGGAGAGGGGGGTAGTTAGCCTTGTACCAGCCTGTAAGGGATGCCGTAATCCTGACTCCCAAATACCTAATGCCCCCCGGTCTCCACAGAAAGGGAGTACTAACCTTCAATGTATCGCGCTCCCTTCCCCTAAGCGTGAGTTTCAAAATTTCGGACTTGTTACTGTTGATCTTTCATCCCAAAGCCTCCCCAAACTCCTCCAGCAGATTCATGCTAGCCCTTATTGAATTGGTTGGCTCTGTCAGAGTGAGCAGCATATCATCAGCGAACGCTGCTACCTTCTGTTATCCCCCCCAAGGGAATGCCCTGTAACTCCCCCCCGCTTCCCTCATCGCCTGGAGAAGAGGCTCCAAATAAATTGCATAAAGCATTGGTGAGAGAGGGCAGCCTTGTTTCGTACCCCTATGCAATCTGACGGTTCTAGACATCAAACCATTTATCGCTATCCTTATGGACGGGGCCTGATAGTTAGCTTGAATCATCGTTAGAAATTCCCCTCCAAAGCCCATCTGCCGCAAAACCTGTAACAAAAAGGACCACTCCATGCGGTCGAGTGCTTTTTCTGCATCCAATTCTAGAAGGACCGCGGGAGTGTCCGTTCTCTGTGCCTTTTCTACTAAGTGGGCGATGCGCCGTATATTGTCCACTGTTTGCCTCCCCCTTATGAAGCCCGCCTGATCCATGTGTATCCGATCCGGAAGACAGTTCTCAAGTCTGTTCGCCAAGATCTTTGTGAAGATCTTGGTGTCAGTATTTATCAGCATGATAGGCCTATAGGACGTTCTCTCCTCCGGATTCTTATTGGGTTTGAGTATAAGGGTTAACTTAGCCTCCTCCATGGAGGGAGTTATTATGCCTGTCAGCCTGAATGTATTAAAGACTGAGGTCAGATGCGGGATCAGCAGCGTACCAAATGTTTTGTAAAAGGCTCCGGTATACCCATCCGGGCCCGGGGCTTTGTTAGCCTGCAATTCCCTAATCACCCTCCCTACTTCCTCCTCCGTAATTTCCTGATTGAGGGCTTCCCGTACCTCCCACCCTATTCTCCTCAGCTGTACCTTTCCCCAAAAACCCTCCTGTAGGTCAGCCTGAGTATTCTGCGAGGCGTACAGAGAGTCGTAGTACTCTGCAAGCGTTTCTTGTAATTCCTCTAGGTGTGTAACCCTGCATTCCTCGATCTCGCCACCCTAAGGAGATGTGCCAGCAGCGCGTCTGCTTTATTTGCCTTTGCGTAATATTTCTGGCGCACCACAAGCAGGGCTCCTTCTGTTTTTTTGGGTCAGGACAACTTATAATTGTCCCAACGCCCTCCTATACACCCTCTTAGCGGACCTGGTCTGAGTCATGCCTGCTTTTTGCCTAGCTGCCTCTACCTCCGCTTCCAGCTGCGTTTCTAGTGTCTTTAGTTGCCTTGCCCGTATGGCGGCTGCCGCTATTAACTCCCCCCTAAGAGTGGCCTTAAATGTGTCCCATCTGACCTCTTCACTCGTATCTCCCTCCCTGTTGAGAACGAAGAAGCTTTTGATCTTTTCTTCCATTTCTTCCCTAATCACCAGATCTCTTAAGAAAGCCCTTGGATATTTCCATCCCCACACCCCCCTTTCTTTGCGCCCTAAGTCCAAAATGATGGCGACTGTCTTGTTATCTGCTATTCCTATGGGGCCCATGTTCACCTCCCGGATCCCGCCCACCAATCCCACGGAGACCCAGATATAATCAATTCTGGACTGTGACCCATGGACCCCCGATAGGAACGTATATCCCTCCTCCTCCCCCCTCAACTCCCGCCATGTGTCTCGTAATCCCATCCTTCCAATCCTATCCTTCAATGCTGCCGACAATACCACCCATCCCCCTCTTACCTGACCACCAAATCTATCCCGTTCCTTGTCCCAAGCAATGTTAAGATCACACATCAGGATTACTTGACCCCAGGCCTTCTCTTCCAGCACCCCCAACACTCCCTGTAGAAACTGCTTCTGTCCTGAGTTTGGGGCATACACTACTACTATGGTGTAGGGGAGGTCCTGAAACTTCCCCCTGGCCATAATATACCTCCCCTCCCTATCTCGTATAACATCCCCAATCCTAAAATCAACCGTATTTCTAATAGCCAGCGCCACTCCCCTTGTCTTGCTATCGCTAGATGCATGTAAAATCTGGTCAAACCCCTGCAGTTTCAACCGCCCCTAATCCTTGGGCAATAGGTGAGTTTCCTGAAGCCCCAGAATATCCGGCCCCTCCTTCCTTGTGAACTGTTCCAGGTTCTTTCTTTTAAGAGGGGTGTTCAGCCCTCGTACATTGTGTTAACCACTTGAAGGATCACAAACCCATTCTTGTTTCCTGGCTGTCCATGCCTCCTTTTCACCTTCCCTTCCACAAGTTGCCTCATCCCCTCCCCGTTGGCCCCCCTACATCCCACCACCCCTCCTCCTCCTCCTGCCCTCCTTCTCCCCTGTCCCCTCCGCCCTCCCCCCTGGAAGTGCATTTCCTTCCCGCTTCTCCTCCACTCCTAACTCGGGCATTCCCGACCACCCTGTTTCAAAATGGTTGCTCCCACACAGACCCCAAAACCTCATTACTCCTTTTAGAGGCCCACCACCCCTTGTACCGCCAAATTACATCAGGGGCTCTCTTGTGCTCCCTTCACACCTCTCCATTGTTTTCCTTTCGTAGTGATCCACTCTCCTGTAGACCCCTTCTCCTTTTCTCCCCAACTGGCGACCATTCCCATGGTCTCGGTCTGGGCCGATTGCCCACTCCCTGCAATCCGGATCCTGAGATGGTTTCTTCTAGCTCTATGTGCAAGATATCCACTCCTTTCTGCACCGAGGTGATGCGCTTTTGACTCCCCTCCCATTCAAAAACCAATCCAAACGGGAAGGTCCATTTGTACCGGATGTCTTTCTCCTTTAGCACTCTTAATACTGGGCTCATTTGCCTCCTCTTTGTGAGAGTACTGCTCGCCAGATCTTGGTACAATGCAATCTGTTGCCCCTTGTACACAATAGGTTCTCGATTTCTCGCTGCCAGAAGGACTGCTTCCTTCTGGGCATATCTAGTGAAGGCTGCAATGACATATCTTGGTCTTGCTGCTCACCCCTTAATCAGCCTCCCCACTCTGTGTACTCTATCCAATTCAATCCTGCCCGGATTCTCTTCCTCCAGAATCTCTGCGAACACCTCTTGGACCACTGTCTAACTCTTTATCCAACACCGATTCCGGCAGCAATTTTACCCTTTGTGTTTACCCTCCGGGATCTATTTTCCAAGTCTTCCACCTGGATTTCCGGATTCCGAGTTGCTACATCAAGCCTCTCTATAGCTTCACTATTGGCTGTGGTTTCTTTGTCCACTTCCTGAAGACCCTTTTCCAAGAGATCTGTTCTCTCTCCTAGTTGCCGCATCTCTTGTCTGATCTCCCCAAGGGCCTCATGCAGATCAGCTCGCATAAGTTGAAATTGGTCTTGGAATGTCTTTGCCAAATTAGTCACCCAAGAGATCCTGTCGTGACATCGGAGTCAAACCTTCCGTACCTCCTTGTGAATTGCCTTCCCCGGCCTCTTCCTGGCTATTTCTGGTCCTTTCCCTAGTGTTCTGCGGAGGCGACATTGCATAAAGGGTGCCCGATGTGTCTCCTGAGGCTTGGGGAGGCTTTCCTCTTTTTCCTTTTGCTCTAGTGGTCATAATCTGCAGCCTTCCGTCTCCCACTGCACTCTTGCTCTTCCACCCAGTGCCTCCTGGGCCCTCTCGCCCCGCTTCAACCTTCCTTTGCGCTCCGACGTGGGATGGCCTTGACCACCCCGATGCCTCTCCCCCATTCCGGTTACTCTGGTCAGCCCTCTCGGGGCAGCGCATGCAAACAGAGTACTAATGATGACCCCCGGTGGCCCAGGGTAGGCTGATCAGTTCACAGGAGCCCGGGGGGCCCGAGACCAGGGGAGACCGCACAAGTCAATGCCCTGCGCATGCCACTCAAACTTAATTTATGGGGAGGCCTCCCAGCTCTGCCCACTTGTTCCAGCGGGCCCGGGTCTTCCTGTGACCCTCCTCTCCCCACTGAGGGGCCTAATGTCCTCCTTCTGCTTCCCCTCCTCCACCAGGGGGGCACCGTTCTCTAGTGTCTTATCTCCCCTTGCCCCCCTCCACAGAGGAGACCGAGTTTGTTAATCGATAATGGCGGCCGCCTCTCCTGTGATTCAAAGGGGTGGGGCCTCCCCTCCAGCCTCCTTGGGGTGCCCCTTACCTCCTCTCCGCCGGATCTCCTCCCGTCTCTTCCTCTATGGGCCTGCTCGGCCCCAGCTGCGGGACACTGCCGGCTTTGCTGCCCTGTGATATATACGGAGCTTTGCTGCTCTCCGCTCCGCCTCCACCAGAAGCTGCTCGCTCCCCACGCAGTCTTCCTCGAGGTCCTCCGGTGTCGGAGCTCTGTGCCGAGCCACACCTGCTGCGCCCGCCGCACTACACCGGCTGCCCGCACCTCCTCAGCTCTGCTCAGGTCCCGGTCTCCTTCGTCTGACGCTCCTCCTTCGGTGTCGGGCAGATGCCTCTTTTCCGTGCCCGCGGACCTCACATCTGCAGCCTTCCTCAGCTCGCCGTCCCTCCTCCTTCCTGCATGACCGCTTCCATGATGGGCCACTCTCAAAGCTGCTAACACCCCCACCGACAGAGAGCACACGGCGTCCCGCAGGCACCTCCAACGTCGCACAGATCTTACAGCAGCTGACAGTGCAAGTTAGGGGCTCTGGAGGGGTCGTCGGACGCCCATTCCAGTTCCGAGCCGCGGGAGAGCTGTCGGCACGTCTACTCGGTGCCGGCGGCCATTTTGAATTCGGCATAGTTCTTTTTTAAATTCACTCCATTCTCAAAATGTCATCAGCATCATTAAAACAATAATTGAAGAAACGTATTTGCACTTGTAACAATCTTAAGTGATACAGATTTACCACCCTGTCCAGGTGGTTCTTCACTCTTAGAAAGTCCTGAACACGATGTATAATGGACTTTCCCCACAAGAGCGCATCCTGCAGGACTATAAATATCACCTTACAGGCCAGGGGCTTGAGTGAAAAGTCAGGAGCAGCAACAACAGAGCTAAAGGGACAAAGAACAATACGACAGTTCAGTTAGCAGCCAGGAAAGCTGGATCTCAGCAATAACCACCCCTCAATTACCCACTGTTACCTGCTCTGTCAGGAAGACAGCTAGTAACCTACTTGATGTCCATAGGGTGGTGAACACTGTGGAGGTGAACGTCCCAAATCCATAGGAGTCTGTGCAGAACTACCTAACCCAAACGTCACGAGGGCGCAAGCTAAATAGTAGTCCCAAAACCAGTCTTGTAAAAAACAGCAGATCATCCCAAAGAAAACACACAATTCAATCCAAGTGACCAGTGGTAAATTAGGAGAGTGTCCAAATAGTCACCAATATATCCAGGGTCGTGTTCTTTGTTGTTTTGCAGGATAGCGTCCTTGTGAATAAAGAAGATCTTGAGTGAGGCAGGAAGTGTTCTGTGAGGAAGGAGGAGAGTTGAAAGCAAATGGGGAATGCAACAAAAACAACAGCACGAGAGGAACTGTGATTAACGGTTTCCAGCTCCAGACAAAGCAGGCGTTGACACACGGGGCAAGGATTCAAAAGTCCGGATGCCTCAGAACAAGAGGGTTTAGCAAAGATTCGGTAGCCAGGGGGTGGAGCAGAGGGAATCAGGCGTTGGAAATCCAAAAGGCGATAACAAAGGCAATCCGTAATGCAAACCAGGTCCGGTAATTAGAAACAGCAAAGCGAACAAGATAAAGCATTCGGGAACTAACAAATTGGTTAAGGAGCACCCGTTTCGCGGGAGGGAAGGATTTAAATATGCCTTCAGCGTGACAAACGCGGAAGCACTTTACGTGTGCATAACGTGGCCGCGGTTGTCAGGGTTGCTGGGAATCGTGGTCTGATGACCACTGCGGATTGCGTGGTGCTGCAGGAGACGCCAGAGCATCCTCCAGGTGTTACCAGGCATGTCCAGGTGGTGCCGTCTGGGAACCCAAGTCATGACAGCACTGTGGTATATTGAATTTCCATGTAATCACAGTTCCCATCCTTCCTCCAGCACTGAAAAGAAAAATCTTGGAAATGGTTGCACATTTTTATTATATCCTTTTTCAGATGGTTGGAAATGTTCTTAGGCTGTGCGCACATTTAGTTTCACTTTGAAAGGCATTCTCTTATCATGGCAGCAAGCAGAATGCATAATCCAATCGGAAGTATACTTTTGCTAATAGCGCCTCTCGCTCTTTCAGAGAGACTTTCTGTTATCATCCTTCTCCCCAAAGTTCATACATTTGTAAGTAGGAGTCTCAAGTCCATTTGGTTCTCCTTGTATACAATATTCAGTGGTGGCTTATACACATTTGTATTGAATAAAGGTGGTGGGAGAGCTGGTTTTCGTGCAAGGGCTTGATAAGCAATCGGCCTGTGAAATTCTTGGATCTTGTTGGCAATCCTAGCTGGGAATGTTGTATATGGCCTTGTTCTAAAAGGAATTAAAATGTGGTTCATTCATTTAAAATTTTCAAAGTGAACACCTAAATGGGGTGTGGATCAGGCACAGACCAACATTTTCTTTTTAATTACATATTAATGAGTATCTAATGTAGACAATGGCTTTGAGGCAAACGCTACTATGCGTTCACCTGATTTATTCTTCTGTCACAAAGTTGCACCCCATCCCGTATGCACTGGCATCAATAGCAATTGAAGTCGGTAGATTTAGATATTAGGGTTTCAGCAGGGAGCATGAGCAATGTCCTATGTCATGTTTCAAATGCCTGTTGCATATTGTAGGATATATTGTTTATTTATAAACTTGTAGACTTGGCTCACATAGGTGTGGAATGCAAGAGTCGCTTCCCAGTTATACAGTTCTACCGCACAATTCTGGGCAAGGAAGAGACAGTGAAGTAGTCAAATATCAAAATGTAGTTAAAATAATAATGCAACTTCAACTAAGATAGTCTCCAGCTTTTCACTGTGGAGATCACTACAATATTATATATAATCAATGCAATGATGAGCATAATTAAACCAAGTAACCCTTCTATGCGAGTCTTGTTATTGTCAGTCCATACAATGTATTCACTCTTAATTCAAACAGCCCTTCTATAAATATATTGTATTCTAAAAGATACCAGATAGCCTAAACATTTCTCTACATTTGCTTCAATCTAAACAGCGTATTTTAACTCAATGATATTAGTCAAAGAGGAGGCAAATGTGTTTAAAACATTTGATTTTCTCCAATATCAAGAATAGCATGGTATCTGAGAAAATAATTTGAATGATTACTTGATGGTACATCCACAATCAACCAAACTCTCCTGTTCAGGTGTGATGTAGTGAATGTATTGACAATGTTTAGGCAGGGCTAGTGCCAACTAGTAGGCGCTTGCCTATGGGGAACTCCGCAGCAGAAAACTGTGTGTGAAAGAAGGATCCGTCTAGCACTTGCATCCAAAATCAAGTTGTGTTGATAAATTAATTCACTTTGGGGAGTTTGTTGTCACAATGTTCCTTGAAAGTATCCTTGCAGTTGCATATCTATGAATGGGAGGTGAGGGCTTTTTGGGGTGAGGGCAAGGAGAGAACATATTCTGCTCCTCTGCTGCCCAACATATTGACGGGAAGCATACCTTTTAATTTCTTTGCTCACGCTGAGTGCTTGTGAGTGCATTGTGCAGCTGCTCTTGTGTGGGCTTAGCAATGTGTTAATGGACGAACAATTTGCAAGAATCGAAACTGTGACACCAGCACCTTCTGGGGGATTGAGGTGCTGTGCAGTCTCCCAAGTATGAGCCCTTAAGGTACTGTGAAAACCGAAAGGTGTCTCACCCACTAGTCCTCAGGGATTTGTCATCCAGGTGGCCAGGACACAGCCATCGCTTTAGTTTCCAGTTCCTGGGGATGGACCAGTGCCAGAGGATCACCTGGGTGAGGGGTCTTCGGGGAGTGGCGATGAGACAACCATGGTGAGATGTAGTATTCTCCCTTTTTTGTTCATCTACCCCATCCTATTTTGTAGGATTCTCCGAGGTCCCAACTCCCTACCTGCCCCCGTTTTACACAAACACTGGGCCGAGGAGGAGGGGGACTGAGAGTAACGAGACTAACTCTCATACATCGTGCTGGACATGTCTGTTAATCGGGTCAGGCGAAGTAAGGCACTTGACTTCACGTGCATACACCTGATACCAAGACTCTACTAGGACTTTTTTTATCATTTGATGGTTGAGACTACTCCCATCTTAGTTATAGGGCAGAGTAGGAGTTTGCCAACACCCAGAAACTTCAATAAAGGTTTTTACAAATTGTACCTATTGTGTCCATGTCATACTTGTGATACCATGCCTCAACTACAGTACATATACAGTCAACTGAAATTCAGAGTTTATCAACCCAGTAGGCCGGACAGCAGCAAGACAGGTCAGTTTTTGTATTTTATTTTTCAGACTGGTCATCTTCACAAATACTAGACAATTTACATTTTGGTATGCTTGCTGAGGGAGAGCCTAGCTTCAGCAGCATGCAGAAGCGTGGGTTTGATTTGGTTGCTGGTCCAGGTCCGCAACCTGACCCCTTTTTCCACAGCATGCCCCCTATGTAATGCAAGTCTCAACTTCCAAGCCAGATTATGAGGGGAAGGAGAGTGGTGCAAGAGAGTAGGATCACATCACAGAATGTACAGGGCATCAGAGCATCACTGCAAGAAGGGAGAAGGAGTGTGTGTAGAGGAAATGGTGTAAAGAAAGGATTGCAGACCAGAAGGCATGAGGGGTATACGAGGAGGTCGAAGGAGAGAAGGGGGTGGTGGTGATAAAAGGCTGCAACAAAGAGAAAGTGGACAAAGGGTTTAGCCGTGGATGAGAGGGGATGAAGTTGCTGATGGGTACAGACGGAGGAGCGCGAAAGAGCAGATGTGTGCAGGATGGAAGGAGGGAGAACGGATAAAGGACAGGGGAGAGGAAGGCCTTGCAGAAGAATACCACAGAAAGGAACTGTTCAAGGAAGTCCTGGTAGCCCCAAGACAAGTGATGTTTGTTCCCTCTACTAGCCCCTTTCTCCCATTGATCAAGGGTGGTAATATACAGCCCGCTTTTATAATTTCCCAACAAACGTTGGCGAAATCCCCATAATTTGAATTTTCAGATAAGTGTTGCATGCAGCTTGGACAAGTCAGGACACGTGTGTGTGTGCTTCAACGTTCCTCTCCATGCCTTGCCTGTTATATGTCAGGGGTAATTGTGCTGTGCTGCCCATGCGACATATACACCCGTTTCCTTTACGTGTGCCTGTACTGCTACTGTTCATTCTGTACCTGTAATCTGTTCACCACTAAGTGTATGGTTGCCTGTACTCCACCTATTTAGTGTTCATGGGGTGATTTTGCTGCTGACTGTGCATTCCCTTTTCTGTGTGTGCACCTCTTCTGCTTGTGAAGCAGTCTTGCACTGGGCCTGCCTTGCTGTGCATTGTTGTGCACGAGGAAAACATGCACTACTATCTGTGCTATACCTTTTCTGGGTGTGAGAAAAGTCTAGTCTGCAGCTGCAGATAGTGCACTTCGAGTGACCTACTTACACTGCTAGTGCTGTATGTGTTTATGTTGTGTTAAGGAAAGGTACACTTAAGCCCTGATTTTAAGTCTGTTGGATTTCTGCGTAGTACTCTCTCAGTTAGAGGAGCCATGCAAATGAGGATGGCCCCTTGAAATGAGGTTGGCGAAGTCAGTAGCTGCCCTTTGGATAGAAGTAAGAGTTCATGAAAGTGTATCATACATCATGTACGCAGAATCCCTTGGACCCATGTGTACCGTAAAGTGAAGTGAAAACTTACTTTACAAACATTATGGAATCGTGCAACACTTGAATTGTCATTTGTTTGATGTCACTAGATGTTTAAAATTGCTAAAATAAGGGTCACCTGCATATGATAATGTCAGAGAATTGCCTAAAACCTGGTGTTTAAGGCAACCGTTGCAGCTAGAACGTTATGTAAATTGACTAGATCTTTTAGAATACAAGGGCCAAGAAATATTTACCAAAAATATAGTGCTTTGCATGATGGGTGTATTACCAGCACTATGTGCCATAACTGCCAACGCCTCTCCTCTGCACCAGAATGGAGGTGCTGTAGCCTTTCTAAGGATTTCCCTACACAAGCACCGACCTAATCAACCACATCAACAACTTAAAGTGAGACCTGGGCAATCATCATTGCGATGGTTTCTGCATTTCTCTGTGCATAGTTACCATACCCGTGAGAATCGGAGCGGGCAATCCAAAGACCACATTGTTTCTAGCAGTAAAAGGCGAATTTCTCCACTAACTGACAACTTAAATACTCTGCAGATGCTTGCCCCACTTTATTAGTCACCCACTGCGCACCAACAGACTTTGCCAGGCTCAAAATTGGAGCGTAGGGTATATGTACGTGTTCTTGTGGTGATGGCATGCCTGGTGTTAATTGCTTGTTATCCTGTTTGATATGATTAGTGTGTCAAATTCTGACGAGTTGTTTCAGAAACTGCTAACATGTGAAGGACGTTGCATGAAAGAGTGTGAATTCATTTGATAGTGTTTTAACAAAATAATTACAAAACATGAGGAATGTGGCGTAATTTCACATGGTACAAGCAGCCTGGCCAAGCAAATGAAGTGGTGGAACGCATTTGGAACAGGATGGTGGGGAAGGGGGAGAGGGGGGTAAAATGACCTTTTGCCGAGGGCAGGAAACATGCTTGCACAGGCCCTCTGTGTAAATCATTCAATGTAGATAATGGTCACATTCATTTGGCTCGTCTAGGTTTAAATTAAAACATGCACTCAATGATTTATTTACCCTGTTCTGAACCCAAATATAGCCAAACAAAAAGGTGATGGCTGGAAGGTTTTGAATTAATCATAACCACGGGCACAGCTCTGGTCAAGCTACTTCTCACTGATTACGCCCAACAAGGCTGAAACATGTCTGGGGATGCTTGTGGTCTCTTGCAGAAGGGATGTAACCTAGCAGCTCGGGCTGGACTGCTCCTTTTGGTGTAGGACCAAGCCAGATTTGCATATGGTTTTTCCCCTTCTGTAATGACTTGACAGGCTGAAAAACGATGGTCTGGACGGTTGCCCACAGCTGTGCCCGTGGTTATGATTAATTGAAAACCTTCCAGCCATCACCTTTCTGTTTTACTGAACCCAAATATATACTGTGTTCTCAAAATACATGGGTGCCGATTTCCCTAATCATATATGTTTGACTTTCATTAAACATGAGTGTGCTATTTGCAGTCTGTGCCTGTGCGTGTACTGTTTTCAAACCACTTACGTACGCACATTTTCAATCTCTATATGTCTTCACAACTTTAACGCAACTATGTATAGTGTTTCATACTGCATGCATATGCATGCTGGAAATGTATTCTACCTCAGGAACATGTACAATATTTACTCCCGCCCCACGCCTGCTTCCCTTACACTCTACGCATGAATCTACCTGTGCATTTAAAGATGGGGGAATGCAGGGGTGGCACTTCGCACATTTCTCTGTAAATAGGATTAATGCCCTCATTTTATTATGCGCACAGTTAATATATGACTATAGTATTTCCTAGCTGCATTTATGCATGATATCACTTTAGGCTATAGTATTTTTCAATAATACTATAACCCAAGATGATACCGGCTTAAGCAACTAATTTATGTTTAAATATTACTTCATTTTATGAAGCCAATTCCATATTAAATTAAAGTGCCACCAAAATGGATTCAGTTTTACATTTCGTTTTTCAATGCAAAGTACATGGTGCCTTAATGGACTCACTCACTTTGTGTCCCATGTAGATGGGGGAACACCGAGTGCACGAGGAGCCTGTACCGTCACTTTCCATAGAAAATTATCGCAGAAATCCTTATGGTGCTGGAGCTAAACTACAAAATGTGAACACTGGACATGAATTACATCCTAGGGGACAGCATCAGTGATAACATTGAAAATGTTTCGATCATAACACACTAGACTACCTTTTTAATCCTTAGTTGTCATTAATGTTGTCCTTACATGCCCGTGATTAATTTTAACTTCTGAAATGTGAAAACGTAGGAGCTTAGTAATAATGAGCTTCTGCACTGCAAATGCGGAGTATCTTTCATCGGGTTGACCCAGGGGTCACTCTCCAGATGTTTTGGACTTCAATTCCCATCAGGTCTCACAAGCATTGTCAATGGAGAGGGAGCATGGGGAGTTGTAGTCCAAAACATCTGTAGAGCTGCAGGTTGTAGACCCGCAGATTTAGAAGGTTGATGTCCTTGGTTCAGTGCATTCATAACACTGTGCCATGCACTTTGGGCACAAACCTTCTTAAGAGTGGCAGAGGTGAGGTCTAAAGCACCAGCAGATCACAATTCGGTTCAGGGCCAGAGCAAGAATTTGTAGCCCCCTAGGCAAAAGGCAATTCTGCCCCCACCATGCGTCTTAACTATCAATCACCTCATCCCAGATGTGTCCTTACCACTTCACATGAATGTCTTGCCCACCATGTTCACAAGCTACAGTTTCTCCATCATGTTAGACCTTTTCATAACATTGTAAAATTAAATGACTCTTACACGCACAATACATAGGAAGTATATCCAGATCAAGAAACATTAGCAATACGAAAATGCAGACGTTTTCTGACCTATTGTGAGCCACTTTATTTACATATAGAGGCATCTATTTAAAGGTTGTTGGAAGGAGGCTATTGCTTCCTTCTATCAACCCCATTGGATCCCTGCGAGCACCCCCGACTTGGAGGTGGAACTACCACTGGCTATACTTGCCATGCATCTGCTCTGCCCTGCATCCATTAAGCCTCCAGGAAAGAGAGTGGCAGAAACCGCTGCTCGAGCCACTGAAACTGAAAGTGAGAGGGTGTTAGTGGCTCTGGCTGCCAGTAGCCTTGCTACCAGCATTGATACCTCTGTATGGTGCTAGCCCTCTCACATTCACATCCTCTTTCCAGATATTAGGCATGGCAAAGAAATACACTTTGCTCAACTGCATTTTGAGGTGAGTGGCAGGAATTCCTTTGGCTTCTTAGAGATGGAGCGAGCAGGAGTGAGCCAGCCTCTGCATCCACAAGCAGTAGGAAAGCACTATCTCGTGATAATGATTTGGCCAGGCTGATGACTGCCAATGGGCTGCCACTAGGGCCAGATATGAAAATGGGGCAGTGGCTCTGCCTCCCGGCCAGGCCACCATTCGATGGGGTGCAGATGTGGTGAAAGTTCTGCACCAGTAAAATGGAGTGTTTGAGACTGTGGTGGCTTGGGGCGAACATGATGGGTCAGGGAATTCCCTTTAATCTGATGCAACTGGGTAGCAATAGTATGGTAAATTCCTTATTACTGGATGTGCATAGTTAATATAGGAGGTGGGAAGGAAATTAGGGGTATGTTATGTATTCAATGGTCCAATGGCTTGCTGTGGACCTTGCCACGCCTGGGCTGGAACTATTCTTCAGCAGTGGACTCTGAGATGAGGAGGATATTAGGTCTAATGGTAAACGGTGTCTCTCACTGACTTGTGTAAGTGGAGGTCGGGTATCATAAGTGTAGGCATTCACCTATGGTCTGTTTTTTAGTAAGAGTAATTGGGTTACTGGGGTAGTAAGGAGGATCGATGAGTTTTTGTGGATAGTGTTAGGGGTTATGGGAATGGAATATTAGTATAATTGTCATTGTATATGCATTGGGTGTGGATTTTGGGGTAGTTGCAGTTCGAGACTTTACTGTTTTTTGTAAATAACTGCACTCAACATCACCTTACCGTCTTGCGGGGTGTATTGTTTGATTTGCTATTATGTGTTCTTGGATTTGCTTTGTCTGTGTTTGTTTTGTATTGTTTTGTGTGGTTTTGTAGAGTCTGTATGCTTTACTTTGACTGCTCCCCCTTAGTTTTTGGTTTGGATTTGTCCAACTTTAGTATGATTGGTCAATATGGCTGGTTTTGATTTGAGTTCAAATGTCGTTGAGTGATTTGAGAATGTGTACCTGGAATGTTAAGGGCCTGAATATTCCGAGGAAAAGGAAGGAAGTACTGAACAGACTGAGGAGGGAAAGGACGGATATTGCCTTCATCCAGGAAACTCATTTGTTGAATGAGTCAGTGCATCTACTCCGAAATAGATGGTTTACTAAGACCTTTTTTAATTGCTATGGTTCCAAATCGAGGGGGGTGGGTATACTGCTGCGCAAAGGCCTAATGTTTCAGGTGGAGAAAGTGGTGATGGATGATGAGGGGAGAATACTTCTTATTGATGTTACATATGAAGGCAGATTAATCACAATTGGTTCGGTCTATGGTCCATGTAGTAGTGGTGGCCCTTTTCTTAGGATGCTATCGACACTATTAAGGGAGATGAGAGGGGAACATGTAATTTTAGGAGGTGATTTCAATAGTGTGATTGATGGTAAAATGGACCGTTCGGCGCAGTGTAGATTTACTGCTGGAAGCAATAGCAGATCCTTTAAAGAATTTGTGGATAGTCAGGATTTAATTGACGCTTGGAGATTTTTTAACCCTACAGTGAGGGAGTTCTCCTTTTACTCACCGGTACATGACTCTCATTCGAGGATTGACTATTTTCTTATTTCCGAACGGTTGGGTGAGGGTTTGAGGGAAGTAACTATAAAAGAAAGGAGTATTTCAGATCATTCTTTGATTATGATGCAGTTGAGTATGGGACAAGAAAGGTCGGGGTTCGCTAGGTGGCGGCTTAAAGCTCATATTTTACAAGACAAAGGGATTGTTGATTATCTGGATAGTTTCACGAGGGATTACTTTGATATTAATATTGGGACCGCATCTGATGTCATGGTCTGGGAGAGTTTTAAGGCGACTGTGAGAGGGGAACTGATGAATATTACATCGCGGGTGAGAAAAAAAACCCTGGCGGAGATTCAGAAGTTGGAAAGGGAACTAGAAAAGGTACAGAAGGATTTTGCAGTGTCCAAGCGACCTGAGGATAAGTTGTTGGTTGGACGGTTTAGGGACTTACTTAAACAGAAAATGGATGCCCAATATGAGAAGGGTATGTTTTTTATGAAGCAAAAGTTTTGGGAACAAGGTGACAAGAGTGGGAAACTGTTGGCGAATAGGTTACGGGGACTATCGGAGGCTTCTTTTATCCAAACACTAGTTGATGACAATGGTGTTAAAATTAGTAAGAAAGATGAGATATGTAGTAGTTTTCGGACATTTTATGAAACCTTATATCAAGAAGATCAGTTCCCAAGTCAGGTGGACATGGACTCCTTTTTTGATAAAATTGTGATGCCAAATTTGAGTGTGGACCACGCTGTGATGATGGATAGCCCTATTGAGGAGGAGGAAGTGTCAGTAGCTATTGGTCAGCTCAACAAGGGTAAATCACCAGGGATAGATGGCCTTCCAGTAGAATTCTATCAGACACTGGGAGGGGTCCTTGTACCGTTCCTATGCAATCTATATAATGGTTTTCTGCGGGATGGTTTGCTTTGTCCCACAATGAAGGAGGCCTGTGTAATTGTTATCCCGAAGCCGGGGAAAGATGGTAGGAAATGTGAGAATTATAGGCCGATTTCGCTCCTGAATGTGGATCTGAAAATTTTCAGCAGGATTTTGACTAATAGGTTGAATATGTGCATAGGCAAACTGATCAGTGGCTCACAGGTTGGTTTCATGAGAGGCAGATATGGCTATGATCATATTAGGACGTTAATAGATTTGTTGGGCCTACCAAAGTCGAAGTCCAGGGATACCTTGTTGTTATTTATGGATGCAGAAAAGGCTTTTGACAGGGTCAATTGGTCCTTCCTTTACCACACACTCAAGAGAATGGGATTTGGGGAAACGTTTATTAGGATCATCAGGGCAATGAATTTGAATATTAGTGCAAAGGTGTGGGTTAATGGAGTTATGTCATCCTCTTTCTTGTTATCTAGGGGTACTAGGCAGGGTTGTCCATTGTCTCCGTATCTATTCAATTTAGCCTTGGAACCTCTCATTCTATACTTGAAGCAAGAGCAGGGCCTTCGGGGGCTTAGATTTGGAGATACAGAAATGAAAGTGCTATGCTACGCTGATGATATGACAGTGATATTGTCTAATCCGGCTGAGGGATGTGTGCTGCTTAAACAGATGTTTGATGAGATGGGGCGTTTATCGGGACATAGGATCAATTGGGAGAAGACTGTAGCATTTCCTTTAGATGTTAATGTCCCGCGTGGTGTCTTGGATTCTTGGGACTGTCGCTGGGAGGTGGGAACAATGAAATACTTGGGTATACATTTGGTTCGGGATTTGAAAAGAATGACCGCTTTCAACGTGTCAAGGATACTGGAGGTGCTTAAGAGAGACGTATTGAGATGGGGCCGGTTGCAGTTGGGAATTTGGGCCAAGGTTAATGCCGTTAAAATGGTACTTTTGCCGAAGGTTCTTTATATCATGCAGTCCATTCCCTTGAAGTTTACAAAGAAAGTTGTTGCTCCCATTGATAAAGTCTTTCGGGATTTTCTTTGGGGAGAAGGCAAGCGGCCCAAAATTCCTAATTTTATTTTACATGGTCCAGTAAAAGATGGAGGATTTGGATTCCCAAAATTGATGAACTATTGCACAGGTTTTCTTTTGAAAAAATCGACCCCATATTTTTCTGAGGTTCATGGATATGTTCCCAATTGGTATATAATTGAGAGTTATCAGTTTTCACCTTATGCGTTGAGAGACCTCTATTCAATGTCTAAATTACCTGCCTCGGTACAGAAGCTGCCCACAATGGGTGCGACTAGGGAAGCGGTGCGGCGCTTTCTAGACCTTGGAGGTGACAATGATGGGTTGCACTATGATGCGTCTTTGTGGCAAAATGCATGCTTGCAATTGGAAAATAGGCCCTTATGCTGGAAAAGCTGGATAGGTAAGGGTATACTTAGAGTCCGTGATGTGTGGCGTAATGGTGACATGATCCCCTTTGATCAGTTGAGAACTTCTTTTGGTATTGGGGCTAGAGAAAGAAATCGATATGAGGCCTTAAAGATGCTCTTGATTGAAAGGTCAGGGATGTTAGATGAAGGCATGACTGAGAGACCTGCATTGTGTGAACTTCTCCGTTCAGCGTCATATGGAGTTTCGACTTATCTGAAACTGATGCCGGCGGATGAGAGTGATGTGAGAGCATGGGATAAGCTTCGACAGACCTGGGCGAATGATCTGGGGGTGAACATCTCGGTTCGGGAATGGATGTATTTACTTCATGTGGGAGTACAGGCAAAGATGGACTTGCAGCTGCGTTATATCAGGCAAAGGATTCTCTTTAGACTATATTGGACTCCATCCAAGATGGCCAGGTTGGGTCTCTCGGATACTGATTCATGTTGGGGCTGTGGATGTGGTGTGGGCTCTTTGATACATATGTTGTGGATGTGCCCTAGAGTTTCCGACTTCTGGACCGGGGTATTGGATAGACTGGACCTTGTGTTGGAAGAAAATCTTCCTCGCTCTTTCCTTTCAATCATCTTGTTATCCAACAGGGGTAGAGGAGATGGAGCTAGGGACTGTACGGAATGGATAAATAAAGGGTTGATTTTGGCAATGAAACAAATCCTACGGGTCTGGAAGTCTAGGAAGAAACCGAGCGTGGATGGGTGGTTATCAGATATGCAGGTCTTGTCGAACTTTGATAAAATTCTGCTCGTCGGACAAGGTAGAGAAGGTCGTTACTCTCGACTTTGGGGGCCATTTAATGACTTATTTGGCTGAAGGTTGGGTTCCAGATCTAGGGGGGACATTCCCTGCCTTGGGTTGGGGATGCTTAGATACTTCTGGAGTTGGGGAGCTGTTCTGTTTGGGTGTTAGTTGTGTGTTTTGGTTTCTTGTTGTTTTGTCTTCATGGTTGTATGTCAGGAATTTTTGTTCAAATTGTATTTGTTTTTGCAACTGTTATCCATGTCCATGTATTCAGTATCGTTTTGTTTAATTCTAAAGTTACTTTTGGATTTGTAATCTGAACGCGATGCAATGTACTGGAGATTGTTTTTCTTTGTTTGTTGTTGAAACCTTTAAATAAAGTGATTAAAAAAAAAAAAAAGTTCAACCTCACATCACACTAATGCCCCTATTTAGAATAGAAAACCTGGTAGAAGGAATGTTCTAAAAATTGGCAATTTCTCACAAACTGCCCAAAAAGGTCCTCCTGGTACTCAGTCTGCAGCAATCGGTTATTAATTGTTTCATGAATGTGGGCCAGATGTCTTCCATAACTCATTATAAGGTCCAGTACTGGCACACATGGTGCAAACATTCACAAAAGACATGCAGCAGAAGTTTAAACTTTCCTGACATAGAGGAAAGATACAATGTGGGTATTGAAGCAAGTTACACTCAAAGAGCAGGAACCGCATAAGGAGCAGATTGAAAGCTTCTATCACACACTGGACAGACACATTCTGGTCAGCAACACTGCAAGTTACTTCACACACCAAATAGCTACAGCATGGGATGCAGCAGGTCCAAATTCCCTTACCGGTACCACCCATAAGTCCCAGTCTAGACCGCAGTGCTGCAAAGTTTACAAACGTTCAGGATTTCCTCACATATAGAGAACAAACAGTTACTATATGCATAGGACCAGCACAGGATTTCACAAAACACGGACAACAGACTAGGATATTGCAAGCTTTCCTCAAAATCCACCAGGATTCGCATGGGCAGGGCCAATGTATATTTTGCACAAACAGGTACATCATGTGAAGGATCACTACATCCTTCCCTAACAACCAAGTAAACCTAAAGCATGGAGGTGCCTTGTGCAACATTCCATATCAGATACAGCAATTATACAAGAACAAACTGTTAAACCGTTTTTCTGAAGTCCAACTAAGGGCTTAGTAAAACCATTCAACTGAAGCAGTACAAGACTCCACTCTTAGTATAAGGCTGTGCTACCCGAGTATATGGTAGCGTAGACAGAGCAGCCATGCTTATCTTGGGAGGGAGAGAGGGCTGTTGAATCAGCACAAAGAAATTGTAACACATATAGTCCAAAGAAACACTGAAACTTTATGTATTGTAAAAATAAATGGTTTATTTAAATACAAGCAGGCCCAGCTAAATCTTTGGGGGAATAAGTACTATCACATTATATATAACCACAATTATAGAAATGGGATTGATCCCATGACACAATTTACACTTGCTGAAAGGCGGCGTTCCAAATTTTCAAAACACTACCATTGGTTAAGAACGTTTCATTACAAACATTTTCAACACATATGACCTGAATCAATAGAACATTATAATCATTGTGCTTTTTTTCTTTTTTTCTCTTTCTCTCTATTTTTCTCCCATTGGCTTTTGTTTTTCTCAATATGTGGTATGACTTTTGTTCACCCTAACCAATCCTTCCCTATCCCCCTCCCTGTTTTCTATGTTCACATGTGATTAACTCAACAAAATGGTGATATAATTTTGTTTGACTGTTATTTTTTGTCAATGTTGATGGATTAATATTTAGCCCTGATTTGATAAAGACTGCGGAGACCGTCGAAACACGTGTCATCGTTAAAGGGCACCCCTTCACATAAATATAGCACTTCATAAATTACAAACCGACTGAGTGGAGATATCTTATTTGGAAGTATGGTGCATGAATGCAAGAGGTGTAACGTTAACTAATTATGTTTCCCCAATTATAGAAACACAAAATTATGCTTGAAGGTTCACAAACCAAAGCATATAACCGTATTTTGGAACACCTTACCATAGTTCTATGGAAATCAAAACCAATAGTTACTTTTGGATTACTATCTGTAATACAAGGGTAGTAGAACCTAAAAGTTGTACTGTGACACTCAGCAAGAAATCACATAGTAAGTCAACTGTTCAATATACTTTTTCAGATTAGTGGAACACTTATTCCAGGAACAGTATAAAGCTATAACTCTGATTACGGATAACACGATAACACTGTTATTCTAGGGGAGTAAGACTTTGGGGTGTAATATACGATTACACTTACTTTTCAGCTCAGTGAAACACAGTCTAAGATAAGTAAGAACTTATGCCACTATTTTTGGATGGTTCAAGGCAGACCAAGGTTAGCTACACCTAAGAATACTTTTTAAGAATGAGACACAGCTAGTCTAGGCAAGTACAACTTAATGTTGTAATATACTATTACAGTTTGATTTTCTAGATCAGTTCAACACAGATTAAGGCAAGCAATAACTCTTTAACTTGTTTTAGGATCGCACACAGCTAACACAAGGTAAATTAAACCTGAATACTTTTTTTAAAGGAGCTATCAGCAATTTAAGAGGTAAGTATGGCTTAAGGCAGACTTATTCTGGACAGGCAAGTCAGGGGAAGCAAGACCCAATTGGGGCACTCATACATTTATCCTAACAGGAATAGTAAAGTGAAACCAACAGCATTACATTTGGGGAATAGGCACAACCAGTTCACAGGTCTTTAAATTAACCTTCTATATACTTTTCAGAATAGTGAAACACACACTCACTTTAATTCATAACGTTTCTAACTGTGCACTCTGAGTTAGACTTAGCCATCAACTTCTTTTACAAGGAAGTAATTCTTGAACACTTGTTATTCTTTTCAAGTCAGAATCCTTGTCTTATCCAGTCCTTCCCTTATTCTATAGCATCAGTTCACTCAGAGGCAGAAGAGGGACCCTAGTGGTCTAGGTGCCAGCTGTAGGCAAGGTGAGATAGGGTACAGTTGCAGGCAAAGACAGAATTGCAGAGGAAGACTGTTCACACAAGTAAGTATTTCACTTTAAAGTTAGTTGAGGGTCCAGGGACTTCAGAGAAGACACCCTAGGAGGATTCTGCAGTGTGCCTGGGTGAACTGGATTAGTGGCCTCCCAATCACAGAAAACACCCCCAAGCTACACAGAAATAACAAAGGCTTAAGGTAGGTAAAATACCCCAGCCAACACAGTACCTCAGCATAGAAGAAGAGTTGCAGCAGGAAGACTTCAGGATCTGCAGCCAAACACCCGGTCGATGGATTTCTTTGTCAAGAAGATGGAAGACGGGACTTTGGAAGGACTTTTGCAGAAGGGATCACAGGAGAAGGCTCCAGGCAAGAGTTTCCTTGCAGCTGGATGTAGCTCTGTGGTTTTGGCCCCCTTTCAGGAACCAGGAAGAAGACTGAATACAGCTGGTTGAATTCTTATCATTTATAAGATCCAGCACTCTGATGAGGGGACATTTTGTACTCTATTCACACCTCTGGAGGTTCAGCGGGATGCCCACAAAGTTTCAGCAAGATTCGGAATTCAGAAGACTGCATCGCACAATGGCTTGAGGTCCCAAGCTATTGGGGTATTGCAGCCCCACAAAGTCGCAGCACGATGTGGGATGGCTCAGAATGCAGGTCTTCTTGGGACTAGTAAATCTCACCAGCCTTTGCATAGGGGTCGTTGTGTTTGGGACTCCCAGTTCGATTGGAAGGAAGGGCTACAGCAGGCTCTGGTTACACAGCAGTCTCTCGGTCACTGGAAATCATCCCGGCTGCAGGTTCATCTTCCTCTTTGGATTTGATTCCACTGGTTGACTACCTCTTCAGCTTCCAGGATCAGACTTTTGTGCAAGAACCCAGCCAATCAAATGGCCATGCAACATTCAAACTTGGGTTGGCAGTCCATTCAGGACAGCCAGCCTTCCAGTTTGACCTGGATTCTTGCAGTCTGGCTGGAAGACAAAGGGCTGTAGAGTTTTGCCCTGCTCCCTCGCTTCCTGCCTTCTCAGATACTCTGGAGCCTGGGCAGCGAATCCACAGGATTCCCACTGAAGATATAGTTAACACAAAGGATTTTTCCACCCTGGATTTCAGAGGAAGGAACAAGAGAGGATAAGGAACACTCAAACGGCGAGAAAAGAAGTAGGGGGACATTTTGGTAAAATTAGCACCCATGGGTGCCTTTACCGGTGCTGTGGACACAACCCGCGGTAAAGGTGCACCAAATTAGTTATAAAAGGTACTCTGCCACTGGCCATTAAAGGTAAGTTTGTCCTTGTAACATAAATGTTACATTTAGAATGAGAACGGGGTTACCCAGTATCTCCCCAGCACCCCACATAAGGTGGGGGTGCTGGTCTCACCTAATAAAATGTAAAAGGGATCCAAAGATCCTTTCTACCCTTGGGAACTGTAGTTATCACAAGGTTAGCCATAGAAAGTGAAAAGATGAGCCCCAAGGGCAACCGAGCAACAATAGGCAGTATGTGCAAAAAGTTGTCAAAGAGGATAAAATAAAAAAGACACTATGGAGAGTCTTAAAAATGACACCCAGAAAAAGAGTGAAGGACTTTGAGAGTGTGGAAAAAGGTTCTCACTCACTGAGGTATAGGGAACAATAATCTACCAGGCCAGCAAACAGTTCTGGGGGTGACACAGGTCAGGAAGATTTATCATTGATATGAAAATCTTACCTAACACTCTTCCCTCCCAGACTAAGGAACAGGAGGATCTAATCCTTACCTAGATGGATCTCATGTTTCAGTCGGTTAACCTGTTTGCTGAGTCCACCAGCAATCTTTGTGTATCCCTTGCTGTGTTACCTTTTAATATTGGTTATCATTTGCAAACTATATGACCTACAAGTATTGTTTGGCACTTTTCTCTTGCCTAATGTATAGGAGATCTGATTTAACAGTCTCTCAGAAGTTGGAACAACTTATGAACCTACAATAGGCCTTTTAAAGGGGTTCTTATAAAGAAATCCCTTAGACCCAGAGGGGTCTCCATGATTCCTCACCACCTCTCCCTCTGGAGTAGGTTGTGTCTTGGGTATCTTAGTTGGAGGGGTTTTGGCAAAGCATTTTTTATGTTTCCACTTCCTCTTAGATCTGGTTCCCACTCACTGAGGTATAGGGAAAAATAACGTACCAGTCCAGCAAAAAGTTCTGGGGTTGACACAGGTCAGGAAGATTTATCATTGATATGAAAATCATATCTAATACAAATGTCTCTCACAAATGTTTAGCTTAGTCGAGTGGAAGATTTGTCACATGTACAGGGGGAGCACTGTGAAAACTTGCCTGCTTTCTGCACTCTCTCTTGTCAGTAGCTCATTACTGGACTTAATTGGTTGTGGGTGGAAGTGCGAAGTGAAGAAGATGGGGTGATAAGGGCAGCTGTTGCTGGCCTGGAACACCACAGACACACAACCACTGCCCATTGCAACATTTTTCCACTCCCAAATCTGCCCAGTATGCCCACTAGCCAATCTCAGGCTGTCCAAATAGGTAGGAGGCGACAGCCAGGGAGCATGTTCTAAGACGGCAGGGCAGTGCAGCTTGGTTAGAGCATATCTGGCCCTTTGGAGAGCAAGTGCACTGCATGCCAAATGCCATCAATGTCCCCTTTGTTCAATAGCATCCACAATGGAATATTCGTCAATCCGGCCCTGCTTTTAAGTGTCATCAAATTGGATGGTCATGCCTTTCTTCCATTATCAAATTGCTAGAATGGCCTTCTAAATTTTTCAATTAGTTTAATACATTTCAGGTTTGACCTGCATATTAACATCAGAAGACTCACATTCAACTTTGACAGGTTGAGTGATATGCATTTACCCTTAACATGCACATATTCTCAGCCAGCATGCATATCTGGATTTATAACTTGCACATGATATAACTATACTGACAGTAAGGCTTGACAGTACGGTTTAGTATTAGCATTCTGGGCCGCCGCAAGGGGTGACAACCATTTCTCAGCATTGTTTTTTTTCAATAACCCCTTCCTGCCCCAACCTCTGTAGTTCCTTTTGTATGCACTACAGAGAGCAAAGGGGACACTGCTCAGCCGCTACTAGTTGTGCTCCCTCCTCAAGGACAGTTCTATGCACAATCCCTTATGGGGCTCAGACATTCTGGGATACAAATCCTCCTCATGTACTTTTCTCGGGGGCACACTCTCCAAGCATAACTTGCCTGTGCATTTGGATCATATTTTATTCTTGGTCTCTTCTGCTCCCCCAACCCAGCATGGAGGCACCCTTGAAGGAAATGTACACTTTGCATTCGGACTCCTTTCCTTCCATCCCAGTGAAGCTCAGGTGAATCCTACCAGAGCATTTGATCAGATCAGGTTTCTTAAGTTTACTTAGTGCATCTCCCGACTGATGCACATACACATCCTGGGAGATCAGAGTCCTCTTGGTGCCAGAATTCACCACCAGTTATTTTCTACACCATTCACATACCTACACTGGGGTCACAGACTCTTAATCTCCCCTACACAAACAGAGTCAGTAGGGAAAGAGGGTGCTTTGCGCTTGACAGTGTCAACACATTTAATTGTTTTTTTAAACCTTTATTTTAGGTATTTTTTTGCATAAGTAACAAACATAACAAATACCAAACATAGAAGGTTGCAGTACAGTCCCATTCGCACCCATCCCCCACTTTCTACATTTCAAAGTGCAGTTCATGCCTCCATCTTCGTCTTCCCATTATGGCTTAAGCCCCCAGAGTAGGTAGAATGTGTCCAGCAAAGTATCGTAGTCCCCCCGCTATACTTCCCCCAGTCTTTCATGTAGGTCAGCAATCTGTCTGATTAAGCAAATAGTTCACTAATGGGTTACATATGTCGAGGGGTCAAGCGTGTAAAGGCAGCGTTTTAAGAAAGTCTGTCTCGACATCGTGACAGTACAACACGTTGCGTGGCGCTTAGTTGGGGGTAGCCCTCTTACCCAGGTCATAGCAATTCTTTGTTTTGCCAACACCAGCAGTAGTTCCACTAGCTTCCTGACTGTCGGTTGTAAGTCACGGATATACCGCAGCATAGTCACCTCTGGGCGCCTACTAACCTGCTCGCCGGCAATTGCTGACAATATGGGTAGAACATCATCCCAGAAGCCACTGATGGATGGACGTTCCCATGCCAAATGTAGAAAGTCAGCATGGGTGATGCTGCATCTTTTGCACGGCGGAGAGTTGGAGTTGTGTTGGCGATGGAGCTTGCTGGGCGTGAGATAGGTCTGATGAAGAAAGTTAAAATGTATCAATTTAAGTCGCGAGTTGAGAGCCACCTTTTGAGTCTGCCTCTGCATATATGCCCAGTCCGTTTCATTGATGGTATGTGCTAGGGTCTTTTCCCATCTCGCTTTGGAGGGTGGTGGTTGGTGAGTTGACGTTACTAGTTCCTTGTAAATAGCTGATATCAATTTGCCTTCCCCTTGTGCTAGTATGACTTTGTGTAATAGTTTCCATGTAGGTGGTCGTGCGCGGAACATGGTGAGCTGTGATCTGAAGGGGTGCCGTAGCCTGAAGTACATGAAAATGTCTAGTGCCGTGACAGAGTTGTGTTCTTTGACTTGTTGGAGCATCATGAAGCTGTCAACAATGAACCAATCATGTATTGTGGATATCTGTAATTTATCTGCCAGTTCTAGGTACACCACTTCGGTGGTGATCGGCATCCCCGGAATAAACTTTGCTGGGAGGAGAGGGGGAGTATCTACTCGTGATGCCCAGTTTCAGGCTATTCTCCTCCAGATCTCATAAGTGATTAATACTATGTTCATGGTTTTCGGTGGAACTGGCTGCTCCCCTATGATCACCACTCTCAGGAGATTTGGGGTGGCAAGGGCCCTTTCTATCTGGACGTGTGGTCGGACAAATTGTGTTGTGTACCAGTGGCTCAGGAACTCCGCCTGTGCTGCCCAATAATAATGTTCTAGGTCCAGGAGAGCGAGGCCGCCCTTCACAACTGGATGGATCAGGGTGGAGTACGCCACCCTCACCGGTTTGTCTGCCTAGATCAAGTCTAGAATGAGTGTGTTTAGTTGCTTGAAGAAGCATTGTGGTAGTAGCAGTGGTAGATTCGTGAATAGGTATAAAAACTTTGGGAGTGTAACCATTTTGGCTATGGAGACACGGCCCCACAGCATTAAAGGTAGGTCTCTCCATCGGACGATCTTCTCTGTAAGCGATGTTATGACTCTGCCGTAGTTGTCGCGGTATAGGTCATCGTGATTTCTGGACAGCATGATTCAGAGGTATCTGACATCTGATTTTTCCCAGCGAAATTGGAAGTCATTAATTCCTGAGTAGGAGCTGAATTTATGAACCTCTCGCATTACGGGATTCAGGTTGGTGCTTGGATCGCTGAGTAGTAGGCCCACATCATCTGCGTACAAAGACAAAATCAGTCTGTGTGGCCCGATGGAGACGCCTCGGTCTATAAATTTGCTCCTCAGATTGGCTGCGAGGGGTTCCATGACCAAGGCAAACAGCAAGGCTGACGGGACATCCTTGCCTGGTGCCCCTTTTCAGTTCTATGGGTTTGGATCTGGTGGACCCTAGCGTGATGTACGTCCGGGGATTCTGATATAGCAGTGAGAATAATTTCAGGAAAAAGGAGCCCAGGCCCATTTTATGATGGACAGCAAAATGGAAAGGCCACTCGATGGAGTCGAATGCCTTTTCCGCATCTAACAGGATTGCTATGGCTTGATTTGATGGATCCAAAGCCTCCATGACGTCGATAGACGCCGGATGCCAAAGGTTGTGTTTCGTCCCAGTATGAAGCCGGCTTGGTCTGCCAGTACCAGTCCGCATTAGAGGGAGAAGTCTGTTGGTGAGGAGTTTAGCTAGAATTTTGTTGTACAAATTTATCAACGAGATTGGCCGTTATGTTATGTTATGTTATTTTGCACTTATATAGCGCCTTATATACCATTGGTATGGTCTGAAGGCGCTGGTAGGTTGAACGCCCTTGGGAAGCGAAGTTCAGGTCAGTAGAGAGAGTAGGGAGAGTCAACGGCGCGTGTGCGCACTGGGTATGTGTGCAGCTGGTGCGGTTTTCGTTAAATAGCTGCTTCTTAGCGGTAGGTGTGGTGGTTGAGATCAGGGGTATGTGTTCGTTCTGGCAGGATTTATCCAGACCGACTGTGGCTGCGTTAGGCCTGAGGAGAACGCCTGGCTGGGGGGTGTTTAACCAGCAGTGTTTACTTAGAGTGATGGGGAGTGAGTGGGAGGTGTTGGTATGAGAACAGTTATGCCAAATGGTGTCATAGTATCTCTGTGTTCTAGTTGAGTGGTGGTGTAAAGAAGAGAGTAAGCGTGGGGTGTGATATGATGGGTTACATGATGGGTTATATGCTCTTTCATAAGTTCTATGAACTTGTATTCATTCCATGCGTCTCCGTCAGTGCTACACACTCCGGTCTGCTCGACGTACTCCTGCATTCCAGTCTGCCCCACGCACTCCTGACAGCCCGCCAACCCTGTCTGCGCCTGTACTTCGCATTCACCCACCGTGCACAGTCATCCGCTCCCCGCATTCACCCATTCCCGGCACTCACCAGCTCTCTGCACTGACCAGCTCCGCACACTCATCCGCTCTATGCACTCATGCTTTCCATGCATTCAACATTAGTATGCACTCATCAGTCCCCTAGAGTCATTCGTTAGTATGCAGTAATCCTGTTCTATAAATTCATTTGCTCTCTAATATGAAGCGCAATCTTCTGTGGGTTTCCCGGGCTTGTGTAGTAGAATGAGATTGGCTTCTCTTAGTGTGGGAGGTAGGTATCCTAGCTCAATGGCTTCTTGAAGACTGATAAAAGGATTGGGGCAAGCAAGGGTCCCAGTGCTTTATAAAATTCTCCTGATAGCCCATCGGGGCCCGGCGCTTTTGATTTCGGTAGTTCCTTTATAATTGCCTGGATTTCTTCAGACGTAATCTGTTTCTTAAGGTCGTTTCTCATATCGTTTGATAACCAAAACAGCTTGGTATCTTCTAGGTATTCCTGGAGAGGTTCAGGGGATTCTGTCGACTTGGAGCTGTAGAGTTCTTGATAAAAATCTCAGAAGGCTTCAACAATCTCTCCTTCTGTGTGGACCAGCTCGCCTTGCCGATTACGGATGCTGTCGATCACCGGCGGCTTCCTATCTGCGGCAAGCATTCTGGCAAGAAGCACCCCAGGTTTCTGACCTTCCCCATACTGGCATACTTGATGGCCTCTAGATAGGTAGCGACTCTCTCACTCAACGTTGTCCCTGAACTCCTGCAGCGCTGTTTTTATGAGGGCCAATATGATCGTGGTGTGTCCGGAGTCCGCAAGATGCTGCATTACCCATCCGAAGGAGTTGGTGTCATCCACGTTAGGGCCGTAGGAGTTGACTAGAACTAGCTTGATTCCTGCCAGGATGCCATGCACTAGTAGTGCCCTCCCCTCTGTGTCCCAGGAGACTTTGATCAGTTTGAAGGTAATATTCCTGCTGATCAGGATAGCAACTCCTCTGGCGTATGATGAGAAAGAGGAATAGTAGCAGTGATATCCTCCCTACGGCGCCCACTGATTCCCTGAGGATCGGGTTAAATGTGTTTCTTGGATAAAGGCGATGTCCACCTTGTGCCTTCTCAGGTAGATGGCAATCTTCCTGGTTTTAGCTGGAGCGCTGGCTCCCCTAATATTCCACGTAATCAGCTTGAATGAGTGGGCGAGGTGAAATATTTTAGTGATGGTTTGTTGGTCCGCAGATTTGCTAGTGGCATGGGGGCATGTAACTGAATGACATCCTTAGGTTTGTTGTAATGGGGTGAACGGTGGCGGGTGGGTCCGAGACCGGTGCAACCTCCTGAACTTGTTTCCCTCTCCCCTTTATTCCCTCCCCGTCGGACAACCCCCAACATGCCCGGTAATGAACCCAACCATCCGAACAGATTGAGGTTTAACAATGCAGAGAGTAGGGCGCCAGTGCCCTCCAAGAGTTGTTACCCCTATTTAGGATACAACTTTGGTGTGGTGCTTGTGCGGTGTGGTCGAAGCAGCCCTAGGATGTACCCTGATCTGGCTTCCTTAGCTTTACGGAGGTTCTCTCCCGCTCCTGTCTCTCCTCGGTGGTCTGGGACTGGCCCGCAAGTGGCCGCAGCCGATTCTATCCAGAAAGGAGTTGGCTTCTTCAGGGGAGGTAAAGAACTGGGTCTTTTCTGCGTGAAGAATCTGCAGTTTGGCCGGGAATAGCATTGAGTATTGTATTTGGTTGTCGCGTAGGCGATGCTCAACTCCGGCGAAGGCTCTCCTCGATGTCTGCACTGCCAGCGAGAAATCTGGGAAGATCTGAATCTTATCGCTGTCATATTGCATATTGCCTTTATCTCTGGCTAGTTTGAGTATAGTGTCCCGATCCCTGAAATAAGGAGCTTCGCTATGATGGGACGGGGTGGTGCTCCTGGGATCGGGTGATTAGACGGGACCCTGTGTGTGCGCTCTACAACGAAAAGCTGGGAGAACGCTGAGTTTCCGAAGAGGTCCCTGCACAGCTTCTCTATGAACTCTTCCATCTTGGGGGTTGGGGTCAATTGTTCCCGTAGGCCTACCAGTCTAATGTTGTTTCTCAGTGCTCGACCCTCTAAATCCTCGTTCTTGTCTGCCACAACTTTCATCTGTTTTTCCAAGTACTGTTACCCTCGACAATAGTGACGTGGTGTTGTCATCCAGATCGGAGACCCTCTGCTCCACCGTGTCGAGTCTCTTGCCATGTTTGCCGTAAGGTGTTGCAGGAGGTCCACCTTGGACGACAGAGCATCTATTTTTGATTCAAGGATTCCTATGCCTGCTTTGAGTTCGAGGAGAGTTTCACGTATGTCGAATGTCGAAGGGTGCGGGACGTCTTCACCGTGCTCCATGACTGCGGGTTGACACTGCTGTTTTGGGTTCTTTACTATGGTGCCAGTCTCAAAGGTCAATTTTCGTTGCGATTTGTCAGTTTTGCCCATTCTGGACTGGGTTTCGGATCTGTGTTGGTCTGGGGTCTGCTCCGAGGAGGGTATTGTGGTGAGGCACCCTGGTGGAGGTTTCCGGAGCTTGTTTCTTGGTAGGACGGTAAGCTGGAGCTATCTTTCATCCATATATATTCTGCTCAGGGGGAGTCAAATGCCTCAAGGGAGAGACTTCGATGGAGCCGGGCGCTCGAGGCACTGGAGACCTTGTTGTCCTGGACCTATTGTGTCTGCTGGCTGGAGGAGTGTGTGCTGTGGGATCCTATTTGTAGGAGGCGTCGTAAAATATGCTGAGTGGGGTTTCTTCCAGGGCTTTGCGTATGGGGAGAGCGTTATTGGGCCTTAGGCTCACTGGTGTCAGCTGCGGAATCGTGGGCAGGGTCAGATGGAAAACCACTAGATGCTTGTGGGGAGGAGCAGTAGACCTTGCCTGTCGTAGGATCGGCTGGGGTTGTGTCGCACGTGTGTTGGTGACTTAATTGCAGCCTGGTCTTGGCAGGTGAGTTCAGTTGCAGAGACTTGTTGTGGCCTCCCCACTGCAATATTAAGTTGGACCCTGGCAGGTAGAGGGTGGAGCACCGCCGACCCCCTGAGTGGGGAAAGGCCTGCAGTCTCCCTGTGCCCCTCCTGTTGTTGTGGGCAGCCCGGGGGGGCAGCGATGCACGCCCCCCACCAACCCCAGGCGACTGACTTTCCCTGTGCAGCAAGTGCGCAGCTATACACTGCCTGTGGTCTGATGGCTGGGATACGTTCTTAGCCTTTTGTGCGGTATGCTGTAGAGCGGCCCGCCTCACATGATGGCCGCGGCCCACGGTATGGTGTGGCCGTGGGGGGGATGGGTGCTGGGCCCGTTGGCAACGGGGCCCCCTTTTCGGTTCAGCCGTCAAAATTACGTCCCATGCGCCTGGGGCGGCTTCAGACTGAGGCTAAACAGCGGGGCGTGCAGGTGTCGCCCCTAACTGGTAGATGGTCCGCCGTCTCATGGCTTAATGGTGCAGGCAGTCCAGCTGGCTCCGGTCCCGCAGCCGGGTGCAGCGAGACTCCGCCCTGGCTCATGTCCACCTCCCCTGGTGGACAAATGGGCCGGAGATATGGCAGCGGGGGGCACTGGTCTAATTAGGGCTCTCAGCCGAGCAGTGTGGCCACCGAGGGAGTCGCTGACTCTTCAAAGCACTCTGGCGGGCTCCTAACTGCCTCCGCCCCAAGCGGCTCCAGGGGAACCTTCGCAGAGTCCTTTCTTTTCCGCTGTCTGTTGCGGGTGCGGCCCGGCAAGGTGCTAGTGCCGATGAGCGGCCCCAGGGCTCAGGCCAAAGGAGGTGGGTCTTATGCGCGACAGTGCAGCCTCTCCCGGAGCTGTCTCGGGGCCGCAATCTCCTCTTCAACCCGGACCACCTCCTCAGGCCCGCCGACGGGGAAACCAGGGGACCAGCCGCACAGCGGACAGCTCAATGGCTTTGCAGGAGTTTCGGGATGATTTCACTGCTGCCAGGAGTTTGGTTTATTGTGCCAAACACTCTATTTCCAGGATCTTCAAGGTGCTCCGCACTGAGCTTTCTAATGCGCTGCCATCTTGGATGGCTCTCTAGAGCCCTCTGTTGTCAACACATTTCGTAGAGGGAATTTAAGAGGTATTTCCCCTACACATCCTCATCCAGGGCCTGCGAACAAGCACATGTTTCCTCACTCTTTTGCATGCTACTCACACGCCCTTCACCTCTGTTTCTGGGCGTTGTTGTTTGGTGTCTTTCTACAGCACTTGGTGAAATGCCCCATGCAATGGCACCTGTTGCACGCTACGGTTATGGCTGGACATTCTGCAGCATTAAGCAAATTATTTTTACTCTCACACCTATAACATGGGCACACTCCCACTAATAGAACTTTTTAACTATGTTAACTTTCTCTACAGAACCTGCCTTTTACTTCCTCTTTAACTTTGTATCAATGTGGAGTACTCCTTTTGGGTGTGCCACACAGTCCTTTTTTCCAGTTCAACCTTGCATGCTAGGCTGTGCTTTGTACTCTGACAAATTCAGAGCCTCCCCCTTTGGGACTAGGGTAGTGAGCCTGCTAAGTTTAACTTGTGGGGGCTCCCCCATATGGGACAAGCAATCCCCAAGCAAGGGTTTTATTCCACCTCCCTTTAACACAGAATCCCAAGTGTGTGTTTGGCTGTATAGAAATTGAGCAGGACACTTAATGTTTGGGCCTTTAGAAATTGATGGTTTGGTGTCTGAACCACCATTGCTGTCGCAGGTACCCAGTGATATTCAGGTACCTTCCAGAATATCACATATAACCGCTGTCGCCCTCACATGTAGTATGGATCCAATGGATGATCCCATACCATTGCAGGGAAGAATAAAAAGGTCCAGTGAGACCAATGCCGTGGGAAGCAAGCCTGCATAAACACGCAGTGGGAACCTCTCTGAGCAGGAGGAGTCTGAAGGTAACGCCATTCAAGCCATGTGGTGGGCAGAGGAACGGAGAAGCCAGCAGAACACTGCAATCTCGATGAAGGCGGGGAGCCCAAGAGCTCATAGCCACAGAGGAAAAGGGAGACAAGTCCACCCTAGAAGCGGCATTGCGGTATCCTCCATAACCGATGCCGAAGTCCTGTCTGATGAAGATGGGAGGAACCAATACTAACACTCAGACGGAGACCGAAGTCATGAGTCACGGTTCCGCACTATGCGAAGAGACCGCTTTCCCCGATGAGCACCACTGCCAAGAAAGGGGTAAGCAGTACAGGGCGTGGAGCGGGAGGTGGGTGGTAAGGCCACGAGATGCCCCACGTAGGGGTGAGCAATCCAAAATCGCAAGAAGGGCTAAGAAGCCAAATAGCCCACGCTGGGGTGAGAACTGATATACCCTATGAAGGGGTGAGGTATCCGTAGAACCAAGAAGGGATGAGAACAGTGATAGCTCACAAAGGGGTAAGAAACTCAACAACCCCAGGCAAATGAGGAAAGAAGACTGGCTGAAAAGGCAGTAACATACAAATTACCCCCAGGTGGGGTGAAAGACATTGCCATTTAAAAGATAGAAATACCCAAGTACAAGTGGTTTTCTCAGATAGGGGGAACACAGCGATTGTGGACAGCTCCAAAGTTTCACCCGCACAACCAGGCAAATGTTCTGGAGAAAGAGATATGAACATTTGGGTGGGGCCCAGGTCAGTCACCACCAAGAAAAGAGAAGGACTGAAAGACATTTGAAATCGTACAAACAGGCCTATACCCTGAGAGAGAACTAAAAGATTTGGATGGGGTCAGAAACCAGCCATTATTTCCCAACCAAGGGAGAGTCTATTTTTCTAGGCTCGGTTTATGTTACCTTTTTGTATTCGTAGTAGGAACAGATGCTAGGTTAGATTGGGTCAGGACAGATGACAGATTTTTTTTGTATTGTAAGTCATCTGCGCAAGCTCTTGTTTATTTTCTTTTGAGCCTAGGAAACTATCAACTCAGAAGTAGGGATAGAAGAGACATTATTTCCTTTAATAAAATGGATCTGGTTCAGACATATCTTCTTGTCCGTCTCTTATGCCCGACTTACCACATCTTCTATAGCTACTTTTAACTATGTTCCATTTCCCATCAGATCCAGCCTTTTGCTTCCCCTTCAATTTTATATCGATGCAGAGTACTGCTTTCACGTATTACGCAGTCCTTTTTTCCAGTTCATTCATGCATGCTACTCTGTGCTCTACTTCCTTTGAAATCGCCACCACCTCATCCAGTAATGGGTCTTCTTTCACCTACATCCTTATCTTTCCTGTGACAGACCCTACCATGAGCTGGTCTATACAATGTTCCTCGTAGTTCTCTCCAAAGTTGCATGTAAGTGCTAACTACCTTAAGGCCAAAGTGTAGTCCTCCCTTTCTCTTCATCTTCCTGTATCCTTATCCTAAATGAACGCTCCAGAATTGTGCTTGTTTTCTTGGTAATGTGTAAATTGAATATTGTTATCTCCCCCTTGAAGTCATTTAGGGCCTCCTCCCCCTGTTCATTTTCACTTAGAGGTGGTAGACCCTCATAGATCCTCTCCTTGTCGTGACCAAGGCATTGTAGAAGTAGAGTTGTCTTACACTCGAGGCTCTAATTGGGTCCATACGTGCTGAAGGCGTAGTTAAAGAACACCTTTTTCCATGTTCACCATTGAAGTTTTGGGTCTTCATGATTTTGAAGAAATAATTATGGTCTCAACATGTTTTGCATAGTCGACCTCTAAGAAGAGATACGTTAACCAACAACTAACTAGTATAACAAAATAGCACTAGAAGTTAGAAAAACAAACTAACATAACACACTCTCTCTGTGTCAAGTTCTGCCCTGAAGTCACTGGAGAAATTCCGTCCTTGCACTGTGCTCCTAGCTTCGGAGCCATATCCACTCACAAATCTCTTCTACATCTATAACCAGTTCAAGTGTCCCATAATGCAATGCACCTTATTACTTGACTTAATATTTCCCAGTGTCGTGAACTTTCCAGGTGTTCCTTGACTGGTCTTTGATCTCAGAGCCGCAGTGTAATGCAGCACGTTGTATAGTACTTTTGTTGCACCGGCCTCTTACTCTCCCATTCACTACAAAGTCCTTTACTCTAGTACGTACATGTTCTAGTAATGACTCTAGGGAAAATGGACAGCTGCTTGTGCACTCTGTCTTGTGCACTGGGAGTTTCAAATGCATAACCCCTCTCTCCAGTGTAACAATTGGATTCACAGTAAATAGCCAAACCTAATGAATGAACTCCAAAGGCCATGGGATAGAGGGGGGAAATAAAAAATATGTATTAGTACATGTGTGAGAGGTCTATACTGGAGCTGGCAAAGAACAGGAAGAAGTGGTTGGTCTTATGTGCTAGGGAATGACACCATTCGATATTCTTCCGTTGCAATATAAGACTTTTTAGAGATGTGGGGGATAAGACCAAGCAAGGGGTGATCCAAATTCTAAAACCATGACTGGGTAAAGCAGAAGAAGAAAGATGAGTGGATGAAACCAGTTGATTGGGGAGACCGAAGCATGTTTGATGTGCTTTCTGTAAATAGTATTTAAAGTAAAACATGTACTAAGTACATGTGTAGCCCAACCTGCATGCAACTGTTGCCGCCTTAGGTTTCTGTAACTTTGGAGTCATTGCCTCTAAGTGACAGGATTGGTAACTTACTTGGTAAATATTTTTCTTAGCTGTGATTTGATAGATTATTCCATAAACAATGCATACAGTATAATCTATAAATCTGAGGAAATATACATTTTCTAAGAGCAACTTGCTCGGGCAGATGCCTATCCTAACATGTAGGCCCATCCAAGATAAGGCCATCATCATTTTTCACAAGTGTCCATGTTTTAGATTAAATAACACAGCTAAAAACCGAGTCTCTATCTTCAATGTCTCAAACTTGACAGAAAATATCACACACCTTCCCCATTGTGCTCCTAAACTGTCACCACATCCAAGAATGGGCCTGCTTTTGCTTACTGCTGGTGCAAGCACAATTTTAATGCTGCACAACCGACTATTTAATACCATGTTTATTGAATTGTAGCTGTGTTAATCCACTATGTGGGGCAACTGGGCATGCTGGTTAATCTTTTATTATTAAATGATCATTATTGTAGACAGACAAGGTCGCCCTTTTCATCAGATAAAAACCTTGCATCAACTGTTTATGGGGCAGAGCCAGTCTTGATCTGAGTTTTTTCTTCAGTGTGGAGAAGCTTCACTGAGGACACCTACGAGCACAACCTTTGCAGAGTCATTACGTCCAGTGTTTTTGACCCATAAACATGCTTAGGCTTTTTTCATCTACAAGTAGATCGGCCCAAAACCTATGCACTAAGTGCACACAGCAATTATATATCATCTTTCAGCTTCCAAATGAGCTTTCTCACTCAGAGCCACTGTAAAGAAACCCATCCTAAAGAAAGTGCTCAGACAAGGCTTATCCAATGTTTGGGAACTCCAGAGCTCCAAAAACTGATGGCGAGGAGCCACCACATGTGTCGGGTGCCATTTAGATCTAGACCAGCTTCTGGAGGGGCATTCTTTCATCTGGTAGAAGGCCTTGTGCCATGGAAGCCATATCAGTCCTTGTCAGTGACCAGCTCCCAAATCTCTGATTTGTGCTCCAGAAAACAAATGTGGCGCAAAGGTAACCTTGCCTTCTTCATACCTCACCCGGGCCTACCTTGGTACCTGGTACAGTTTAAATAAATGTCAACAAGTATTAGTCTTTTATCCTGTCCCCATAGCTTTACATTGGCTTATACTGACTCTACTCTAATGATTCACCTATTGATTGCCCTCGTAATGGTTTCCCCATTGATTTTTTTGAGACAAGTTCAACTTCTATTTCTCACTTTCTCTGGCTGGTTTAATTCTGTGAACCTGAAGTGTTTACAAGTATCATCAATCAACATATTTTATAATACTCTTGGGCGGATTACAGACTTCTCCAACTCTTGACTGTTCTGTACTTGAACTAGACATCACTGCATCTTCCAGCAACTTTATTGGCATGTAAGCTTTTGTGTTTGGATCACTTTACCAAGAGGGCGCCAAAGGAGACCTGCTTTCTTGCCACTATCTGGAAACCCCGGATCGTACTTAATGGGAACACAGATTGAGCCCATCTCTTTTTTAGTCACTTTGGATGAATGGTGGGACACAGCAAGGAGGAGGAGAGGGAGACTGACCCTGAAGAACTGAGAGGCAGGATACGGTGGAAAGGATGGATCCACAGCCTGTAATGAATACAGGATGTTCTCACGCCCTTGTTCCCAGTTATTGTGAAAGTCCCAGTCCGACATTCGCCTTCTGCAAGGCACCCACATAAGTCTCTTGTCTCAAGAGAAAACGGGACAGTAAAAGTAAGAACGGTCATTTAAGAAAGCTGGTGTTTCCGACGGAAGTAAAAAGCAGCAAAGACTGCAAAGTGCTTTTGCCATGTGTGTATCTCATCTTGTCTATGCTGCACTAGGATCAATTACGTCACAGGCACGCAACTCCATTGGTGTATGTGCACGATTGAATTGTATTTTGCAAAATGCCAGGTAAGCTGTTTTACACACTTTTTTCAACAACTTTGTTTTTTGTGGTGTGTGCACAATGTTCCCTTGTTGTATAATCTAGAGCATCATTTGAATAACCTTACCGTTAGCTGAATGCAGCAGCCTCAGTTGACAGCCATTAGAAGGTTCACCCTTGCTTCATCTGAATAATACAGGGTTTGTTTACTCCAGAAGCTGTGGAGCCTTTCCAGTACCGTTTGATTACTCAAATTATCAGTTTAGCATTATATGTATCACTTGAGTTCTATAAGTGGCATTCCAGAAACCTCTACTGTGTTTCACATCTATACCCCCCCCCCCCAACCTCCAACCGCAAGCATGTAGATTCGGCCCCTTTCAAGCACCCACAGAGCCCAAAGCCTGAGCCAAAGTTTTCATTTGGTGCCCTCCCACCTCCTAGCTTGAGGTCTTGTTTTGGGACCAGACTAGCAAAGTTGACTACCTACCATGAATAACCGATATTTTGGAATATTGTACACTTTCTCCTACTGGGGAGGGGAGGTTTGCCCCTCAACTTTGAGGGCCTTCCTTGCCAGCAGATTAGAAATGTGCTGAAGATCTATTGATGTCACTTCTGAAAATTAAGAAAGATATTAATTGTTGATTATTATTGAAATAATTGAAAGTTTGTATAGGGTGCCATTGCCAAGAGTTTAAGCGAATACAGATGCCAGCAATCCGGGTGGTCATAGCCTCAAGGATAAGTGAACCAATCTGATGCTGATCAAAGTCTGCAATGGCTCCTGTTGGAGTTCCGGATCGGATTTAAAATCCTCCACCCTGTATCCTTTTTTTTCATTTTAATCCAGTACAAAATGTAAACCTAGCAGCAACCATAGTATAGACAGTTTTGTCCAACAAGAATTCAAAACATACGCTCAGAGGTATGGAGGGCAATCCCTAATATACAGATTTTGGAGCTCATTGGGAGTTCCCTGGTCCAGAAAAAATGCCAGCATTATTTCCGTAACAGGGAAAAACATGTTTGCCAGTGGGGGTAGTGAACTAACGACAGGCCTGACCTGCTGGGAGTTCAGCACCTACCAGCAAATAAATGCCACAATCACTGGCACTGGTACTACCGGTGCCGGTATTTCTGGCAGTCCCATCCCATGGAGTCCTATGGGAGTCCATGGAATGGGAACTCACCGGCGTCTCCCCCTCCCGTAATATCCCAGTAATAACGGGGTATCGGATGGCAGAAACGGTAAGGCAGTTTTGTTGGTATGCCACCGGGATTACCGGCAGGATACCGGCAAAAATGTAATGAGTGCCTATATCTAACAAGTCAGCTACTTCCATGCTACTTTGTACATCATTATATTCGCCAATTGAGCCCCTGTCTTCACCAGGAATATACCTATGGCCGAGATATAGGGTTAGGTGCAGCAGTACTCATGTTAGATACCCTAATCCTGCTATATTTTCTTAGCATGACATGCAGTAAGCAACAATGAAGGAGCTAGAACCACCATCCAGTTATCCATTTCTGGAACTGGACCTATTTCCCCAACATATAGTAATTCTGTAGCCCTGGCGCCTACCCTATACAATCTCTTTATGGTAGATTTCGGCATTATTTTCTTAGAGAAAATGAATGCATTTCCCAAATTGGGTACCCGCAAGATTGGCTGGATAAGCTATGCCGATGACATCATTGTGTTTGATAACACTTTTATTGGCATATGCAATAGTGCAAGGGCAATCTGTGAATATGCTGAAAATAATGGACTTAAAATGAATCTGTCCAAAACACAATGGGCCTCATTACACGGTAGGCGGTGAGCCATGGCGCTATTAGCGCCATGGCTCATGCCGGTAAAATACCTTGGCGGAAAGGGGATTTACCGCCCCATTCCAAGGTTGGAGGGGCGGTAAATCCCCTTTCCGCCATTGCCCTTCCCCATTCCCATTTCTGCCCCATAGGGCTCTATGGAAATGGGGAAGGCGCTAATTACGGCACCGCAATTTTGCAAGAAGCAGGCGTTAAATCCTCCAACCCGCAAAGGGACCTCGTAGTACGGCGGTAAGGGTTAACGGTCACCGTTGCCATTAACGGTGACCGTTAACCCTTACCGCCGTCCGTGTAATGAGGCCCAATTTATGGCAGTGGGACATGAGTGCAGTAAATGCTCCTATATCTCATGCTCTCTTGGTAAGATCCAAAGAGTTAAGTGCTATAAATACCTAGGGCACTAAATATGTGCAGAGCGGAAAAAGACTAATTCCTTGGTCCAACAAAATAAAAGAGCTAAGTTTATGGCCACACTTATTGCTGTGATGTTGTTATCTAAGAAAACAGCTGGTTACAGCATATTGGGCATCATCAACATCTATAAACAAAAATTGGCAGCCATATTTTTATATGCCTTGGAATCATACTACTCTGTTTGGACAGACTGGGCGGACACAACTGAGGGGATCATTTGGAGAAAGTTATTGGGTCTCACTAATTACACTCCTATTCAGGCTGTTCACCTCAAAGTGGGTCTCATCTCCCTATCATCACAAATGGAATTCAACCGAGCCAAACTATACTTGAAGATCAAATTTGCACATACCAACTCATTATTATCGATCCTGTGAGAAGGCTTAGAGGGAGGAAATGTCCAAGTGGTGAAAAAATTCCAAGACAAGTTCTTGCTATTCTTTGACAAGATAGGCTGAGTCCCTAACTGGGATTACGGTGAAGGTGTGTTGCTAAAATCTCTTAAGGATTCCACTGAGAAGTGGGGCTGTTTTTGCTAGCCATGATAAGGTAGCTAATATGCGTTCCCTGAACACCATATCTCAAATGCCATTTGATTATAAAAAAATGCAAATGTATCTAAAGTTGTTGCCTTCTCCTGCTACCCGTAGGATCTTTATGGATATAAGGCTTAATCTTCTGAATGTCCTAGATGTAAGAAGGGCTTGGATGGGTATCCCTGTTGAGATGAGAACATGGAGACTATGCCTGGATGGTAATTTCATAGAATCTGCTAGACACATATTGACTTGTTGTGTTAAAATGGGACCTCTATACAACAAATACTTTGCTAAATTTGAATTGGAAGAAGAATATAGTACATCAGAGGTGTTTTGGCTTGGATGCCTCTCAGGGTATAGTAAAGGCCTGATAATCACCATTAACACATGCAAATGTATACCTATGCAAATTTGAGGGGGATGTGAAATTGTTGGTAGACCGTGATAGGTGTCTTTGGTGAAGGTAATCTTTCTGATTTCATGACTGACAAAGCCTTAATAAGATCTAGTCTATGATTGGATAACAGCATTGGATAATGATGTATGTGATATAGGATACCTCTCTTAGCTGGTTATGTCTCTTTTCTATGAATTATAAAGTGATTATAATGATATATTAATCATATCTGTAAGAATTTTAAGTTTTTGTATTATATGGACTAGGTTGATTTTGTTTTATGGTTTTATGGTTTCTCTTACCATGCTCTCTTCTTTATTGATTTCTGTTTTAAATGTTAAAGTTTATAACTAAAGACACAAAAAAATAAAAATTAAAAATAAATAGTAATCCTGTTTCTAGCCAAGAGGTGCCATGTTAAACATTTCTCAGTTATATCATGGACTTTTCCTTGAAAAAGTGGAGCAGCTATATCTGCGGCACCAATGGTCTCTCAGAACCATTGATTACTTACATAGTTATTATCTGAAGCAGGATTAGGATTAGATGATATTGTGCAAAATCCTTCACACATTGAACTGGCGCTTTACAAACGAGATTGGGTCTCTACTTTCCACTCTTTTCATGGGTACGATTCCCTCTTTCATCTTAGATGTGAATACAAAGAGTTGGGGAAGTTGGCATCGTAATTATATTTGTTTCCTAATCGATATTCCCGAAAAGATTTTATGAAATTCAGATTTGATATTTTACCCACGAGGCACATTTTAGCAAGTAGAACATTGATTCGTCATGACCAGTCCTTTTTGTAGATCTTGCGGTAATGTGAACACCCCTGAAACACTGAAGCACCTTATTGTATATTGTCATCATTCGTAGCCGGTCACACTTTATATGTTAGTGAGCAAGTTCACAGTCTTGAATTTATTGACTCCGAAAACTTGTGGCAACGCATATTTGCAGGTCCTCCAACCTCAGTGGCGTTTGCCGCATTGGGTTTCTTGAAAAGATTGAAGCTTCTTGACAATGATGATCTGTTGACAGTTGGCTAAGGGCCTTATTAGTTGAATGTTAATATTGCCTAATTTTATAACTATTTCATAATGTATTTAGCTGGTATGAAGATTGTTGGCTGGTTTCTAACTTTGTAAGTATATTTGGGAGGAAACTATATAATTCTCTATCATTCTTACCCGTTTCTTTGTTGTTCTTTGTAACATGTTGAATACATGTTTAACCATATACAATAACAAAATAATACGTTGGCTTGATCTTGGCCACCTTTATTTCAGTCAACTTGCATGTCAGGAAAAATATGATGTTGCCGGTGTTGGGTATGGTACACTTTATGTAAATATTTAAAATGGTTCGACATACCTCCTTAATTAAGAGAAATCTTTCTAGTTTGAGCGCAGGCTCCATTTCACCTCTAAATGTTTGAAGTTCCTTTCCCAGTGCTATTTCCAAGTGTAGCCTGCTCACATTGCCTGCTTTCTATGATATTCCACAGCCACTCCGTATAGGCCTGAAATAATATGACCTGTTAAAAGCGTGCTGATAAGCTAGTCCAGTGTATATGCTGTGGGCAGCATCAGCAGAAATCAAGGCAAATAAGCATACTGAGCTTGGCCCATGCTGTCGTATTGCACCAGGTTCGCCAAAGGGTCATGATGTTGGTAGGGTCTTGTTAATGTAATCTGGGCCATTTCAATTTAGTCCTAATTAACTTTAGATGTTTAAAATACATGTGGGGGGGGTGCAGGGGATTTACTGTGACCTTTTGATAAACACCACTACCATCCTAATGAGAGATCTCCTGCCCATCCTGGAGATGGGAAGTGTGATCTTCCACTCTTCCTCTTCAATCTCCAGTGGTTTGATGTAAGTCTAAAAAAAAGAAGTGTTTATTATCCTTCTTCTTCTTATTATTATTAGGGTATTGTGCATGGACTCCGTTTTGGGGGTGCAACAGAACCCTTTACAATTGTGGGGGAAGAACCTGGTGAGGGAAGCAGATGAACAAGGGAACAGGGAGCTAACACAGGAGGGGGAGAATGGGCAATTGGGTAACAAGGGATCTAAAAGCAACCAGGCGAGGAAACGGTGGTGAGCAGATCATCCAGTCTCCGGTTGTGTGGGGATTGCAGGGTGTGTGGACATTAGTGTTAGGGAGGGGACATTCCTTGAAGATGAGGGTCTTGAGCTCCTTTGTGAATGGTTGAAGTGATGGGGAAAGTCTGATGTTGACTAGGAGGACATTCCAGAGTCTTAGGGCGCGGACAGAGAAGGCCAGTCTTCCAGTTCTTTCCTTCCTGCATCAGTGGAGTTCAAGGCTACACGTGTTCTTAATTCTGGTTAGTGGAGTGACTTTGCTGAAACTGTTGCGGGGACATGACATCTAAATGAAAGGGGCCCCAGATAAATGAGTGGGACGAAATGGTGTGCCACAAATGCTTGGGGAAGGGGGGGGGACAAACACCCTTGTCCCCACCTAAAATTACGCCTATGCTGGTGGATCGAAGGCCTCCGCAGATGCTACGTTTCTCAGTGTGGTGGCTTGGGGACATCAGGATGACAGCCTTTGCGAGCACTATATTTGATTTTTTATATGCATACCATCTTAAGTCTTCAAGCACCCTCTGCATGCTCTCCATTAGTACATCAGCTAAGGCAATTTATCCTGAGTGCAGTGAAACCCCCAAATGTGTTTACTTTATCTAGTAACAGTGGGTGATTGGCAGATGGGAGCTTGACTTTTACAACAGCATGTCATCAGCATATAGTGAATGAATATTTGTCCTTGATTATATCTGCAGATCCCTATTCGCCTGCACTTGTCTAAGGAGGCACACCACTGTCTCAATTGCTAATACAAAGCATAGTGGAAACCCTGGTTCATAGTGATAATTTCGACTACAAAAATGTCGAAAGTCAAAATTTCGAAAAAAAAATGTCTAAAAAAAAAATGTCGACTTTTTTTTTCAATGCATTTTTTTTCGAAATGGGGGGGTTCCCCCCAACCCCCCTTTTTTTTAATTTTTTTTAAAAATTGTTCCCTTTTTTTAACTCCCGAACCCCTAAAATAAATATGTAATTAAAAAAAACGAAAGTCGACATTTTTTTTTTCGACATTTTTTTGTCGACATTTTTGTCTGTCGACATTTTTTTCTCGAAATTATGACTGCCCACCGGAAACCCTAGTGATCAAAGCCACTAGTGTGCCCCTAGCGAATGAGAATAGGCTGGATCCCACACCATTTGTCTGGACCAAAGCCCTGTGAGAGCTGTACAATAGTTGTACCACTGTTAAAATATGCAAACCGAGGCCAGATCACCATAGCTCCTCAAATAAAGACATACAACAGAGTTTAATGCCTTTTTGGCATCCATCGTCTCCACTACATCAGGTATAGTCAGTTCAATATTATATGGATAAAGCAAGCAATCTGTGCAAGTATTTGTGTGTGGCCCTCCCTGGAACATACCCAGTTTGATTAGGCATTTTCAAGAATGGTAGATGTTGTAGCAGACCAATGGCTAGTATGTTTACTGTGGTTTGTAAAATTAATAGCTCTCCGCGGGTTTACCAGGCCGAAGCAGTACCAGGATTATTGCTGGTCTGGTGGGTTCTGATAGCATCTCCTCTGCTACAGAGGCTGCGTACATAGCTGTGAGACATGGCTCTCGTGTTGGCAGATGGTAGGAAAGCAGGATGCCTGGTAGGGGTCTTGTGATTAGTTGGTGGGAGATGAGAAGCAGGATGCCAGTTCGTGATCTTTTGTTGTGGAGATAAAGAAACCTAGGTCAAGAGCTCACAGGTTTCTCCTTTCCATGCGTGAGAGACATTCAGTCCCTTTTTTCCCCTCGGAATTTGGGGATTTGTAGTACTGCATGTAAAATGGAAAAGACAAAACTACAAGTCCCAGAATACCAATAAATAAAACAGGAAAGGTGTATGTCTTTCTAATGCATGGAATTGGCAAATGTGAGTGTTCTGTAGGTTTGGGTTTCTCCTGTTGTTGGTACAGATCCCCAATGCTAATTTGGGTGGGACAGAAGGACGTCAAGTGTAGGTTTAGTGAGGTGTCCTGTAGTGCGTATTTGCCGAAAGACTAATTGCCTACACAATTTTGTATTCTAATATTTAAATGTCTATTCTTTTACCAGCTCTATTCACGTTTGACTTAGTAAAAAGCTAGACGGCCGCCCCCGAGGCGGACTCTGTCTAGCTCAGCCAGGAATGCGCGTGCTGCTCTACCTCTGGCGCCAGTAGGTAGTGAGTGCCCTTACACCCTGCACAAGGTCAATATTAGACTCAGGACTAAACCAACACATAACTTGGTAAATGTCCCACCAAACACCTCTCGTGGTGAGTGTTAAGACGGATTTCTGAACTCTGTCCTGGAGGCGCAGAGGTTCAGAAGGCCAACCTAATTACTTGGAACAGGGTAACCTCTGGACAAGCCAGACCAATCAGGGTAGCGATCGCGGCGGTCAAGACTAGGTCTCAAGAGGGGTGAGGGTGACTGAAAGCCCGCAATGAGCACACAAAGCAAGGACACTTACAAATTACTCCAAACAGGTGTTATATTAAAAATATATACACATTTATTCCAAGGCCTTTGCAACAATGACCGTAGCGAGAAATCACAATAAAACTCTAGTAAGCCAACACATACCAAACCAATACAATATATATACAAATACAAACGAGTCTAAAGCGTTAGATGCACGAAATGTGTAGTCCGCCTAGAAGGGGAGGAAAATGTGCAGTGCGAAATAATAATTAGACCCAGTCCGCCTTCAGAGGCACCCAACTAAAAGGAAGTCCAAGCCCTACGAAGAGTGGAGCCTTGTGCTCAAAAGTACCTGCACACGCTGGTGCCAACGGGCAAAAAGGGGAGTCTCTTCGAGGGAATCAGGCAGTTCAGTTTGGTGCACAAATGAAGAAGGACAGAGTTCCGCGACTCAAGCGCAGCCTCCACTGTGGGCAGAAGCAGAGCACGAGTACGGAAAGGCGTGCTGTTTGACACAGCGGGGAAAAGCTATGTGCTCCTGCAGGAGGGCGACCAGTTCCTAGCTATGCTACTCACCGGTCCCCGATGCAAGCAGACCCAGGCTTCTCCGCGTCAGTTTCAGTGCTGGCAGGTTCAGGGGAGCAGGGGACGTCTCGTCGTCGTGTAGATTCTGCAGCAGCAGAGTTGAGTTAAAGATGTCCCAAACTAAGTGAACCCGCACAGTTTGTTACCACAGCAGGGCAACGGAGCGGCCGTGTGTATCTCAGCCAAATGTACACTACTCACTTCAGACCTGGGAATGCCAAGTGTACGAATCGTGTGAGAGTGACAAGGACTTGAAATACAACACAACCTGGCGGCGGTTACAGAGCAAGACTCCTGGGTAGGCTGGTCAGTCTGCTGGATGGCCCAAAGACACTTCCGAAGGCTTACGTGCAGGAGATGGTGAAGATGCCGAGAATAGCTGTCCCCGCTATTCCAAGGGTCGAAGTACCAGTACAGGCCTTCTGGTTCGATCAGAGGTAGAAAGGGTTTCACAAAGCGACAGCAGTGCAGAGGAGCAGTCCTTCAGCGGGTCACCAGCGATTCCTCGGTTCAGCCTCGTGGTTGCAGGATACTTGGCTCCTGTATTCCTTTGTTCGTGAGAACTCAGGAGATCGACATGGTAGTGGCGTTTCCAGCCCCCTCTTATCCACGGTTCCCTTCGCGCCAAACGGAGGAGACCCAATGGGAGATCCGCTCATCAAAACACTCACACCATACGTGGACCTATCACAGACCACGGTGGTCCCAGGCATTCACACCACCCTAGACTCTCTGGCACCCAGGATGTGTATTGGGACCAGACATCCCAGCCCACATCCTGGAGGCACACACAAGGCCTGTAGAAGCCTGCGAAAGCATCTGTGTTTCGCGGGAAAGTACTGCCCAAATAAGGAAGGCCCCGGGTCGGCTCGACCTGGGGAATTTGAAGGGGGCAAGACGGTCAGTGGACAGGACTAAGGAGCCTCGTGGTCTGGCCATTTTGGGAGCCAGGCCACCATTTTGGGCTAAGCGCGAGAAACGTGCTTAAAACGCCAAAAGGAGCTCAAAAACACAAGAAACGATCGCTGCCACCATTCCCGTCCGTGATTCACTTGCACCGATCAGTTACAATCCAATATGAGTATCTAGGGCCTGTAGAAGGCTAGAGACCCAAGAGAGCAGTAACTTGGCTTACAGTGCCCTCTTGTGTCATGTTGCACGAAAGCTGCAACATGATAAAGAAACTACGAAAACAGCGTTTCCCGGTACTGACTGTCTTAAGGGCATGTCAGTTTCCCCGTAAGAATGGAGCGAAAGCCCAGAGGAGTGCGGCAGAAGGCTGCACTTCTCTGGCAAAGTCTAGATCATGGTGAAAACAACAGCAAAAAGTTTAGGGGTTGCCACATGGAAGGAAAATTACCCACAATTAAGAAATCTTTCCTAACAGTGAGTGACACCTCCTACCCCCAGCACCTGACCTGGTACGTGTGCCTGCAAGTCCTGGTATTCATTTGCATTCTGGATTTGTAGTCCTGGGTTTATAATGGGGACTTCTGGGATTATAAATCCTAGGATGCAAAATAAAAAAAAACAGGACTGGATTGGCATCTCCCGAATGGAATGGGACAGGTTAACACATACATGTCATTGAATTACTTGATACTAGTTATTAAACCTCTGCGCTATAACGTGACTTCGACCCTGCCTCCCTACCGACTTTGCCCATAGTCTAGGTATCTGCTGTCCATAGGCCTCCTAGGCCTGCTGCTAGCTGCTACCTCTACTATGTGCTGAAATTGTAGATCTTGTATATTCTCAGCATATTTTATATTCCTGTATAGTTCTGTTCATATTCTATGTTATTGTATAATGTATTGTATTTTTCTTCTGTATCTGTATATTTCTGTATCTCTGTACCTAAGTAAAGCGCCCAGATACCCCTGGGTTCGGCGCGCTATATAAGAAAATAAAACAAACAAACTCTCCGAAAGGTGTGCCAGAATCTCTTTGCAGGGAGGTGTTTCAAAACAGTGAACCAATGAACTCCGAGTCCGCTGCGTTCTAGTGTAACCATAGGCAAGCTGTGTTGCTCTTGTTTTTCATATATTGACTTTTGGTACAGAAAGTGTGGTTGTCATTTTTGAGTGAGTGAACTGTATTGTGTTTCCATGTAGTCGGCGATCACCATGAACCTAATTCAGCCTTGGTGCTCCGTGGGAAAACGTGACTATATTTCCCAATGAATAATACGTGCGTCGCTACTGCAGGCCTCCCTGCGCTGTGGGTGTGGGCCTTCCCTCTCCATTAAACACACAGGCAGTGTGCACACATGGGCAGCCAGGTTTCCATCGGGTGACTCAAATATCGAACACACCTTTTTATTTACGGCCAGGACTCAGGACGGCAACACCTTGCGTTCGGGCAGGTTCCTCCCTTAACGCGCAGCCCTCCTCTGCCACACGCATTCGAGCGACAGCAGCACAATGGAGCACACGAAAGAACTGCACGGTAGGAGGCCTTCTTGTTGCTTGTTGCCCGACTGACTAGACTGAATTGGATGAATTGTAATAGATACATGGGAAGCTGGTGCAAGGGGGCCAGAACCCGCATTTTCTTTGTAGCATTGTTCGATAAAAGCGGAGTTTAAACTGGAGAAGTGTACCTATGTCTTATGAAATAGTATTTACTTACACATTCTCTTCTATTCTTTTCTATTCTCTTCCTTCTCTTCTTTTGAGCATGCCTCCTGTTTTCAAAAAGCAGTGCACAATTCATCCCTTTTAAAGAGCTCTGCGACTGTTTAACTTGTAGGTTTGACCCTGTACCCATTTTATGTTGTATGCACTCATTTTATCTTCCAGTGTGCAGCGATATTGTGCTCAAAGAAAAAACGTGCAATTTTGAATGTTCAAATGTGTCAAAGGTTTTCCGAAATGCAGTCGAAAAAGCTGCTACATGTAGCATTTTACCCATTTAACGTACACATTAATGTTAGGTATGGGATGGGATCGGGGACATGGGCTATCCCTCGTATACCACCTCTGGGGCTTGCATCACATACCAGGTGGCAGTCCCTGGCCAAAAGGACACCCTACTGCCATCTCCTAGATTTGCGGTGCCGTAATTAGCACCAAGGTCCCTTTGCGGGCTGGTTTTTAACGCCTGCAAAAGCAGGCGTTAAAGTACCAACCCGCAAAGGGACCTCGTAGTAAGGCGGTAAGGGTTAACGGTCACCGGTACCATTACCGGTGACCGTTAACCCTTACCGCCTTCCGTGTAATGAGGCCCATAGTCCGTTGCAGCAGTCTATTTCGATAATATTAAGGCTCTAGCTAAAGTGATGCAGCTTTTGGTAGAGAGGCAGGGTTTGCATGCTCGAATGAGCTTACAGGTGTAGGCACTTGCCGAAGTTGTGGCGCTGACCTGTTTTCTCAAATTTAGGGAGGAATCTAGATAAAATCCCAAGGTTTTTACTTCACTGGCGACTTTTATGATGTTGCCATCTATATTAAACGATCAATATTGTTCACATAGTTTGGAAATGTTGATGTGAGTGGCTAGAAGGAGGAGTTCTGTCTTTTCATCATTCAGGCAGAGACCATGTGTGGCCATCCTTGCCTGAATGATAAGGTAGATTCTGTTAATCGGGGGCTAGGTCCTTGGCATAGTCACCTGTCAAAGGGATAAGGATCTGGGTGTCATCAGCATAGTTTGTGTGTGTGACACCCATGTGATCCAGGTAATCAAACAATGGTTTGGTAAAGGCATTGTACATGGTAGGTGATACACACGATCCTTCTGGGACTCCGCATGTAATTGGGACTGGGTTTGCTGCCGCTGAGGCGGAAAACACTCTCATTGACCTGTTGCTTAGGAATGATTTGATCCATGCTGTGGCTTCTGGTGAGAAGTGCAATGTTGTGGAGAGGTGGTTACATAGGATCTTATGGTCGACCAGGTCAAAGGGAGACGATGAGTCCAGGAGAAGCAGGAGGGCAGAGTTTCCTTTGTCTTTCAGGTCATCTATTTGCATTTTTAGATCAATCAAGGCTGTTACAGTGCCATGTTGTGGCCTGAAGCCTGATTGACGAGACCTAATAGCTTGTTAGACTGCAGGAAGTTTTGTATTTGATTATAGGCAGCTTTGTCTATAATCGTCAGCAGGAATGGGACAGTGGTAATGGGTCTGAAGTTAGTGGGTATATTTGGATCAAGAGATGTTTTTTTTTTTTAAAGCAGAGGCAGCACCCATGAGTTCTTCAGGTTGGTTGGCACAGTGCAAGTGTGGAAGGAGGCATTAATGAGTGAAGTGATAAAGGGAGCGATGATGCTCGTTGCTTCCTTAATGACGGCGGCTGGGCACAAGTCTCCTTGACAATTTGAAGGTTTTAGGGAAGCTATGATTTTTTGCACTTCTTGGGGTGATACTGGAGTGAATTTAAATCGTTGAGTGGATGTGGGGATGTTAGGGTGGTTTTTCTTGGAGATATCTTGCAGTGGCAAGGTGAGTTTTTTTTATCAATGATTTTCTTTTGGAGAAGTGTAATTTTATTGGCCAGAGCCTCCTGGATTTTGGTACATTAAGTTTGATCCTTGACACAGAGGTCAGTTTGGGGGGTAGGTGATTCAAGTTCTCTAAGTATGATAAAGTGTTTGCGGGTGCTTGAGCTGGCTTTGTCAATTCTTTCATTATGGGAGTTGTATTTGGCTGTGATGATTTCATCTTTGTAGTTGGCCGTAATTTTTTGGAGGGTATCTTTATTGATGGTGGATGGGTTATTTTTGCTATGGCTTCATATTTCCTTTTTTCCTTTCTCAGTTCTTTGAATTTGGGGGTGAACCAAGTGTTCACATGGACAGTCGGTTTACTTTTGCACATTTTTAGTGGTGCAATGGAGTCTATGGCAGACTTGAGAGTCTTATTGTACAGCTCTACTAGTTCTTCAGGGTTGGATGGTAAAGAGGGTGCCTGTAGAGGTTGGAGGAAAGGCCTAAGGTTATTGACAGTTATATTTTTCTTATTTCTGGTTAGAATGGGGGAAGCAATGGGCTTGGTCATAACTGGAAGAGTGCAGTTTAGGAGAGTAAACTGTGTTCTGTCCAGGATAGTGGTTCGATAGCTGATATATTGGTAGGACAGTTAAGGTCTGCTAGCCAGTCCAAGGTACGTCCTTTGTCATGTGTGGGCTCGAGAACTCTTTGGGTAAGGCCTAGTTCGGACAGGGAATTGGCTAGGAGTAAGGCAGAGTGGTCAGCTGGATCGTTAAATCCCAAATTGAAGTCACCTAAAAGGATGATTTGAGAAGAGGGTTTGGTATTGGTTGTGAGAATATTATTGATGCCGTCTTCAAATGACCCTAAGGGACCTGGAGGATGGTAGATAAGGTGCATGGTTAAGGTTTGTGATGTGGAGTGTGGCAGTTTTATAGTCAGAAGTTCACAGGCTGAGGTAGAAACGTGGTGGATCGCTCTAAGGTTTAGTGAAGCTTTAGCAATGAAGGTAATGCCTCCTCCTCTAGTTGATTCTCTATCAGTTCTGAGAGTGGTGTAATTGTCTGGTATGGCAATGAGGAGGGATGGGCCTGCCGCTGCATGTAACCAGGTCTCAGTTATTGCCAGGAAGTCCAGTTTCCTGTCAATGATCAGGTCAGCGAATTTAGTTGCATGGGCGACTAGGGATCTAGCATTGAACAATGCTCCAGTAATGATGGTGCTGGTGTTGACAGTGGAGGTTTTGGGAGTTGAGGGCTTACTTGTGGGTTTGGAGGCATATCTACAATTTATAGGTGGTTGCTTTGAGATGTTCGCCCTAAGGTTGTTGATAGGAGTTGCAGTGGAGGGTAGGAGGTAGTATCTATCTAGCCTAGAGCCTAGTCTAGTATTTCTAACTGGCGTTGGGCATGGGATGTTCGAGGTTGAAGTTTGGGAACCACGGTTTGTTCATCGTTTCTTCAGTAGATGGAGAGAAAAAGTAAATTACACAAAACATTTTTTAGGGAGAGGATGGTGGAAGCATGTAGTAACTTGAACTTGGCTTCTAACTATGTAAGAACTAAATCTGATTTTGGGTTAAAAAAATACCTGGATTTCATTAACCCCCCCCATTTGCCCGTGCCCTTAATATTAATTTTCATCTCAGCACATTGAAGTTGGCGAAGTTAACCAAGTCATGGAGGCCAGGGAGTTCAGGTTTATGCCCTTTTTGCATTACCTGTGAGGAGATAGTTGCACACATTTTTTGTTATTCTGTATTTAAACACAGGGACTGGGAGTACTTTATCATAAACCTCACCTAAGAACATCAGGCATTCGTACCATCTCTGAGGCTCTGGAGTTATGCAATATATCTAATTATGCAGGCATAGTATATAGAGTGGGCAAATGGATCCATCATGCTTGGCTATTGAGGAATAAAGTGTAATACGGGACTCGTCCCTGAATCCTTATACAATGAATTATGTGGTGTAATACCACCATACAATAGAAAGTCAGTCATGGGTGCTGCAAGTATGTTTTCTCTTCCTCAATACCTTTGTTCATTACTGGGTTTTTAATGTACTTAGATGACTTTGTCAAATTGTGTTTTAATCCATTTTCTATTATCTCGACCTTTACTTAAATTCTGTATCTATATATGTTGTGAATTTTAATGTCTCATAATGTTTTTGTGGCTGCTTTTACTTTTATGTCTACGTGCCGAATAAAAGGTATATTGAATGAACCCTCCTAGATTGGGAACGCACAAAATGGATTATCACCTCTATGCGGATGATGTGGTGTTAATTGATTATGCTCCAATCGGGCTCCAACGCTCACTAGAGGCTGTTAATGTATTTTTCAAAGGTAAAAAAAGACCTTGAAGTTAACATCCCCAAAGTACTGGTAATGAATCCTTTGAAAAATAATCCTAGAACTGCTTAGTTGAAAATCAGAAACTTGTTGTAGTTAAATATTTTAAATATTTGGGTGTCCGACTTTGCAATAATAAAGTTAGTATCACAAGTGCTGCAGTGTAGCTAAGATTTTTAGACAAATGGTATGGGCGTTTCTCACTGACAGTTGTGGTTACTATCTGTAAACCGAAGATTATACCAAAGCTGATTCATGGTGCAGAGACAATAGAGGAAGATTGGGACTGGATAAAGACAGATCTGAGAATTTGGAAGAGGGTTTTGGGCCTCCCTTTGAGTACTCCATTGGCGGCGATCCACCATGAATTGGGGGTTAATCTCTGAACAGGCACGTATTGATTGGCGACAATTACAGTTAGTAAGATTGATACTGTTAACGCCAGAGAACACTTTATTTGTTATGCTTAATGATCTGTGGAGTACCGCTCCTCTAAAGTATTGCGAAATGGGTGGGTTTGTGTTTGAGTATACTCACCAAAATAGATTGTAATAAGGCTGAGCTCTTATGCAACCCTTATAGAGTAAAGAAAAACTCTTAGAACAGGATTGGATCACCAACAGCCATTTATTGGTGACTATGGGGATGTAAAACCTATTTAAGGCTCCACAACCAGATCTGCAACAACATATCTCAAGAGTATGCAGAACTGTTTTGTTAAGAGTTAAACTTAACCTTTACCCGACTAATGATGTTATGGGACCGAGAGTGAGAATCGCTAGAAAGGAGAGAATGTCATTTCCGCCACATTGATATTGAGATGGTGAAACAGCTGATGATCTCTTGATGGTAATGCGAGTAGAAGCATTTGACAGATACATGACAACATTCGAAATGTGGTCTTGAGAGTGTATGTGGCTTCGTTTGTTAACAGACCCTGGCGATATGTTGTCTGCAGCCGTAATGAGATATGTTAACCTAATCTTTAAGGCCAATCGATTGTCTCTCTTATTGCGATTAGCATGCTACTGTCTGTTTAGTTTGTAATAATCCATGCACCAAATGAAATGGCTGCTAATAGGCTTTTAGTACTTTTTGTTTCTCAAGCAGCACTCCAAGGAAGAGCTTAAATCAGTTACTCTTTGCAAATGTCACTTGGCACTTTCTGTTTATGCTGCTGCATTTGATCATGATATGAAATCTTGTAATCTTTTTTCATAGATTAAATGAAATGGCTGCTAACAGGCACATGGCACCTTTTTGTTTCTCAGGTAGTAAGTTAGGAAAGAGCTTTAATCATTTACTCTCTCTACTTCGCTCTCCCCACTTTATGATAATGCTGCTGTATCGGTTTAAGACATGAAATCTAGTTATTATCTTTTATAGATGGCAAGTTTATATCAAAAGGTATTTTAGTATGAATTTAGTTTTATTGGCTTTAGCATGTTTTTATGATTAGGAAATGGTTTTGATACATGTGTGTGGTCTCTTCAAGTGGGGAATAAGGATTTGGTTATTTAAGTCATTATGATGAGAGTAAGTTGTTTGCTTGTTCTATATTGTGAAAGATTTTGTTGATAAACCGCAATACAATAAATAAATATTGATTGAAAATTGAGAAAGAGAATGGTGAGTACTTGATTGGCAAGATTATGGTGTGAGACAGAGGTCTACTACTACTTTTTTGCTGCGACAGCTCCCTTTAAGGCCATGATGCCCTCTGGAGCCCTCCCTTCTTCTCCACTCCAGCTCCCTGTAAAGAGGGGCTGTTGCGCTCTCTTGACTTGTCATAATAAAAAACAACCTATTTGTGAGTTGCTGAAGGGCTGATAAGGGCATTATCCAAGAAGGCTTATCCCATGCATGTTTGATTAAGTGTAGAGATACTGGTCTCTCCCATTGTCCAGAGGGGGGAGCATTTAGTAGGGTAGGTAGATTCATGGGCACCACAGGGATCTTAAGCATGTGAGCCCAATTTAGGCATATCCCTTTGGCGCTTGGAGGGAAACTAATAGAATGATTTTACATTCTTTGAGTAAGATCGTGAGAGAAATCAAGTTAGAAAGGGAAATCAAGACACAGAACTATTGGTCTGTGCCTCTATAGAGCAGAGGTCTGCTTCCTGCCGCTCTCCGTAGTTTTTGTCCTACGACTCTGATGATTCCTTAACATTGACTATGTAGGCTAGGACTGAGAGTTGTAGTCCAAAGCATCTGGAGAGACAAAGGTTGCAGTATCCTGCTGTATGTGATGATACCCAACCCGATGGATTGTGTGTTGTATTGCGATTTGTTATGTGCCCTTCTTTGTTCTAAACAGAAGGGCATTCAACTTTTATATATAAAATGAGGATATCATATACCACTTTATGCTGGCTTCTAAGCTCAGTGATAAGTTATTACGCAGATTAGTGGTTCTCTGTGTATCCACCTCGGAAACATGAAGGGTTGTGGGCCATGTCAGGATTCCAACTTGCAGCCTGGCCTCATGTCAGAGGTGAGCACTTAACGCATGAACTCTCTAGAAAGAGCAATGAAAATTCACCCAATGAAATAAAATCTACAAATAACTATCTCATAAAAGATTAACTACTCCTAAACTTATGATGTTGGGTAAAAGTACCATGGAGAGTCAATGATGTTAGATTAGAAGAGGTGAATACGATAATTTATTTAGGCTTTCACGCTGATGAAAAGAAATTAACAGCTAAATTAAACATAGAGAGAATATCAACTAAACGAAGACCAACCCTAAAAGGGTTGACAGAAATCTACCTGCGGTCGTTTTTTTTTTTCTTGGTATCCACTGATTATGGCTTATGAAGTCAACGTGACTCCTGTGTTTTGTTTTCAGTGCATTTTGGTAGTGCGAAACAGCACCAGAATGCAGAAACCATTGCTACTGAGAAATGAAGGAGATTGTTTTTTGGAGCATGGTGTCTGGTTGGCATGGCAACCTACAATGATTGGATGCAATGGCCAATGTACAATTAATCGGTTACTTTTAAATGTACTTCCACCATTTAAACCAATGACTGTGGGTCTTAAAGGAATTCAGCCAATGCGGAGCCAGATTTTGATTTACATACTCACTTCTTCAGCAGTGCGTAATGATCTGTTTCTCCTCAGCCTCCAGTGGATGCCTACAGTTCATCCGTTCATGGCAGGTAGAGGCAGAGCAATGTAGTTCAGTCTCTGCCTGCTGTGAACTGAACAACTGGAGGCGCACAGAAGAGGCTGAGCACATAATGGAGCATGAAATAATGAGAGGTGGTGGTGTAGCGGAAATGTGGCCTGCCACCTTACATTGTTGTGTTAACTGCATATAAATGCTAACTGACAAGAGGGGAGTCCTCTCCTGTCAGTCTGCTTGTCCTGGTTGTGGAGGTGAGGCCATCCATTCCTCCATAACAGCACAATGCATGGAGAGAGTGTGAGCATGTAAGAGGTTTATTTCATGTAATGTATCTCTGTGTATATACATTCCTGCAGACACATCACATAAAATAAAAAACTTTTACATGCTCGCTTCCTCACTGCACACCGTCATGGAGGAGCAGATGATCCTTCCCTCCTCTATGCAACATGGAAACGCCAAGGGCCTGATTCTTGGAACGTTTTCCTGTGGGATTGCACCATTATAAAACACTTCCATGAATCAGGCCCTAAGTGTCAGCTGACAATCGGCGTGTCCACTTTGCGTAGACGAGGGAAGGGCTAACCGGTCCTCAATGCTGGCCATGCTGGCACATGGTAAGGGTTAAGCAAGTGTTTTTTTTTTAATGTAATGTGTGTGAGTTGTGGTGTGTCCCCTTTAACATATATCTATTGCCCGTTTAAGAGCCCGAGTCATGCCCTCATCATGACAGCAGTCAATAAAAGGGGCCTCTATGTGCACGTGCGGGAGTTTAGCAGCAGACTCCAGAAGTGATCGACTGGTGTCCATGTCAGTTATGTTGTGGCCTGCCGTGGGATCACGGCCTGTCTGAATGCCCTGGCCTGTGTGCCCACGGAGCCTGGGACTGTGGGGTGCATGATCCCACCATCATTGGTTGACATGGGGAACCTGGTCACTGCTGGGTGCTGCCCCCTTGCCTGTTGAGCTGCGTGACTGCAGCATCCACTGTCTTGCTGGGTGCCCCAGCAACTGTGCGCCTGGACCCTATGCCCGGGGGTCCAGGCATAAAATGAGTGTATGTGTGTGTGCGCATGTTGGTGTTTGTTTTGCATGCGTGCATGCAAGGAGTTGTTCGATGTATGAATGCGTGGGTGAAAGTGTTGTATGTGTGAGTATATGTGAGGGGTGAACAGATGCACTGAATGTAGGGGTTGGCCCTGCCATGCTGCATCAAGGGTAAAGCAAACACTCCCCCCCACAACCCCCCTTGGGCTGCCATTCCTCTCCCCTGTGCTGTCATTCCTCATTCATTCCCCAAATGCTAAATTCATAATGCAATTAGCAACTACAAATGCCCAAACTAACTATATATCTATACGGTATAGACCTCCTTTACTGGGATTTAGCATGGCTGTCAAAAGTGGAGGGTTGCATATTAAGCTACCTTTTGGCATTCCTCTTGGTCTTCTGGTAGAGGCTATTAGGGTAGTTATTAATCTAAAGTCTTTATATGTTATGGTTACACAAAAGAAATTAATGATGTGTTTTGTAATAGTTTTTGAGAAAATTTGCTGTATGAAATTTTAAATAAAACAATACAGAAAGAGATGAATAAATGGTTGTTGAAATATAAAATGTGCTGTCATGCCCTACCCCACCTTGCGCTGTCATTCCTTACCCCCTTTGCGCTGTCATTCCTTACCCACTTTTGGGCTGTCACCCCTTCTGCCTTGTGCTGCAATTCCTTCCCACTTGCAATTTCATTGCTTCTCCCTACTGTCATTCCTCCCCATCCCTTGACATTTCTTTCCTCCCTGCCACTTGTGCTTTCATTCTTCATCATTGTGCTGTCATTCCTTCCCATTGTACTGTCATTCCTTGCACTGTCGTCCCCCTTGCACTAACATTCCCCCGTCGTGCTGTCTTCCTCACTCCTTCCCCATGCTAAATATTAGTTGCAATGAACCAAAACGCCAGAAATATTTGCTTTGCCACTGCTTGTTTTATAAGGTATAGATATTCTCCTTGAGTGGGATTTAGAATGGCTATCAAAAGTGCATCACTCATATTACACTACCTTTTTGGGCTACCGCTGGGTCTTCCGTTAGAGGCTATTAAAGTAGAAATTAATCTAAAATCCTTATATGCCGTGCCTATGCAAAGGAATGAATGAAGTAGTTTATACATTTTGAGAATTTTCTGTATGAAATTTTAAATAAAACATTACAGAAAGAGGTGAATACCGGGTTGTTGAAATATAGAATTAATTCAAAAAGACTGATTACAAAATGGGGCGTTGAAATAGAGATAACAAATGAAGGGTCTTCAGGGGAAATTTGGTTAAAAGCGTGGCTCTCTGGGCCTGGGTTAATTACTACTATAACACAATTAAAGAAATTAAACTTCCCCCATAGGCCAACAATGCCTTTTCTCCAATGTAGTATGTTTCAACATTATACATTAAAATGCACAGAGAGAAAGTTTGCTAGGTCCTTTTTTCAAGTTCAGATAAAATCGATTATTCAAAGGAGAATAATTGGAGCAAGGAATAAAAAACCTATAACCTCTAGAAACTGTGGATTTTGTAAACATCAGAAAAGTACAACATTGTAACATCTTGTTGTTGAATGTCCTGCACTATCTAATCTCTGATGCAAATATTTAAAAAAGCTGTATTAGATAATTATTTTATCATGATACTTTTGGGTGTGGGATAATGAATGACAAACATATCTGTTTAATTATCGCTACCGTAATGAAATTGAGATTTTATAATTGCATCAATTCTGTTTACATTATAAGGCTGTCTGTAAACCAAAAACACTTGTTATAAATTAAATCATGGACTCAATACGGATCATGATTTTTCAATCTTTCTCGAAGCCTGTACACACCTGTTTGGGGATGACTTATGTAAGGAAATTGGGATCTATGATGATACATTTAGGTCATGGTTTTAACATTAGTTTACGGCTGTGCTCACTGTATAAAAACAGTCCCTTGTGTGACAGTAATCATGAAGTCTGTATGGATTATGAACCGTTAAATTCTATTTAATCTAACATAAACTTCTTTACGGATGCTTTACGAGGGAAATTTTAGATTTATAATGTTACCTTTATAATATAATTATAATCAATCCGGATCATAAACTTTCAGTCTTTCTCTAATACTGCACAAACCTGTCTGGAGATGATTTATGTAAGAAAATGGGGATACATGACGATACTTTTAAGGATATTGCTTTGTCTTAAGTTTACAGGCTGAGCATACTGCATAAAAATCTTTTCAGTTACACACATTATGGAACCAGTATGGATTATGAACCATCCATTACTCTTCAATTTGACAAACATTTTTGGGGATGCTTTACGTTAATGTTGTGTCTACAAGGTAATTTAGCCCATTTTGATTTTCACTTATAACCTTCTCTTCAGAGAAATATTTAGCTAATGTTCATTTACCCTATCCTCTTCTTTAATTACTTTTTCTTATCCTTCTGCCATTTTCGGCATGTCTCATAGAAAAGGGTGAGTTACTATAATATATTAATGATTGTTTCTTCAAGTTTGATTTTTTTAAGTAACCAAACTACCAATATGGGTATTTTTGGTGATTGCATTTGATATCAATTTCATGACTACATGACTGTAACAGATCTATGCAGGCCAAATAACTAAGTAGCTGACCACAAAGGGGTAAGGTTATCTATCTTACATACATGTGGAAAAACTATTCTGATGCAACTTACAACTATTTAATGTCTAATTTAGTAACCACGTTTTTCATTTTCCTTTTTCCTTTGTTTTTTTGATATCTGCATCATACCAAAAAAAAGGTAGTGATTATTTTTTCTGTGCTCTTTATATCTTTTTATGTTTGGATATTTTTTCATTGGCATCATTATCATCAAATGTACTGCTATATATATACTTGATGACAAAAATACAGTTTATGTTTGGTAATCAAGGCCTTGAAAAGGAACTTTTGGTCGAAACACGTGTCAGCATTGTATCTAAATTGTCTGTTGACAATAAACACGGAATCAAGTTACCTCTTAGCAGTTTTATTCTTTGAATGTTCTAGTCTGGCGCACATGCACACAAACCTTGCCTTGCTAAATTTGATTTCTTGGGGTATTTTTCAGTATACCCCCGATGTGCATTGTGCAACCTCCCTGATTGTACGTAATACCATTATCACTGAAGCACCAGAGAGACTTTGTCTCTAGGGGTACTGCATTGTGTCTTAAATCAAATTAAAATAAATTCGTTCCTGGACCATTTTTTATACCGACTCCAGAGATGTACAAAAACCCAGACGTGTGCATCTGAATCCTGTAGAAATGTTTAAGAATGGGCCAGGTATGACCCCTTACCTTGCTCTGGTGAGAGTTTTGTGCTGATAAGAGGGCCCGTCCCAGAATCCACCTTGGCCACTGAGGTCACAGAGGCACAGGTTACCTGAGGGACAGTTACCTAGGGGAAAAGCCAACAGGCAAAAACCCCTGGACAGTGCACAATGTGAGGGCAGCGTCTTCCTGCAACGATCAGGAGAAGAACATCGGAGAATTCCTGGAGGCATCTAGCACGGATGATAGAATAAGAGGCTGGTAAGCAGTATGCAGGTAGGTTCCGGCAGGCTGTAGGTTGTAGAAGGACAGCATTTGAACAGAGTATGTACAGATACGAAAGGATGATGGGGTCTGACCATAGGAGGAACGAGGAGGAAGAGCAGGAGCATGGAGAGCACGAGCACCAGGCCTGGAGAAGCAGCAACGGCAGTAGCAGAAGGTACATGCACCCGGAGCATTGCGACACACTGCAGCACTTATTGCAGCTCCTAATAAGGAGAAACACCCGATGCAGAGCATTGTGATGCCAGAACTGGGTCCCCATATTGGGAAGGGCGCCTGCGTTGTGACTTACATGGCGCCATCGTGAGATCCGTGTGGGATGGCCGCTCCATGGCCGTAGCCATGACAGAAACCATCTGAAGACAATCAACAGGAAATCAGAGAGCTGGCTCCATTGTGGATGCTAAAAACAGTTGTTGTACTTGGATTTTGGGACCTCAGACTGTCCAACTAATAAAAAATGCAATTCAATTTATGCAATGAAATGACTTCTGAAACTTCCCTGATCACAATTCAAGATATGTGCAATAACCCACATGCCAGCATCTGGACCCTGTAGAATGACATCAAGTGTCCCTACAAGTTGGCCAAATAGTAGCAAAAAACCTTTGAAATACACTTCAGGTGCAGAACCCGTCTTCAATTAGTACAGAAATGTCACTACTTTCCTGGCATGTAAAATGTACTTAGCATGTGAAATCATTTAAAAAGGCAGCATTAGTTGTCAGACAAAGCATACAATATCATGTCACAAAGGTTAAACTTAACACACGAGCCACACATTTAGTTCATCACCTTTATTCATAAGAGCTGGGTGACCGCCTACAGGGCCTATGTTGCCAACTAAAGCACAAGATGGATGACTACAGTAAAGGTGTAAGGGTGGCTTTTACTCCCTCTCCATGTGTGTATAGGAGGATGAAGTGGGATTCCCTGGTGTCTTCACCCCTATTGCATCCAACTACCCTAAATCATACCCAAAAGCCGTGAGAGAGCAAAGACGAGAAGACTTCTGTTAAGACTACTTTTTGGTGGTGGACTGTTCAACCACCAGTGTAATTGATTGTGTATCGGGCCATTCGAAGCTGCGGAGAACAAATTGCTTGCATAGCTCGCTGCTGGATGGAAAAATCACACTTGTTCACCTGCAGTCTTCGGGCGACTACAGAATGCTGCAGAGCTGTTTTGTCCTAATTCCATGATGGTACTAATGACGTTAATATGAGAATAAACCGATCACAGAAAACCCTGAATTACTTAATTGATGAATTTAAGACACCTATAAGGCCTGACCAATCAGGTGCACAAGATAGGTAACCTCAGGAAAGAACCAATCCCAAGAAATGGTACAGCGAATCCCACTGCCACCTGGATATAATAGGGAATTCCCTTCAAGGAAGCAGACCTGCTCTTCGAAGCTCCTTGATCGAAGAGGAGACCCCTAACTAGAAGAAGGATCAGGATGTCGGGACACCCTATAGCGAGACTGTTCAGTGTGTGGGAACAACACTTGGCCCCTTGAGAAGTGAATAACGAAGGGTGAGATTGGCTAATTGTATTCTCCCCAACAAAGTGCAGACTCTTTGGAGGGGACAGGAGAGCCTAAACCTTTTTAGCCAGCAACTCATAGGAAGGGAAATTGAGAATGAATCAAGACCTGTGGCGTGATGTTGAAATTGGCTCCCTGACAAGGACCCTCCAGTGTGGATGATCAGTAACCTTACCTGGAGACAAGGGGCTAGAAACCCTTCTCAGTCTTCGGCGTGAAGCCTACCAGGGTGGAAGTCCGAGCTAATCTTACCCCGCAGGGGAAGGTGGCAGTTTAGAGGGTCCGAATTCGTGTTCCCTCACTCAGGGCCTATTTATACGTGGGCAGTACTTGCCCATTTATATTTCCCCATGCCTTATAAAACACATGCTCACCATGGTTTTTCTTTGTCCTAGATCCACAGACAATGCTGCACTTGAGCTAAGAGACCGAAGTAGATACAACCTATCATTGATGCACGCTCTCTACATTCCAGCAGCAGACCAGCGAAGAGAGAGGCAAACCGCAACAGATGTGGGGGGAGAGCTTACGTGGCCTCCTGGCAGGCCACACACTGCTCCCCAACGCTCTGGTGCAAGCAGCAAAAGGAGCACTACAACTTCCCTAGATTATGAGGGAATGAAACGAGGGATACAGCCACCAACACAGGCTATTTCTACCTTAGGGGAAGCCACAACACACTGCGAAGTGGGATGCCATTGCTGCCGCACAGTGACTCTGCATGGTGAAAAGGGGTGAGGTTTTGCCTACTATTTGAAAGTTTGCCTGAATGTAACACCGCCGGGCAGGGAAGACCGGGCCAGATTGGCCACAACAATACAAGCAATCAGAGGATTGGTGAGTTGTTCAGGTGAAGGAGGAGGAGGAGGAGGTGTGGTGGTGGTGGCAGACCAAAATACCAGTAGGCGGAACGATGGAGGAAAAGAGATTTGGGGTGAATTGTGCAACAGGTGAAGTATTGGAGGGCGAATACAAGTGGTACTGTGCGGTGAGTGTGGGACTAGTGAGATTATTAAGAGTATAGGGAGTGAATGTGAAGTGGTTGTGGGAGTGAAAGGTGTGTGACTGGGGAGAAGGTGGGAAGTAGTGCTAGTAGTTGGAGGAGGGAGTAGTTGTGTGGAGGAGGGTGTTGTAACTTCGAAGGGTGGAGGCAGTAGTATAAATAGTGAGAGACAGAGGGGCAAAGGAGGAAGACTGAGGGAGTAGGAGTAAAGGTGGGTGGAGTTGGAAGTAGTAGAGTAGAGAGAGGAGAATAGGATATAGAGCTAGGCAAAGGAACATCAGGTTTTGAGCGATTAAGGCAGGCAGATTATCTGGAAGGCGCATCCTTCACCTGGGGGGGGGTGGGATGGGGAGAGAGAGAGAGAGAGAGAGAGAGAGAGAGGGAGAGAGAGAGAGAGGGAGAGGGAGAGGGAGAGGGAGAGAGAGGGAGAGAGAGGGAGAGGGAGAGAGAGGGAGAGAGAGAGAGAGAGAGAGAGAGAGATTTGCTTTGTAATCTATCTTGAAGCACAAAGAAGGATTACATTGTTGATAACAGTCTTAAATATTGATGGAATGGTTTAAAGGTTGGTCTCAAAGAAAAGGAAGAAAAGGTGTCACTAGCAGTCCAGCATGGGTAATTAAGCTATCTACCCAGAAGGCCAGTGGATGAGTTACTGGGAAAGGTTGGCTGGGGAAATGCGATATCCCTCCCATGCTGAGTTGTATTTCACTGAACTTTGAACAGCTCCGTAGCTGGCCAATACAATCAAGCCTGTATGAGGGGCCGGAATATTAAAAGTCGGATGCCAATTTTAGTGTTCTATAATTCTGTGGGATCATTTGTCAGGAATGTGTTACCAACTAAATCCTAGGCTGTTTTACTCTCTGCGCTGAGGGCTTTAAATGCCTCGCTCGATTTCCAGTGCTGCAGTCAAAAACACCCTCTTCAAATATTCGCCTTGAATGTTTTTGAAAGGACATTTTATTAGCATGTAGACTTTGTCAGTAACTTCCACTCATGGCATTTTTTGAGAGGTTAAGTTTGATGTGCCAACGTGCCACCTTGTGGGTTCTGGGAATTGTTAGAGACCTGTGAAGAGGAAATAATAAAAAAAATGTGCTTAGCAGCTGACTTCTACCATGGCACACCCGAGCAGCAAGCAGACCTGCAGCTATTGCATTGTCCACGTGAGTGACAAGTGAGAACAGGGGAATTCTACATGTGGATACGAGTCTATTAAGACCTTCCCAACCAATGACAGAGAGACCACATATGCAGTGTGAAACCATAGATCTGACTGCTTTCTGTCAAGCCTCCCTACAGTTGTGTGCCTGCTGGCCGTGAGGCAAGCTAAATATTCTTCCGCGACCAGTCTGACAAGTATTATATCGGGTGTTTTCGACTCTGGTCGCGAAATAGAATTAAGCATGGGAGTACTAGGTGTGTGTTTTTGTTTGAATGGGTAAGGTATGTTTAAAATTAGTCACACCTGTAACCCTCTGCGACGGCTGGTGGAGCCAGTTTTTGTGCAACAAGGAAATATGGCTGAACATGCCGGGCTATTAAAAGAAGTCGGGTTGTCGATTGGAAAAACAGCTCGCCTCTCTAATATTAAGCTCCCAAATGAGCGGACAGGGCTGTGCCTCATTTTGCTCTCAAGTAGTCCCTTCCTCTTCAAATCTACACACATGTGTCGTGCAATATGCTGCTGCATACACACTTTGTTTTGTATCCCCCAACAAACGATTGCTGAGGATTAGAAAGCCAAGGCAAAACTCCAATGCATATTTTGCTATACTACTCATTCACGCCTTCCCATGACCAACGTTGATGAGCTCAAGGCAGCCCAAAATACTTTTATTTGGTTAGCATTACCATTGCATGAATATAACCACGTACCACATAGAAAGGTACATGTGTTTTTGTTGGCTAGAGTTAAAAACAGAATACTCTTTAGTTCCCTGTGTCTAGGGCACACATGTCTTTGGAGACCTGCCACTGAATACTTGATCACTTATCTACTGTTATTCCCTTTCTAGATCTCTACATTTCTCCATTATGCGGCTTCTCGTCATCCAAGAAAGCAGTATTGATATTGATATTTTATTTCTATTGCGCTCGTACACAAGTGTTTCAGAGCGCGACTAGGGTGCTCTACTTGGGGAGGCCACTGTGTAGGGCTCCAAACAGTGAAACACATAGCCCCAAACCTTGGATTAGAAACCAGTCCTATTTGTTTTAGAAAACCTCTTATCACTCTACTTTTTTGATCCTTAGGCCGTAGTGCTTCAGCTGATTTCTTCTCTGTAGTGACTATCAACTCCAAGAGAGAATTCAGATTGCAATGAACATCATAGAAATCCCACCAACTGACTCATCTGCTTAACTGACAGGAATCGTCGCACACTCCCTGCTAAGAGACAAGTCCTCGAAATCTGAGGACGCCTTGCTTTCTCTTACTCCTGGCAATGTAATAATCATCAGATATTCCCCACAGTCAATTGACCAAGTATCCAACTTGGTAACTTTATCACTTGCACCTAGTGGACAAGAGGTCTGAAGTTTGCAAAGGTAGCGGGCGCCCCTCTCTCGACAGAACAAGGCCTGATAACCTGTTCAGTGGTTGTTAACCACTTGAGAGTTCGCAGCCGCTGCTTTTACTCACTGTGCCTTTCACAGATGGGAAATATCCATTTGCATATCAGTCTTTGTCCTGCCCAGGGGCAGTCCAGCACCGAAATGCAATGGCAATTCCAACCTGAACGAGAGTACCACCAGCAACCCCATACACGTGTTTCACCCTTGTTGGGGATCATCAGTGAGGTGAAGCTGATGCCTCTCTAAGCACAGTGAGAGGGAGACCACGTCTGGTTGCCCCCAGGAGACCTAGGGTTACCAATCCCAGGTTCCTTGAAATTTAGTTTGCAAAGGTAGCGGGCGCCCCTCTCTCGACAGAACAAGGCCTGATAACCTGTTCAGTGGTTATTAACCACTTGAGAGTTCGCAGCCACTGCTTTTACTCACTGTGCCTTTCACCTCACTGATGATCCCCAACAAGGGTGAAACACGTGTATGGGGTTGCTGGTGGTACTCTCGTTCAGATTGGAATTGCCATTGTATTTCGGTGCTGGACTGCCCCTGGGCAGGACAAAGACTGATATGCAAATGGATATTTCCCATCTGTGAAAGGCACAGTGAGTAAAAGCAGTGGCTGCGAACTCTCAAGTGGTTAATAACCACTGAACAGGTTATCATGTCTGTTCTTGCGAGAGAGGGGCGCCCGCTACCTTTGTAAAACTATTTGTTAAGGAACCTGGGATTGGTAACCCTAGGTCTCCTGGGGGCAACCAGACGTGGTCTCCCTCTCACTGTGCTTAGAGAGGCATCAGCTTCACCTCACTGATGATCCCCAACAAGGGTGAAACACGTGTATGGGGTTGCTGGTGGTACTCTCGTTCAGGTTGGAATTGCCATTGTATTTCGGTGCTGGACTGCCCCTGGGCAGGACAAAGACTGATATGCAAATGGATATTTCCCATCTGTGAAAGGCACAGTGAGTAAAAGCAGTGGCTGCGAACTCTCAAGTGGTTAATAACCACTGAACAGGTTATCATGTCTGTTCTTGCGAGAGAGGGGCGCCCGCTACCTTTGTAAAACTATTTGTTAAGGAACCTGGGATTGGTAACCCTAGGTCTCCTGGGGGCAACCAGACGTGGTCTCCCTCTCACTGTGCTTAGAGAGGCATCAGCTTCACCTCACTGATGATCCCCAACAAGGGTGAAACACGTGTATGGGGTTGCTGGTGGTACTCTCGTTCAGATTGGAATTGCCATTGTATTTCGGTGCTGGACTGCCCCTGGGCAGGACAAAGACTGATATGCAAATGGATATTTCCCATCTGTGAAAGGCACAGTGAGTAAAAGCAGTGGCTGCGAACTCTCAAGTGGTTAATAACCACTGAACAGGTTATCATGTCTGTTCTTGCGAGAGAGGGGCGCCCGCTACCTTTGTAAAACCAAGAGGTCTGAAGTGTCTGCAAGTCAACATCCATCACACAACAAAATACCTAAAGTGAGAAATAAAACCTGTGCATTCCCATGTTTCAAATTCCGAAAGTATTGGGCAAATTAAAGCTGCTACTATGACAAATCCCTTAAAAACGGACAAACTGGGCCTTGTTTCTCCATGCGTTAATCCTGCATGCCTTTGTTCATGGGTTAATAGCAGGTGGTCTGAAAATGATCATTGCGCCGTATAACAAGTCCAGACTTCAGCTTCAAGAGTAGTAGGGGAAGCCTGACACTGGAAACCTATGCCACCCTCTTATCATTTACTTCACTGTCACTCCCTCAGCTCACAAATATTTGCATCTCCCTCAGTCACCTAAAACAGGAGACTAATATATTCGAACAAGCGAACCCGCTCATCCTGAAATGCCCTCACGGAACATCGACAGTCTGTTCATTGATGTCCGTAAAAAAAGTAGACTCCTATTGAGCTATAAGCACTCACAAACTAATCCGCAGCATAATTGTCCATCACCAACTCTATACCTTGCAAATGAAAAACCAACCGAACGTTGTACACTTAAACATTAAATGTACTTCTTTTCTTAGATTAAGTCCTAATTTATGATCTGCCCTTGCTTAAATACAACAGCAAAACAGACCCACAGTGCACACTACCACCAACAACCATGTCGCCGTTAACCGGGCAGGATTTTGGGCCCCCCCCTCATGCACCCCGGTGTAGGCCGGCTGATGGGATTTGCCAGCAAGTGGGAAAAGATCTCTACCAACAGATGGGTACTGGACGCTCTTGCCCACGGACATACCCTCGAGTTTCAGCCGATCCCGCCGGTGACCCAGCAGGAGCAGCACATCCCTCAGCACCTGCAGCAGGTACGGGCCATGCTAAGAAAAGGGACGATAGAGCTAGCCCCAAGACTACTCTGGGGCTCCACGGTCTACTCCAGATACTTCTTAGTCAAGAAGAAGACCGGGGACTGGATGGCCATTCTAGACCTGCTGCCTCTCAACAGGTACCTCAAGTCCCAAACATTCAGAATGGGTCATGTTGCAGCACGTGCTCGGTCAACTGGAGGAAGGAGACTTCTTGACGTCGCTGGATCTGGAGGACGCCTACTTCCACATCCCCATTCACAGGAAACATTGAATGTTCCTGCACTTCATGGTACAAGGAAGACACTACCAATTCAAGGGCCTCCCTTTTGGCCTAAAGTCGGCGCCCAGGGTGTTCACGAAGTGCCTGGCACCAGTGGCAGCCCATCTTCGTCTGCGAGGGATACACGTGTACCCGTAACTCGACAACTGGCTCGTCCGGGCCAAGTCAAGAGAGGTAGCCGTCGAACACACTGAGAGGACCCTCGATCTACTGGTGGATCTGGGGTTCTCCATCAATTATCCAAAGTCCTGCTTGATACCATCGCAGAATGCACTATTCCTGGGAGCCAGGCTCAACATGGTCTCCTGCCTAGTGTCGCCCTCGGAGGAGAGGGTAGCAGCCGTGCTGGGCAGAGTACAATGGCTGTTCGCTGAAGACCGCCATGGTGCGGACCATCAAGTCGCTGCTCGGCATGTCATCGTGCATCTACCTTACCTGGCTCTGCAGGTTGTGGATGCGACCCCTTCAGGAGTTCCTGGATGCTTCCTGGATACACGTATCCGGATGCTTCACAGACAAGATCACTCTCGATGAGGAGTACCGTAAGGTGATAAGGTGGTGGGGCGTTCACTCCAACATCTCCTGGGGCACAGGGTTTCAAAACACCCCATACCAAGAGACGGTCACCACGGATGCTTCCCTGCAGGGCTGGGGAGCCCACAATGGATGCCTGCACTCCAGAGGCCTGTGGCTGCCGGAGGAGAAGGATCTCCACATCAATATCCTGGAGCTGCGGGCGGTGTTCTGGGCTCTCAAGTCATTTCTTCCATCCCTGAATGGCAAGGTGGTGAGGATCTTGACGGACAGCACCACCACAGTGTTCTACATCCGGAAGCAGGGGGGCACTCGATCCCAGTGCTCTCCAAAGAGGAGCAGAACTTGTGGCACTAAGCTATCGACCAAGAGATGTTCCTCATCCCTTTCCACCTGCGGGAGTCAAGAACACCATTGCTGACTCCCTCAGCAGGGAGTTGCGCTCCTGCCACGAGTGGGAACATCGGCAGGACCAGGTGGACCGCATCTCGATCAAGTGGTGCAGGCCTCCGATCGATCTGTTTGCAATTGCAGAAAACTCCAAATGCCCGGAATTTGCCAGCAGGTTCCACCAGCCGAGGAGCATGCGAGTCATTAGTCAACTGAAACAGTGCCGATGCAGGATGATGGTTGTCGCCCCGGCGTGGTCGAGGCAGATTTGGTCCCCAGATCTTCTCAGCCTGTCGGCGTTGCCTCCGGTCCAGCTGCCAGTGGTCACGGATCTGCTCACCAGAGAAGGAAGCACAATCCTGCATCATGACCCAGGATCGTTGAACCTGAGGCCTTGGCTCCTGCAGCCCTAGAGTTTGGATGATGAGTTGCTGGCGAGATGCAGGGAGGTCCTTAATAGGGCCAGAGCATCTTCGACTCTTAAATGCTATGGTCACAAGTGGAAGCATTTCAGTACATGGTGCCGGTCGCAGAAGATCAACTCTCTGAGGGTCACGCCCCTGGAGATTCATCCATACTTGTTGTCCTTGGCCAAGGCGAGCTTGCGCATGCCTCTTTCAAAGTGCATCTGGTGGCTATCTCCTGCTACACCAGGTCTCCAAGAAGATCTTCGCTTTGGTCCCACCGTCTCGTCAAGGAATTCCTCAAGGGACTGTTTCAATCCGGTGAAGGCTCCTGCCCCGGCGTGGGAACTCAACATATGGTGCTTGACGAGGCTCATGGGAGCCCCCTTCGAGCCTATGCATCAGGCCCCTCTCAAGTTCCTCTCATGGAAAACGGCTTTCCTTGTTGCCATCACCTCTGCCAGGAGGGTGGTGAGAGCCAGGCCCTATCCTGCAAACAGCCATATCGGATTTTTCACAAATTGAGGGTGGTGCTACAGATGCACCCCTCCTTCATGGCAAAGGTTCTGTCGCAATTCCACCTCAACGAGCCTTTGTTTTTACCTGTTTACCTGTGTTTGTTCCGAGGCCTTCGTCACCGGTGCTCTCAATTCTACGTGGCGCGCACAAAGAGTTTTCAGAAAACGTCTCAACTATTCGTGAACTTTGGTCCTGTGAACCATGGGAAGGCCTTGTCCAAGGCTTGCATCTCCAGGTTGCTCTCTGGCTGTATCACACACTGTCATCAGTTGGCCAACCGACCGCTGCCTGGCCGTCAGGGAGCCCATTCCACCAGAGCGATCACTGCCACAACGGCATTCCTATCTGGTGTGGCCCTGCTGGACTTCTTCAGGGCTACTACGTGGAGGTCTACGCACACCTTCACGAGGTTCTACTGCATCGACAGGGATTCCAAAGGAGTCCAGGGTCGGCTAAGCAGTGCTACTGAACCTATTAGCTTGAGGTGAGTCTGTTCCGGAGGTAAGAGATTGCTTCTGTTGAGCCTATGCCACCTCCCTTGGTTGTGTATTGTTGTACTGCTATGTATTCTATATTCATGAGCATTTGAATCCATGCCAGACCTGATACTGGAGAAGGAACGTACCTGTAACTATTGTTCTCCAGTATGGGTCTGGCATGGATTCACATGCGAACCCTCCCGCCTACCCCTCTGCAGCACTTCTTGGTCTTGGCGCTCTCTCAGGTCACTAGACCAGGCCAAACTTAGCCAGCCCCGATTCTTCCGCCTGGCCAAGTATGGGAAGGCGAATTTCGATGTACTGGCCCCTGCCACCTGGAACGCTATTCCACTTGAACTGAAAAAGATTGCTTCTCTCACAGAATTCAAGAAGAAGCTGAAAACCTTCCTCACCAATGCACCCCTAATCTAGATTAATTGTCTGTTGTAACTCTTACCTGTTACCGGCGGTGGTCAGTCAAAAGACCGAAAAAAAAATCTCGAACTGCAAAAATATCGAATCCAAAATCTCGAAAAACAAAAATCTCGAATTATTTATTTATTTAGTTATATGTGTTTTTGGGGTCAGGTAAGTAAAAAAAAGGGTTAAAATTAAAAAAAATAGAAAAAAGGGGGGTTGGGGGGGAACCCCCCCATTTCGAGATAAAAACGTATTAAAAAAAAAATTCGAGATTTTTTTTTTCGAGATTTTGAACTCGAGATTTTTTATTTCGGGATTTTTTTTCTTCGGTTTTAGGACTATAAACCGTTACCGGCTTCTGTTATTTTATTTAGAGTTACAAAAATTAAAATAAATAGCTAAAATACTGCCACTTTACGTGCTTCCCAATCTGAAGATGGATGCCAGAGGAGGGTCTTAGGGAGAGGACAGTCATTGGCTAGGGGCACTATGACTCAGAGTACAGTGATTTGTTTAGAGGAGAAATACAGTTTGTAAGTGAAAGTGAAACAATTCTTTCTTTTACCGAGGATTCCCGGCCTGAATATTCATGAGCATGTGAATTCATGCCAGATCCATGCTGGAGAACAATAGTTACATGTAAGTAACTTGTTCCTTAGCCACAGCTACTTTTTCACCCATGCATAGTGATATACCACGGCTTCTTTCTCTTCCAGACATTGTGACAATGTAACTATTCCCTGGCAGTAGAGCTTAAACTCCTATCTATGCGCCCCTGAGATCTGATCTAGGGACAACATTAAAAACTGAATTCCCAGTCGCTGGGCAGCAGTAATAGTTTTCCTTTCAAGAAAGGTCTGTTTATTTCCTAACTATTCCTTTTGTTATGATGGGGTCTGAAGTTTTGGGAAGCAGTTCTCGGGTGTCTGCTGTAATGGTGCAGAAGTAGAAGCGGGACACACTGTTTCTTTGGATCGACTTTTTTTATTTCAAAGAAAAGAAAAGGAAAACCCCTATCTAACCCTATAACTAAGAGGGGTTTCCCTGCCACAATTAAAACTAAGGATGATGTTGGAATGTCTGTCAAAAATCAAAATACCCACTGTCCTGCGTCCCAAACCTATTTCCGTCCCTTACACTTGAAAGAAAACTACAAAAGGGTGTATATCCTAGTTCCAAAAGGATGACTCCCTCCTTCTAGAGGATATCTCGGCAGTCGATCCATGATGGAGAAATGTCTCCCTTCCCCTGGTCTACAGTCTCAATTATATTCTGTTGCTTGTCTTGTATTCTGCCAAAGGATATATTTCTCCTCCACTGGTTTTCTTGCAGGTTTTTGCCAAAGGCTATATTTCTCTTCCTCTGGTGTTATCTTACTGAATTTTTTGTGGCAGCCCCTCACCCAGCAGCCTGCACCACGCGGTGCGGCTACCATCTTAATGCCAACGGGGGGCCTCTTTCATCACGGCTGCCCCATGCGGCTTCGGCATCCGCTGTTTGTTACTTCCAGGCTTGCCGGAGAAGGCTCGCCGTGATTGTCTGGCCCTTGATTCATTCTGGCTTGGAGAAAGGCGCCGGCAGGCGATCACCGGCCCCCTCAAAGGGCCTCCTGAAAGGGCCTTGCCCACCTGTGTCTGGCCAGGTCCGGGCATGGGGGGCCTCCGTGGGTTCCCACAGCGTTGTGCCTCGACGGATCCTATAGCACATCTTGAGCAGCCCACTACCTGGCGTGTCTCACCAGGTAGTGGTCACCCCACAATATGGCCTCTACCTCCTTCACAGTAACTCTTTGCCTGTTGTCCAGGAAGCGCTCACTACCTTTCCTTCTGGGCTTCCTTTTGTACTCATGTACCGCCTGCTTAGTCAGCTCACCTCAGCACCATTGTTCCCTTTGGTTGCTGCACCTGGCCTGCTGCTCCGTGCCATGGGGCTTCCACCTCTACTGCTCTCTGGGATTTTCTTTCAACCCCATGCATCTCTTGCTGCTGAACGCTCTAATGTAATCTATGCCCACACCAACTGCCCATGATTATGACTCACAGGAATTCTTACTAACTTGATTCTCATTCCAAACGTGGCTGCTGGCCTCACTCATGACTGTACTTGACTACTCTTCTGTGGCTTACCCACTTCTTTCACTCAACTCTCGGTGTGCCTTACTCGAATCTAGGTGTGCTTTTCAAATGTATTTTGAATTTCGAATCTGGGTGTGTTCTTCACATGTACTTTTGGCCTACAATGACTCGTACAGCCCTGTGCTGCTTAAGCTTCTAATGGCTTGTGCGGCCGTGTGCTGCTTATGCAACTTACTTATAACTAACTATTATGAGCAGTTCAACCTTGTGCTGCCTATCTGTATCATGACTCGTGCAGCCCTGTGCTACCTATGCAATTTACCTGTAACTACCTTTCATAAGCACTTTCTGTAACTAACACCTAGATGCATGCAGGCTTTGTGCTCTGAAATAAATGCAAATAAACTAATAGGCTTTGCCGAAGGATGTATTTCTCTTCTTCTGATCTTCTAGTAGGTTTTGCCAAAACCTGGTATTCTTCTGGTTTCTTTTATCACTATTGGTCCTTGACCCTTCTTTCTGGGTTATTTTATTTCTTAAACCGGCCTGGTTCACTCCCCTATCTCATGTATTATATTGTACTTGTCATTTATATAGCACCAATTTGACCATTATTGAAGTCTAAATGCACTGTTAGTGGCATTTGCCAAAAAAAGGCTTAGCAGGGCTGGCCAAGCTCTGTTAGAAAAGCAACCCATGTAGTCAGGCGTGTGGATGGGTGCTGCGAAGAGTAGGGGTGGCATTGGTGCTAAAGACTTGCTATGTGTTCAGCGTGCCTGAATTTATCCTAGAACTGTGTCAAGAGGTGTTGGGGTGTAGGTAGGCAGAGGATTAATGTGAACAGCATGACCAAATTCTTGTTGTTGTTCTTGCTGTATAATGATGTGCATGGTTAGCCATGCCTGCAGCTAGTGGAGCAGTGTATTATACGTACCTTTCCGTCATTGGAGAGAATTTGATGTTAGGGTGCCCGCTCAGATATTTGGCTTCTTCTGTTGGTTTTTGTGGCTGTGATCAAAATGGTTAGCAGCAACAGTCTATGCTCCAACTAATCGCCACAGGAGGCCCAATGATTGTGCTACTATATTCTTCTAGGCGAGTTAGGTATGCGATTGCTGCAGAGATGGCATTTGTTCTATCACACCACTGTGCTTCTACTACTATTGTTGTGATGAGCCTGTTTTCTGTCTGTTTGCCTGGTGCAGTTATTTATCAAACCTGTGATATTGCATATGTGAGTGCTGTGAATCAGCTAGTGGCGCTTGAGCTGAGGCAGGGTTGTGAGAGGTGTATGAAAGTGTGTGGGGTCTGGGCCACCGCAAACAGTCGGCACCGGCAGGTTTTTGGAGAGAAGGTGGGAGATGCCACGAAGGCAGCCGGCCCGTCTGTGTAGACAGTTCATATATGATATGATATGATATGATATGATAGGTTATTTATTACGCGCTTAATACCCAGTGGTTTCTAAGCGCGGACCCGGGGATCAAACCTGTATTGCTCTGTGTCGTCTTGCTTCCAAGGCGAGCACTTTGCCCCTGAGCTATCCTCCCAAGATTTATGGGAGTGTTCCAGGTGGTTGACGCGAGGATAGAGAAAGATGAGCCACCAACTGTGGTAGATTGTTGTGGTGGAATAGCCAGTGAGAGAGTTGAGCCTGATCTGATGTTTCTGGGGGGCTGGTAGTGGATGATTTTGTTCTGGAGGAACTCTGGTGATCCCGAATGATGGAGTGCTAGGTTTGTGATGCACATGGCTATGAAGGTTGCTGTTAAGCTAACTGGGAGCCAGTGTAGAATTCAAAAGCCCACACAATTAGCTGGTGTAAGAGCTCTTTTCAGATTTACCTCTAGAGTCTAATTTATTTTATAGTTTTTCCACCTGATAAACTTTGTATCTTTAGCTAAACTTGGTATCTTTAGCTGTGATCCCATATATTGCCATCAACCCATTATTAAGGTGTACAGTGCGAGTACAGCGAGTACTGTTTACTGGCGAGTCCTGCTGCCTGGATCGCCCTTGCTCCCCGTGTTGTTTTGCCTGAATTCCGCCTGGAGGACGTCTTTACCGGTTGCACCTAGCGTGCCTGACTTCCATCACAGGAAGCCCCAAGGTTTCCCGCCCAGAGTGCCCTCCTCACCTTTGGCCACACCTCCCCCACCGGCTTTATTAACACCGCCCATTGCGCACACGCGCGGCGCACAGTGCGAGTACTGTTTACTGGAGAGTCCTGCTGCCTGGATCTCCCTCGCTCCCCGTGTTTTGCCTGAATTCCGCCTGGAGGACTTCTTTACCGGTTGCACCTAGCGTGCCTGACTTCTATCACAGGAAGCCCCAAGGTGACTGTAACTCAAGTGGCTAATTACGCCAGAACTGTGTAGGGGAGGCTTCTTTGTGCTATCACGTTTGCTGCCTCCTGCACACTACATGTCAATGGGCGGAACTCTGTTAGGAACGTAGTATACTACGTTTGGTGCCTCCTGCACGCCGAACGCCACGTTAGGTGGATGTTCCAAGATTAATCTATTATCGTGTTTGTTTCTTCTGCTCATTCCTTTCTTTGTTTCTATTTTCTTTTAGGTTTCCCACCCAGAGTGCCCTCCTCACCTTTGGCCACACCTCCCCCACCGGCCTTATTAACACCGCCCATTGCGCACACGCGCTGCGCACAGTGCGAGTACAGCGAGTACTGTTTACTGTTCGCTGTGCGAGGTGCGCAGTGCGGGGGGCTGGCATTTATCATTTGTTAGAGGCTAAGGGAGCTTCACCTACCAATAGTGAGTTCTGTGCTTGGCCGACTTTTCTAACTGAAGTTTGTTTAGCTTTTGGCTAATTTCCTTGGCATTCAAACTTAGTAAGTCATGACGTACCGGCTGACGACCAATATGCCTCCACAAATTTCAAACATGTATATTCCGTCTTCAAGTTGCCCAAATCCATCTATGTCAGACGTGGCTGATCCCTGCCCACAAGATTTTTACTCGGTACATTCTGGTATTGTTACAGGTAATATGCTACTAGTGAAACCCAAATTTTCCTTTGATGTTGACGTAGATGAATCTATAGTATTTATTTCTTCTATGTCAACATCTCATTTGGGGATTTCAAAGAAGGGCGAACACGCCAACACAAAGGAAATTCCCCCTGCCCTAAAAACTCCTAGTGTGACAACAAATCCGCGTCCATTATCAGACATTATAATGTTGGCCTTGACGCGAAATTGTCCACGCCTCTCTTCCTCGCGGCTTGGTATTTCTCCAATTTCCTTTCCCCCCTTGCTGCAAGATCGGACAAATCTGTCTACACAGACCAGTCAAAGTGAGTCTCCCATTGCATGGAGCATGTCAGTTTATCCACCTGCTGATTCACACTGCAGCAAGTCGTTCATGATGGACCATTCACAATCACAATCCTCTCATTCTATGCTACACTCTTTTGCTCTTCCAACCCCAAGACCACCAAAGGAAATTGCATCAGATTTGTTTTTACAACATACACTCATGATGCAACCAGCCATGACAGCCATCAATACAACTATCATGAGCCTGTGTAAGCTGTTTGAATCCTTGGACACTAAAGTGTCACATCAATCCAGACAGTTTGATGACCTAATGAAATGGTTGTCGGCTCATTACGTCTCCTCTCTCGCCAAAAATGTATCTTCACCGACAAGACCGAGAACGAGTGATGATTTTCTTGAGAGGGAGGGAGCACTGAAATCATTGACGCCTGGGGCCACTGTAGCTCATGCTGCCGAGGTACCCAGTGCCAGGTTCAGTGTTCTACCCTTGATCACCGGCATCATTCGTCCAATTGAGCAACTACCCGATATGACACCCGTGCACAAACGTGCTTCGATGACTCAAATTCGTCAAACATCAGAAACTGAAGTGACCTGTCCACCTTCTGAGTCGTTCCGCACCAGAAAAAGTGGACAAGGATCTAGTCATCTAGATGCATTGAAAGCCCGGGACCCAAAGGTTGTTCCAAAAAAACCATTGGCATTAAAAAAGACCAAGGATATGGCCAGCTTAAAACAAACCAAAAAAACTTTGAATTCCTTCTTCAAAGCCTTGGGCAAGTCAACTGCATTACAAGAAAAAGAAATCTTATCAACAGGTCCAGCAAAAGATCCTTTGCCCTTGGTTGCGCAACCCCCAGTTTTGTCTAGCGCTTCCTCGACTATTCATCCTTTGCAGAGGGCTGGTCAGGAGGTCCCGTTGACTTTCGGCCCACTAAGGCCGATGACTGCCACAGACTGGGCTGACAAGCCCAAAGCAAGTAAGGCACAAAATTTAGCCTATCCAGCGTTTCCAAAGTTACCTGAAGAGCATCCGTCAATACCTGCGCTGATACCAGGACAGAACAATGTCAAACTCTCTGGGGTTCCTTGATCCCCATTGTCGCAGCTAGTACTTTCCATAGATCGGAATATTGAGGCCGACAAACAACTTGCGGCCCTAAAATCGCAAAATGATGCACGCAGGAGATTTTTTATGGAAAATCGCACTCCAGAAACAATGGGCATTGGACAAGAAAACAAAAATTCGAACAGAGATACAGTGGGCACCCTTAGTGATAATGGGCCATCGGTGGTTACAGATGCCAATGCAATTCAATTCGGCAAACCCCCCAGCTGACTCTGTGCCCATATCTCAGCTGGAAAATCTCAAACAAAAGATAGACGATTATTTGGCTGCCAGTTTAGTACAGGCAAAAAATTCTTTGATTTCATCTGCAGTGGCTGTAGAAGATCAATGTACATCGAATTTTACTGCTGCACATCAACAAGCGAGGGAAGCTGATAATGACTATTATGAGAACATACATCATGACACTCCTCATTTGCAGTGGGCTCCTCCGAAAAACATCATCCAGGCTGTTTCACGTCACTTAAACCCACGACGTGAACATTTTTTCACACTCCTTCTCAAATGCAGAGAGGAAAATTTCCCCTGCTATGACTTGAATCGCAACAGTGTTCTCAACATTTTCAGAGACATTAATGATCTCAAAAAGTTGGCGTCACATGACATCGAACAAATAGAATTAATTTCTGAATTATCAACATCGATTGTCAGATTATGGATTCCCTCAGGCCTAGTTCGAGACGCTATCTGGCAATGCAAAATGCAACTGTTCAGTATGGGCTTCCTTATAGCAGAAGATCCCAAAAAAGTGCCCTTGAAAAATCAACAGTCCAGGCACAAATCCAACATCTATAGTGGAGCTCAGCGAAAGCCTGATGGGGCCCAGACTGATGGCGTTAATCCTCCGTAACCACTAATAGTAGATGAGGCAGATGAGATTCATCTATTAAGTTGGAACACGAGGGGGCATTCTCATTTACCCTCCACCTTTGCGAAATTTACCACTGTGTTATCATTTAATAGCCCTACAAGAAACGTGGCTACTCACTCGCCCGGTTTGGGATGGCTATGAAATCTCGCTCCTTCCAGCCATACCAAGTAGAGGTCGTCCCTCATCAGGTTTATTAGTGGGTGTTCATAGTGCCAGTGGTTTTACCATCGCTCCTTGGGCTTCAGTAGGTGCTCAGATTCAGTTAGTTCTTATTTTGGGCCACTCAAGAACTAGCCTTAGTAAATATTTATCGCAATCCCCTCATTATGAGTGATGTAGATTTTTTTGATGGTATGAACGAAATACTGAATGTTACCCTCTCCAGAAAGTCTGTTGCTCACATCATTGTTGTAGGGGATCTCAATTTGGACTGTCGCGACATATCCAACCCCCCACCATCGGCTTTAAAATGGTCAAACCTGATGTCTGACAGAAGTCTACACAGGTTAAATGGATCAGTGGAGGGGGACACACAATCAAACTATACCTGGCATCGGGGAGCTAGTACCAGCACCCTGGACTACATCTACATGAGCCCAATATTGTTCCAAAATGTTCAACGCCCTTCCATCCTTCCCCATCCAAATAGCGATCACTGTCTCTTGGTCGCACAGTTTGCATGGTCATTTGCACACGTCTCGCGTCGTCAGGCACACAACGCCATGGCAACCGTCAATACTGCAAGAAATCGAATCAAATGGAACGTTCAGAGGATACAGACTCTAACGACCATTCTAGAAGATAATGAGTGGTGCAATAATGGGGTGTCATACAAAGATCTTTTAAAACCCTTTATGCAAAATATCACCATTTTGCGGCATAACCGCGTATGCCACCCTCATATCTTCGATCCGGCAATTAAGAATTTAAAAGCTGAATACCGGAAAATCAGGAAACAAATACTCTCCCAGAATGGTCCGTTTTGTCAACAACTTTTGAACACTGCCAAATCTTGTTACAAAAACTGGCTCAGACAGAGGAAATCGCTACAGTTCGAGCATGATAGCATCTCCATGCTTGCCGCCATGAGGAACAAAAACTCAGCACAAATGTGGCAGATGCTAAATAATCATAAGAACAATTTACAGGGAGACGCCCAAATTAACGGCGTTACTGAAAAGGAATGGATCACGCACTTTTCGGTCTTATATGCTGATCCAGCGTTTGACTACCTGGAATACACATCGGCTACCCATTCTCCCTGGCAACTCCAACTGTCAGAAGGGTTAATTCTCTCCTTCATAACACAAATTAGCTCATCAAGAGCGCAAGCTCCAGATGGGTTGTCCAACTTTATGTTTAAGACATTTCCAAATGAATGGGCACATATTTTATACCTCATTTTAAAATAAATTCTTCTCACTCGTAAAATACCTACCTCTTGGAAAACTTCCATTATAATCCCGATTTTCAAGAAGGGCGATCGTTGCCTTCCAGCCAACTACCGGCCGATCGCCCTTCTTGACGCCCCCGGGAAAGTATTCGCGAAAATCATCCTTGCCGAATTCAATGCCTGGACCCTTCATGCACACTTGCGCGATCCCCATCAAATGGGATTTGTGGCAGGTATGGGGACTTCAATAAATTTATTCTCCTTAAACGCAATTAAATTGCAATGTTTTCAGGAAAAACAATCAGTATTTTTTGCATTCATTGATCTCAATGCAGCCTTTGATTCTGTCAGTCGGGTGCTTCTTTTGGCAAAATGACAAAGAGATCAATGCCCAGAAACCCTTGTAGATGTCATGCATGGCCTCCATTCAAATACATCGATTAAGGTCCGCTTAACCGTAGATGGCTTGTTGTCACAGCAAATTCCAACCTCATGAGGACTCAAACAAGGTTGTCTGTTAGCGTCCGCCATTTTCAATTACTTTATTCAAGATGTAAGACATGACTTATCAAAAGTTGTTTCGATTCACCCAAACTGAACGGCCATCCAATTCAAACCCTTTTTTACGCAGATGATTTAGTCTTAATCTCCAGAACGCAAGTGGGGCTACAGCGACTACTAAACGCCTTTTATAACTACACTGTGACCAATGAATTAAAAGTGAATCTCACTAAAACCCAAATTGTAGTTTTTTGCCCAAAAAGGCATAGCCCGATTTCTTACATATGGACAATGAACAACCTTCCGATTAACTGGGTGCCTTTCTATAATTATCTGGGCATCATGTTTGAGAATGTGAAACAACCAACAGGCCATCTTTTACGTCTGGAAACAAGACTAACATCTTTTACATCACAAGCCAGCATCCTAATGTATAAATATGGCAAATTTTCAAGTACTACCAGCTGTGCACTTTTGCACTGCAAAAACTGTTCCAGCGTTATTATATGGCCTGGAAACCTTTCAAGACATTCCATCTCTTCAGTTGGCAAAATGGGAGGCAAAATATTGGCGTCATATTTTGCATCTTCCAAATTGCATCCCAGTTGCTTGGTTAAGGTACGAGCTTGGATTGATCTCATTACAGATCCTTTTCAATTGGTGCAAATGTGCCTTTTTTAGGAAATGCTTGATGTCTACAACATCGCAAGTCCTCCTAAAATATATTTCATCATATATTTTTTCAAGTAAACATTCGTTCATTAAATCGTGGTTAATCTCTGTTTATTGTGTGTTAATCAAAGGAGAGGTATCAATAGATCTACTGATTTGAAATCCAGATAAAGTTAAATCAAAAGTATATCATACAGACTGGATTTCAACTCGACATGGATGTCTTGCATATCACGATGCTGATGCTAATCGATTTCCACACAAAAAAATGCATACTTTGCCATCCTATTTAGTACTCTGTCCATCCCCTAATTACCGGCACCACATTTTGAAATTACGCTTCAATCTGTGGGGCACTAGAGAGTTGCTATCAAAAATGAAACTGTTGAGCCACTCGGAAAATTTTTGCCGTTTTTGCACATCGATGAACAGTTGTGAAACTGAGGCATCTCATTACAGAATGCTCAGTACTTCGCCCCTTGCGCGAAATACATTTTGCGCGACATTGTAATTATTTACAGCTTGCATCTCAAGACCTGTCCTGGTTTCTAATTTTGGGCTCAGGGTATCTGCCATTACAGATTGCCACTGTAAATTTTCTTTTAAGTCTAAACTTAGAGCCTAAGTGAACGATTTGCTATTCAACCATTTTATGGAGTTTCTTGATTATTCATGTATTTCTGTTATCTTTTGTTATCTTTTTTTTTGTTTTCTCTTTTATTTTTAAGTATAATTGTTTATTATAAAGTTTTAAATGTGTATGTATTTGTATTTATATTTGAAAGGTTGATTAATTTCAACTAAAACAAATAAAAAAAAAAATGTGTATTTCTTGTTCAGAATTCCCAGAGAAAGAAATGGTATTACAGGTTTTTCAGGTAAGACATAATCCTGCATCATCACTCAAATCTAATTGTAAAATGTTCAAGTGAGTACATTTATCAACAGAAATGGGAGATGTGGACATATAGTCCAAGATGGCTTTGAGGAACCCTGTTCCCATGTGTTTTGGGCTGGGATATCCCCTTGTAGGTTCACATTTAGCTTCAACAAACCCCAGATGTTTAAAACTTCAAAGTAGGTGCCCTTCCAGGCTAATTGCTGCTTCATATGCGCAAAACCTATACAAGGAGTTCTCTCTTCTGGGTCACTAATTGGGCAATTTAAATCTGCAGCCACCAGGACAGGGTTTGTCTGTGAGGAATCACTCAAGCAGTGCAGTTTTTAGTAGGTCTATAAAATTTGAGGATGTTAGTTTGGTTGGATTAAAATAGACAATAATAAGTAGCATTGTCTCTTGATTTGGATGTATTGCCTTGTTCCAACACAGAGATATGGGGCCTCATTATAAGTGAGGCGGTAAGGGGTTAACGGCGCCGGTAAAGGTGCCGGCGCTGTTAACCCTGTACCGCCTCATTACGAGGTCCCCTCGCGGGACCCGCTCTGGACGTCTGGTCAGACCAGACGTCCTTTGCGGATCCCGCGAGGGGACCAGCATGCTAACAACGGGCCCATCATTCGTTGTTAACATGCTCCCCATTCCCATTGAGCCCTATGGGGGCTCAAATGAGAATGGGGATGGTCCGGGTTCCCTGAATGGGGAAATACCGGGCCCTCCAAAGTCGGAATGGCCCGGTATTTCCCCATTCAGGGACCACGGACCCAGACCCGAGTTTGGTGGCAGCCATGTCCTCATTAAGGGAATGGCTACCACCAAACTCGTAATGAGGCCCATGGTCTGAATATGAGGGCTGTCATAATTTAGCTTGGCCGAAGTGATACCAATGCCAATCCTAATAGCAGGCCACCATAAGGACTACCCTTGGGGGACTTACCTCCCTGATAGATAGATACAGTGTAACCATCCATTAAAGGGAATTCTCTGTAGTAATATAATGTAATACTTTAAGAGGCAAGTCAGCTAGTCCTAAAAGAGATGTTTGAAGCCCCCTTTATTCCATGATAGTATTCTCCAAAAATGTATAAGAAAGATGTTTACTAGTTCTCGGCACTCTAGATGTAGGTATCCGTAAGGCTTTGTCCAACCAAGCCCAATCTTGTGTTTTGCTATCAATGTGTTTGTCGGTATCTCTAGACCATATCGCTCTAAATGTCGTACAACAGATCTTTGTTAAATCATTCAAGTGATCAAGTATACCTGTTTCCCTCATTTGTTTTTTTGAGGTATAATTAAAAACAGTTAATCATCAGAAATGCACTACAGATCATATCCTAGAGTTAATATGGCAGTTGAAGCCTCTAGTAAGGTATGAAAATCAATTCTGGAAGGAATGTGAATAATTACTCTTTCCAGCTGTTTGTCATTTGAAAATGTACTTGCTCGATATCCTTGTCGTTTCAAAATCGCAGGGTGGGAATTTGTTTCAAAATCGCAGGGTGGGAATTATGCCGAGAAGTACAGTGTCACGGTTCAAAATATCTTAATCTTGTGTAGTTAAAATGCGTTCCAAGCCCAATAAAAAAAATAACACTTTGTATATGCTCATTAATGGAACGGATGGTAGATTTTGACAATGAGATATTACATTTCGATAAAGCAGGTCTCTTCTGTTCCAATATGCAAAAGGTGGGATTATTCGAAGATTGAGTGGCGGATATACGCTGCAGTTGCCTGTCCAAGGAAACGTTCATCTCCTTTGGTACAGCAGAAAAGGTTAAAGGTATAATTTCGTGAGTGGAGTAGGTGGACCAGTTTTGTAACAAAAGATTGTCCTCTGTCATCTCAAGAGGAGACTCTTTGTATGACAGGCAAGATGGTGATACAATCACTGCTTTAATTTCCCGATTTTTGGATACTAATTAGAGTCAATCTAGAAGGAACATGACCCTTTTGTTCTTCTTCGTTCTAGTTTTCTGCACCGAGGAGTGTACTGTGCACCCATGGTCCAATTTCTTAGCAACCACTGCAGGTTTTATTTTTCTTTAACATTTTCCGGAACTGTTGTTTATATTTACGGAGCCAGATTTTTGGTTTTTAGACTTTCTCGTGCAACATGGTTTTTTCTTTTTCCATAATAGCAAAATTGCATAGTTCTCTGTTTCTTGTAGTCTGGGTCTGGTCTTCAGTATTAGCCTGTTTACGTATTTCTACAGGGTTAATTTTCATCAGCCGTAGGCTCATTGTGATCAGGCACAAAAGTAGTATCAAGAATGCCATTATTCATTTAATGAGTCGTTGGAATGTTTAAAGATTCTTGTAAAATACTCTTTTATTGAGTTCAGATTTAAAAGCTGTATATTAACAATGTCAGACTGAGCCAAACGATATCCCTTTATGGATGACATTATTGTATTTAGGAAGCTCAGTATTAATTTTTGTTCTTCTTTGTTTTTGTTGATATTTTCGTATAGGTGCTCCAAATAATTTAGTACAAAAATAAGGGCAATAAGAGCTGAAGGGCCCAAGTTACCTTGCCCCATGGACCAGTCAAGTAATTGTGGAGAATGAGGAGGTTTGGGGTATGTTGAGAGAAGGACCTAGAGTCACCCATTTCGCCATCCTGAAATAGAGTAGGTGATTTTGAGAAAGTAGAGTCCATCAGCATCAACAGGGTATTACTCGAAGGGTGGTGAACAGACACATCACCTTCAAGTATTGTGATAGATTCACATGCTGGTATTTCCAGCATAACTTCATCAGGGATGTCACCTTGCAGATCTGAGTTTAGTATATGTCGCAGAGAGGAACAATTGCTGGGTGTTGGCAAGCTTAAGATTTGTGTTACCACAGGAGTCTTTTTTCGGATTAAAAAAAAAAAAAGTAATTGGTGCTGAAGAGCCCCATACCAGAGTCCCCTTTTTATGACCTTTGGATGACGGAGGACGTAAGGGGGGGGCTCTGATGTAGGCGGTGAAGACCTTTTGTGGAGTATTTAAAGTCGGCTCCACCGACCGAGTTAAAGTGTCAGAAGGCAAAATCAGTAAAGTAATCTCCAGCAGGTCGCCAGTACATCAACGGGTGTTGATTTGCTATAAAGGTGGTCCATAACTTGGATTCAAAAGTTATATACTGGCAACTACAGCATACAGACACCAGTACAAAATGCGGCCCCCTAAGTTGGATCTAAAATAAGGAAGCATCGAGGAATTGAATAGTGAAGCTTACCTACCTCGAGCCACGGACTGCCATAGACTGCACTTGCCTGCAGCACTTCACGCCCAGTGCTCCACACAGGAACGCTGTCTTTATTAGGTCCCAACAGCAACCGCTGCCGTAGACTGCACATGCCTTCACTACTTCTCGCATAGCGCTCCGTGCTGGAACGCAGACTTTTTGGTCTGCCCTCTCACTCCTCGCTCCATGCACCACCGAAACAGGTCCCAACATCAACGCCTACCGCAGAGTAGGCTCTCCTTCCTGCTATATATACTTTAAGTAAACACACCAACATGCAACTTACTGTGCTAGATAAACACTAACAAAAACCCACCCCTGTGGATAGAACAGAGAATATACATATAGAAAGCACTCTGGGTAATGTAGCAGGGGTGAAAGGCAAGAATTGGCAACAATGTCACTCGGATATGTTTTTCAGAGCATACACTATGAAGGGAGCCTAAACTTTTGCGAACTGTGCCAAGTCGTCATGAATGCTTGCGGTCATTTACTCCATACTGAGGAGGTCCCCTATTACATAATGCCATTGTACAATGGAGGGCGCCTCCCTCTTCCGCCCCATCCTTGCAATACAGCGTTTGGTTCCTAGCATCAAGTTTGCACACAACACTCCTCTCCTCCGCCTGAGATTATTATCTCCTGTCGCATGGATGTTTAGCAGTACCAGGGCTAGATCAAAAGTGATGCTAACCCCGAAAATCCCGATTTCACCTCCAGCTAGAAGTGTTTCAGCTACGGGCACCCCCACCAAATATGACCAGCTCCCCTTCCCAAGTTCAAAGTAGTTTGTCAAATACAGGGGTTCCCTTCCCCAAGAGTTCAAGCCTTCCAGTTTTTAAAACAAAAACACAGGTGTTTTCTTTCCCCTAGAGTTCAAAACATCCAGCTTTCAAAAGAACACCCGAGTTAAATATCACAACACGGTCTTTGCACAACATAAGCTTCTTTATAGGTGGTTTCAGTGGCTTTTCCATTCGGGGGCACCCGGTCTAGGCGCAGTTGTCAGACCACATATGCAAATGAAGTTCTTTTGTGTCTGTTTACCTTTTACTGTGTAATAAAAAACTCAGTCTGTGACACTGTTTTAAATTTTTTTTCATGTATTTTTTGTGATTAAATCTTGAATAAAATATGTTTTATATTTGAATGGTATGGAGTCAGCATGAAATACCTGTTTACATGATTTTTGTAGTATTCAGGCCGTGGTTGGTGCTCTAACCCGAAAAAAAGGTGTAGCAAGAGTGGGGTAATTGCCTTTATAGCTTTTTTCTCACTTCTTGAGAGATGCCAGAGCGTTTCCAACTTGCTTTCAATTCATTCGGTATTCAAACTGCATTGCTTTCATTTCGTTTGGTATTCAAAATGCCTTGCTTTAATTCAAAATGCCTTGCTTTCTTTTAATTTCTATCACCACCTGACAGCCCGTTGATCCCCCTTTCTGGTTACACTCACTTGTTGGTCTTACGGCTCCTTGCAAGTCCTTCTGCCGCCATGGATTCCTGTTTCTCCATGTGGTCGATCGCGTCTTCTCCCGGCAGTGGTCTTGTGGCTCACACACACAGTGCATTGCTTCCTCAGAGAAGTGGGATACATACGACCGCTTCCCTCGGTCCTGACGGCCTCCGTCACACAGCTTGCCACTGGCCTCCAGCTTCTTCGGCCACCGCTTCTGCTGCATACACTCTGCACTGCTTCATGGGTCTCCAACACTCCTCCTGCCACGTGCCACATCGGAGAAGTCTCCCTGCACACAGCTGACTGTGCTCCCGCAGCTGACTCCATTTATTCGGGGCTTCCAGCTTTTAAAGCTCCTGCCTCCATTTTCATTACAAAAAGGACTAGGCAGCCCACCAATAAATGAGGATGTGTTGGTCTAGTTCTCCTCTTCTTCGTCTCAGTACCAAATTGATGCAATTTGGGGAATACTTTAGGTGAATCACAGGGAAAGGGCTGACAGAAGCCTATGAAGGCTGGAGGGATGGAGGGGTCGTGGTGAAAAGGAAATGGGGGATACCATGTCTCGCCTAAGGACATCCTCTCCCCACTCCCCAAGTCTCCTCCGCCAAGGTGATCCTCCCTTGCACATCAACCCTGGTAGTCTGGATCCAAAAGTGACTGCCTTTCCCTGGCCACCTGAGAAGAGGATACTGGGGGAAAAGAAGTGAGAATGCCCTCGGGTTCCTCACACCCCTCACATACACCCTTACAGCTTCCCCCAAGTCGCCCAAACCCAGTGAAATCCCTCTTCAACCTACCATCCAGCACACCTTGCACCCTCACCAGACAACGCTCCGCCTGCTCCACCAGAAGTCACCCCTGTGACTCCCATCACCAACCCTAGAAGACTCACCTGATCTCTCCCTTGCAACAGGAAGCCAGCATGTCTTCCCCAGTCGCTGCCCGGCACACCCTCCCACCACAGTATCCACATCCCTTTGCACACTTCAGAACAGGGCATCCAACCCCCAACCACACTCCCACCACCACTAGCCACCAAACCCATAATTTCCCAAAGGACCTTAACCTTGCAAGCTTTTTTATCACACGCACCACCAATACACTTGGTCTCCATAACCACTCCCCCGAACAGAGACAGTAGGCCCACCCCTAGAAACCACTCACCTCCCGATATCTACCAGCCAATTCTCCACCCAGCCCCCTCAAACCCTCCCTCATGCACACCCCTGTCACCCATGGGGCTCTGCCCAGTGGATCTCACCTCCAGGCCTCCCCTATCCTTCCACCCATACCACCTTTGTACACCTATCCAGGGCCGCTACCACCAACCCACAAGTGCCCCCCCATAATCCTTGTCTCCTTGCATCAAACACCCAATCTAGCAACAGACTAACGTGCATCCTAATGTTGCAAAAAAAAAGGCCACAACATTTACATCGCTGAAGGCGGCCCAGACATCCTCTTCATCACAGAAACCTGCTTCTCCCAGGTCTTCTGGCCCATTGCGCACAAGACCTTCCCTCCAGGCTACACTCTTATTGTCCATAAAAAAACCAGCAGGGCAGGCGGAATTGCTATCCTTTACAAATCTGAGCAACAAGCCTGTGATTCCGACTGTGAATCCCTCCTAGGTACATTTCACATCACACCTACACATACTCACAGCTTCTTACTCCAATACAGATCCCCGGGCTACAACAGAAATGTTGCTGAACCCCTCAGTGAATCCTTAGCTGTCATCCTGGTAACTCACCACTCAATCACCATGCAAGGGCATTTCAATATAGGGTTTGATGTCCCACATAACCAGATTACTCGATCCATCCTGGAAACCCTTCATCTGACACAACAAGGGTCAGTCGCTGCACACTAGACACAATCTTCAGCTCTTCCGAACTGATGACCATGCTCCCACTTCGGCCACTAGTCTGGAAGCACCATGGGGTCATTACTAGGTTGGAGGTAAGGGATTACCGGCACCGGTAAGGGTGCCGATGCCGGTAATCCCTTACCTCTGTATTCCGAGTTCCCTTTGCGGGTCCTTCCTTACCTCCTGCTTTTAGCAGGAGTTAAGTACGGAACCCGCAAAGGTACCTCGGAGGTAATTACGGTACCGTAATTTACGGTGCCATAATTACCTCCTTCCCCATTCCCATTGAGCCCTATGGGGCAGAAATGGGAATAGGGAAGGGCAAAAGGTGAATGGGGAATTACCGGTCCCTCCAACCCTGGAATGGACCAGTAATTACTCCATTCACCATGCCGGATTTGGGACGGTTTCGGAGGCAACCATGGAGCTAATTACTCCATGGTTAGCTCCAAACCCGGAATGAGGCCCCATGTCTTTTTAGCATCCGTCGCATAGAGGATCACATCGCCTTATTATTAAGTGGAAATAATTCATAACCCATAGAGTAGTGAAGGTACTACAGCAAGTAGGGTGTGATAGGCAAGGCGAGAAGAAAAGTGCACAATATCCTATCTAAACACTTGTGAACTAGAAACTCCACTTGTTGAATATCTGCAGAAGTAATGTAGCATAATGCAGGAATTTGATACAGTAAAGCTAAAACGTTTTTTTTTTTCTATGTAAGGAAAACACTGTGTAGTTCAAATTCAAAGAAAAGGGAGCATTTTCTGAAGGCGCAAGCTGTACATCCGGAGGTTGGTGGGAATCCTTAGATGAAGAGTTTACTGTACTGCAGCCTGAGTGTGGTAACTAGCAGCCATATCTCGTACATCAAGCAGTCAGCCATATTCGGTGCATCAAACGAATGTCAGAAAACACCATCAGGATTGTGGCCATAATCCAGTGCAACATCATTGCTAATGTCTCTGACATATTGAATAGTACCTGTAAACCGATCGTGAGACAACTGACTATCTAGAACCTTCCCACGAATAAGAATATGGTGATATCAATCCTCCACTGGCACATTAGGCAAATAGAGCAATAGACAGTAGTGCGGGAGCTCTATAACAATCCATGGCAGTAAACGAGCTTGTTCCAAATATTCATATTACATAGACCAATCCTGATCTTGCACATGGTGCTCTGTATCTTTTGCGTGTGGCTTTTGCATGCTCCATTCTTATATGTTGCATATAGCAAATGCGAGAATGGTCGTTTGCCTTTCGTGTCCTGTATCTTTTTGCGTGTGTCGTGTGCGTGCTCCATTCTCCTATTGCGTGTTCGCTTACTAGCGCACATCAACATGTTGTGCAACTGCATTCCATTTCTAGTGGTGCCTACAACGCACACATATAGATGTAGCCATTACATTTAACTTCTGGCTTATGTGCTCTGTTTGCTAATTCAGCAATAATGAATGACCGCTGTAACACAATACATCAGGGTTTTCCATTTGGGGACCGTTTGCCTTGGTTTCTTTTCATTTACACTTGTGTGTGCGTTTCATTGGTCCATTTGTTACTCCCTATGGAGACATGTTTCACATAGGAAGGGAAGTTACTTTTTTTATCTCTGTTAGTGTCCTTGCTTGTTGCAACAAACCAAATGCCTCCTTGTATTTAAAACTATCATTTTTTTTTTTTACATTGACCGTTGGCCAAATTCTTGGACTCTCCCAGGAACACCGGGATGTCCGGTCACCCTTCTCCAGTTTCACTAACTTAATTGCATTTCTGAGGCTCGCAAAGCATGTGGAACAAAACGAAACCGCTACTTTCTATTAGTTTAGTTCTGCTGCTGCAGCCTCCATTTATACTAACACTTTGCATTACGGTAACCGGCGAAGTATTCTTGCTGACAGAGCACTTATGAAAGACTAGTCTGTTTCTTACATGGTCCATCCCTATGTATATAGGCTTTCTTAAATGCAACCTTAATCAAGTGCGTATTTTACAGATCATCCCATCTTTTTCGCTTTGACAAGCCCTTGTGTTAGGCATCTATAATTGTGCATTCTAAGCGGGGCCATGCCAAATCCTCATGAGGCCATAGTTTTAAAATGCAATGTTTACGTTTGCCAAAGTTTATTTTGATTATTCTCATGTTTTTACCAATATAGTGCAATCCAAATGGGCGACTGATACGGTAAATGTCCATCTCAGATTTAATGTGCGCACATTTCATCTGCTTCCATATTTTAGATGAGCCCACATCTACGGTACACGTTGTTCACAAGGAATATGCTGTTGAACGGGACAGCTCCCAAATATGTTTCATTCATATTCTTTTATTTGTTTTGGTTGTAAATAACAATCTTTTAAATATAAAACTATAACATTTTTCTTTGAAAGTAAACTTTTCATGTCTCCCACCACTAGTGTCGTGGCTGCTGTTAGCCTTTCTATGATCATAAAAAAAACAGTAATAAAACACTTTATACATTTATACATTATTACCAATTCACTAATTACATTAAACGTTGCTATGCACTTAAAAATGCCATTTGCACTTGGGTTCTATTAATTCTAATGACGAGGCTGTACATTTAAAAGAAACATTCTGTGATTTGAATCAACAGTAGAATAGAAGTTGAAGGGCTAAACACATGTCTATATACAGCTATGAGCATAACATGCAATAGGAAGGTAAGAGAAACAAAACCTTATATAATTCCAGGACAAGCTTATGGAGATACTATATTTTATTTCAATAATATTAATAGTTTTCCACAAATTAAGGCAATGTTTGGTCTTGTGTTGGGAATTAATTAAACAGAGATATTAGACACAAGTGATATCAGATGCTAACATACTGGGGGTTATAAATGCAATGTTATAATAATCTATAAACATTTTGTTGTTTGGTCAATCTTCAGAATCAACTCCCATTATAAGTTTAGCTTTAGGGCGAACTTTATTGCTGTATTCAATGATACTTGGTTTGCATTAAATATCATATTCCACATTTGTTTGGTAGATAATAGTCCAAATTCGTGGAGAAATTTCTAAAAATATTCTTTCCTCGCAGAGGCCAAACTCGCGCATTCGACCAGTAGATGTTCAAAGATTTCGATCGAGGAGCTGGATTCACAGAATCTACAAGAGTTATTTTGAGTTGAGTGTTTAGCCCACAAGGCTAGTTTCGCCTTAGTAGGTCAAAGATCAAAGCGCAATCGCATGAGGTTTTTGTGATATTTATGATCTGGGAATATCAAAATATATTTTGGGATTTGATCTAGTGGTTTCATTGAGAAATTACCATTTTTAAATGCCTTGTATTTATTACATTTGTCCCAGAGCAGGCCCCAGTCGAATTGCCCTAGATTTTTGTGGCTCGCTCAGGGTTGTTTATGAGAAGGTTTTGACCTATGTCTGCTTTAATCATAGTTGTCAAACAGTGAGCTTTCCGCGTGTTCAAGGCCTTAGCATTGTTTTTTACTGAGCACCATGCAATAGTTGGAAACAGGCTACTTGGGTCCCTTTTTGTACATTAGACTTTTTCTTTTGAGAGCAAGAACTTGCCAGTCTACTATAGTTTGCAAGGAGACCAATCCTAGTTCGAATCGTATTATCTGAATAGGTATGCTTTTAGGTAGCAATATTTTCTTCCAGTAGATACCTTCTACATAATCCCAATTTGGGTGGTTTTCCAGAGGGTTCGCTTGTGCTCTATAGTTAATTATCGACACAACTTTCTGTTTATAATAGGTTATGATTGGTTGACATGAACATTTCCCATATTTACTTTGAATTACTTTCACTTGAGAAGTCAAGCTTTCAATTTTGAATTTAATTTCTTTTTTGAATGGGGTATCATGTATCTTGTCATTGATATTTTGCCCCAAGTAGCAAAAATAAAGCATCACGTCCAGATTTTGCATATCTTTAGACCATTTAAAGGAAGGTATATTTTTCTTATTGGCTGATGACATTAGAATATTGGATTTCTTAATGTTAATGGACAAAAAATGTGCTACTGCATAAGTTTGTAGGGCTTTTAGTTTTCTCTGCAGCCCTATCGAGGTCTGATCAAGAATGACAAGATTTTCCACGTATAGGAGCCAGGAGACAAGGGAGTCACCAAGTTTAGGCGGTAATGATCTTGTTGCTTCCACACCGGTAAAAGTCACTAATATAGAAATTGAATAACATTGCTGCTAGAATGCAGCCTTGTTTTAGGCCGCGATGCATGGGGATATGGTCAGATAATAGACCTTCTTGGTTCAATTTCATCTGAAACGACGTGCTGGAATAGAATTGATGGATTACATCTAGAATAAAGGTTGGACAGCCTGCAGTCTTCACCTTTTGCCATAACAGCTCTCTTGATATGGAATCAAAAGCCTGTTTAAAGTCTATAAATGCTAAATACACCATCTGTTTAGTTGTTGGTACTTGTTTTTTTATAGCAGATAAGATTAATAAATTGACAGTTGTGCCCAAACAGGACACAAAGCCTGATTGGTAGGCATCTTATGTAGCCATTTCCTTTAGCCACTTGAATAGTTCTTTAAGTATCAACCAGCCAAAGATTTTGCCTGGAATATCAAGAAGGGCTATCGGTCGATAGTTCAGTGGGTCATTTCCATTGCCTTTCTTGAATATAGGGATGATTAAGGTTTTCCAGTAATTTGGAATTTTACCAGTTTGGATGATTTTTAAAAAAATATTAAATATAAAATATAATCACAAGAGTCTGCGTGTGCTTTTAATGTGATATTCGATAGCCCATCTGGCCCTCGGGCTCTGGACGAGCTAAGTCTGTTGATAAAGATCAAAATAGCAAGATGATTGAATATCAAAGATTGTAGGCCATTACTGCTAATGTATGTTTTCTGTGAAGATTCTACTGAGCTAGCAAATATCCTTGTAAAGTGGGTCACCCACGTTTGGGCACTAATTGCATTAAGTAGGCAAGATGACGATGCATTGTTGGATCCATCCTTTAGAAGTCTCCAAATTGTATCCCTTTGCTTGGAGACTATCGCTGATAACATACGTTCTTCTGCTAACTGCAGTTGTAGGGCTTTATGTTGTTAGATGCTTTGTGCAAATTTTGGCTATTTTATTTGTGGCGGTTTTGAGGCCGATCTGTTTAATTCGATTTATATATTTTCTCAGTGTTCTTCATCATTTGTACTACTGGACCATATGCGTGTTTATGTAGAAATCGCTGGCGAGCAGCCTTTTGTACTGGTTGCTCAAAAAAATGTAATGTTTCAGAATAAGGTACATTTGTAGCACTATGTGGAGCATCCAGTTCATTTTGTAGTTGCTCCGATAGTTTCTTGAGTTTTATGTTGTTCCATCTAATTCTGTTTCTCCCTTCTCCAAGCTTAATGCAAGGTGTGCAATATTCATTGAGTTTCTGATTCGTCTGAATCCAAGTGATCCCCAGAATGTTATGGTCACTATTCGTAGTGGGGATAACATTACAATTCTGTATGCTATTGATTGAATGGTTAGAAATACATAGTCCAAAATGGCATAGTAGGGGTCTCTGTGCCATGTTGGGTTTGGTGGAGTATCACCTTCAATCCTGCCGTTTAGCATAGTAAATCTTCTTTCACTCAAAAGTCTCGACAACAAACTGCTCAACTGGGTAAGTTGGTAAATTTCGAGCTGATGCATTTTATGTTAAGATTGCCTACAACTATTTCTAGATTTGCTTCAATCCGATCTAACATTTTATTTACTAGTTCAAAAAACAGCTCATCATCTATTATAACAGGATTCCAATATAAGTTGAGGATGGATGTGTGGGTGCCAAGAGGACCCAATGTGTTTGACGCAGATAATCTTGTCAATTGGATGCAAGAGTGGGGAGAGCCCCATGCTGTTAGGCTGCTTCCCAGATTTAATTTTACAGCCGTGGGTAAGCCCGCAGATGGTCTTCCCTTTGTATGAGAGATGGCAGGAATCCTGCAACTCTCATAACCTGGCCAGGTGGATTCATTCGTTATGCATGTTTCTTGTAAATATATCATATCATATTTAGCTAGAGGATTTATATTGTTGTTTCTCATCAAATGATTAAAGCCTCTTGTGTTCCACACAACCATCCTGGTATTACACAACACTGCCTCTTGGCATTGATAGTTATATTTGCCAGAGGTATCATTAATGGCTTTTGCTAGCCACAACCATGCTGAGTCCTTGGAGTTCAGATGTAGCATTTTGAAGGACACTTCACAATGGAGTTGACCCTGGTTACCTTGCAGTCAATGCAAAGAGGTTCAAATTTTTATGAGTGTGTGAAGATTAGCAGTCTCTTTCCTCGAGTTGATCAATTCACTCAAGTGTTGATCTGATCTTGCTTTATATATATCTAACTTGAACCCCAACTGCCTTAGTTTGTCTTTTGTATTCCAAATTAATTCCTTAATTATTTGGGATGGAACAGTTAGGACAACTGTGTCCATTTTCCTATCATTAATGAATTGGATGTATTGAATATCCTGAGATCGTATTAATTTAGAGAAGGTATGGACTTAAAGACAGTAATGCTTGTTGTTCTATTTGGGAATGGATCTTCTTTGTCTGTCTTTCATGGTTAGGATTTGAGTATCTGATTGTTTGATAGGCCACTTCTGGAGTGTTTATATACTCCGTTTTTAAATTCCTAGGAGTAGGGGATCGATCATTTATAAACACGTGTCTTTTTGGGCTTGCATAATTTTTGTGCTTTTGGTTGGATCGCATAGTTAAGTTCTTTCTTGTGGGGGAGATATTCTGTTGCTTGAGTTCTGGATTGCCCAAGCGTTTTTTGTTTGTTCTAGAGTCAAGAATTCCCCATCCTCTAAATCATCAACTTGCTCATTAGTGTGGTCCCTGAACATGGCCTTGTGTATTTTGCACAGTTTTGAGGACGTTCAAATTCTTGGATTGTTCTCTGTGAGGGAAAAGTGGATACAGAGTAAGTGGATACATTCATTAGCTCTTCATCATCTTCTGAGGTACACTTGCTTGTGACTGCTGGTTGATGCTCACATAAATTAGGTGGAGGCGTTATTTCAGGAGCCATTATTATGTCAGATCATTAATGGAATTTCAGCTTGATTTAAATTGAGTGGCCGGACTCTTGGGACAAATAGGAGTGGTTATGTTCTCTATGAATTTGTTGGCTTTGGTCGTTGTTGATTTGTTAGTGATTTTCTTTTTTAAGATTACCAGCTTTTTTCAATGTTTTCTTAAGTTTTTGGGGGTGAAATACCTCATTCACTGATTCTTGTAGACTTTGTACCTTGCCTGTAGCCGGGGTCATTCCCCAGACTAACAGTTTGAGAGTTAAGGGTCACAGCAGTTTGATTAATGATTTCCAATACTACTTCTGTCTGGGAGCCCACCGCTTTAACCAATCCTGGCAGCCAATTCCAGTCTAAGGGTAGTTCTAGCTTGTTGGAGATTTTCAGCTCTGAAGCTACCCAATCTACTTTTGCCGATACCAGACTGAGTAGATTTGTTTGTACATCATTTTACTTGTCTAAGGTTTCAGCCCATATATTCCATTATTCATTGCGTTCTGTCATGATGCCTACCCCCGGAGCACCAGGCCAGGCCCAGCACCCCCGGGAGCAGGCATCATGCCCCCGGGTAAAAGCCCAGCGGCCCCTTATAGGGGCTATTTGGAGTCTGTCCTGGCGCCGTTGGCGCTAGGCTCATGTTGGACATCAGTCCTGGCGCCATAGGCGCCAAGCTCATAAAGGAAGGTGTTTTGTGCACTTACCTGATGCAGACCATGCTGCAAGATTCAGGCCTCCCTGAGACCTGAAAGGGACTATTTTTTCATTGGGACTATTTTGCCACTCGGGCGTGGCCAGGGAAGGATACTTACCTGGAACTACTTTGGGGGCTATTTAAGCCACGCCCAGACAGTAGCTCACGCTTCGCGTTGTTCTGCATCCAAGCAGCTGAACGCTCACCGTGTCTGCTCCTGCATCTGGTCTCCAGCCACGCCCGCCTCGATCCTGGAACACCTGTAAGGAAAGAAGAGAAGAGAAAGGTGAAAACCAAGAATTTTATCAAACTTCTTACCTGCATCCGAACCTTCACGCCAGTGTTCCTGTTCCTGAGAAAAGACTTTCATTTAAAAGCACTGCGTTGCTCGCTGCAGCACCGCGCTTCACTCACCTGTCCTCGGGAGTTCTTCTGGCTCCACCGCGACTGTCTGCACCGGTCGCCACATCTCTGCGCCTAGGGAAGAGAAGAAGAGACAAAAGGTGAGCAGAAGGAACATATGAGGAAAGCCTAATTTTCCGCCATAACACTTACCGGTCTTCTGTTGGTGGACCATTCCTCATTTCGGGTCGGCGCCGCTTCGTTGGCAGGTACCGCACCCTGGCCCCTATGGGGAAAGGACAAAAGACATTACTGGAGGAATATAAAGACATTAAGAGGGATCGCCCGCATCGCTAACTCACCTGAGTTTACCATCGGCAATTCAATCCCTCAACGCATCGCCTTCATTCTGCACCTGAAATAAAGGACAGATCACAGGTTAGGAAGGCAACAGAAAAGGAGGCTCAACACTTGAACTTTTGTAATCTTCATACTTCCGGCGTTCCGCTCGGAAAAGTCAAGTGGATTTTGCCAGCGCCATTCTGAAAACCAGTGAAGTAACTGGACTAACACGCGCTCCTGCACCAGAAGCAGGATGGAGAGTTCATCCTTTTAAACCATAAGGTGAGCTTCAACCGGGGATTTCGGAGGAAGTTAGAGAAGAACGAAGGGGGGAAGGGGAGAGCAAGCACACTATTCTGCAGACTGTTAATACCCTTTCTCATCTGCAGAAGGATATTCCTACAGGCCAGAAAAGCAAGATTTGAGGGTCCTGTTCAGTCAGTGTTCTGAGTTCTGCGCATCACGCTCGAAGAGGCCACAGCAACCCAGACTAGACCAGCGCCTCTGTGGGAGTCAGGTGAGCGTTACAGAACGCAAAGCCTTCCTACAAATTCCCACCCAGGCGCTATGGAAACTTCTGAGACTGATCAGTTGGCCCAACTACTGGGGGAATTACGGGCCGAAGTACACGCCGCTCGTCAAGAGACTAATGCTCTCAGGAGGGAAGTGATTGTATCAAAGGAAAGAACTGATGACCTGGCTAGACAGTTTTTGCAAGGTCAAGCTGGACACACTCCTCTGCCCGGTTCCGGGGGGAACCCTGCTCCTGTGGTTCCCAGTAACCCTGTGCAGATTAATCTACCTGGAAACATGCCGCTGGCCCCACCTGAACGCTTTGCTGGGGACCCCAAACGATTTGCCGTATTCATGAATCAGTGTCGTTTGCACTTCTTATGCAGACCTGGGGCCTTCCCTAATGACCAGACCAAGGTAGCCTTTGTATTGTCATATCTCAGCGGCTGTGCTGCCGATTGGTCAGTTCCACTGGTTACTCAAGATGACCCGATTCTCCGTGATTTTCAAGGATTTCTAGCAAGCATGGAAAGGTTATTTGCTCGACACTCTCAGGGGCAGGCTCTGGATGACGAACTCCTATCCCTGCGACAAGGCAATCAGGACCTCCTATCCTACATTGCAACCTTTAATAGACTAATTGTGGAAACTGGGTGGCCAGAGGATAAAAGAATCACGTTATTTTATCGAGGTCTACGCGGAGAACTTAAAGATGTCCTGGCCCAAGTTGTAAATCCGCCCCAAGAATGCACAGAATATATAGACTTAGTGGTCCAATTGGATCACAGACTTCAAAACAGAAAAGCAGATCGGTCCAAGTTTGAGACCCGGGTGTTGGTCAAGACCCACGCTAACCCCAAGGGTGCTGATGTCTCTGAGCCTATGCAAATCGTTGGGGTTAAAGGACCTTTAACTCAAAAAGAACGTGAAAGAAGACAGCAGATGCAATTATGTCTTTATTGTGGGTCCCCTGGACACTTTCTACGAGATTGCCCGGCAAAACCGCCCAAGAAGGTAGTAGGAGCCGCTGATAAAAACCACGAAGACTCTGTTTCGGGAAACGACCATGCCCCACAAGCGTAGGGGTCCGCTTGCCGAGCTTGAAAACGAACTCTCAGACCTCGCATTTCATTGTGCCAATGGTCCTCGTAGATCCGGAACAGCCTAAGCGGTTGCATGCAATAAAGGCATACATCGATAGTGGGGCTATAGGAAATTATGTGGATCGTGAATTGGTCTCTAGGATTAACCTCCCTCTGCGTCCTAAAACCAGCAAAGATGTCATCACCACAGTCGATGGAACCGAAATTGCCTCTGGACCGGTAACACATTCCAATGCTGAGGTGACACTTATAGGTCCGGACGGTCATCGGGAGGCAGTTGTGTTTGATGTAATCAAGGCTCCACAGTTTCAGGTTATTCTCGGAATCCCTTGGTTAGAGACACAGAATCCTCGAATTGATTGGTGAGCGAAGCGAATAACCTTCCCGGATTGTGCACAAACCTGCTACCCAGAAAATCTGAAGATTAGTCTAGCGTCTGTAACCTCTGCCTACATGCAACTACCTCCGGAATACCAAGACTTTCAGGACGTCTTCCAAAAGGAACAGGCCAACATATTACCTCCCCACAGATCATACGATTGCCAAATCGATCTGGTGCCCGGTGCACAACCCCCTTGTAGCAGGATTTATGCCCTTACTGAACCTGAGAATCTGCATTTGAGACAATATTTAGATCAATACCTAGCCAATGGTTTCATTCGCCCGTCAGTCTCCGGCATCCTCGGCTTTGTTCTTCGTGCCCAAAAAAGAAGGCGACCTTAGAACTTGTATCGACTACCGCGCATTGAACCAGATAACTGTTAAAAACCGTTACCCTCTGCCTCTGATCCCTGAACTCCTTGACCAGGTGAAGGACGCTTGCCTATACACCAAGTTAGATCTCCGGGGGGCTTATCTGGTGCGAGTAAAAGAAGGCGACGAATGGAAAACGGCCTTCCGTACAAAATATGGATTATTCGAATACCAGGTGATGCCTTTCGGGTTGTGCAACGCGCCTGCTGCCTTCCAATTCTTCATGAACGATGTCCTTCGGGAACTCATCGATGTCTGTGTTGTCGTGTATATCGATGACATTCTTGTGTACTCCTCTTCGGAATCTGATCACAGAAGGCATGTCAGGGCCGTCCTTGAGAAATTGCGCCAGCACAAACTGTTTGCAAAGCTGGAAAAGTGCGTTTTCCATACCACCGAGGTTGAGTTTCTTGGATTCATCCTGACACCTAAAGGGGTCTGCATGGACTCACGAAAAGTGATGCCATCCTCAAATGGCCATCACCCAGTTCGGTGAAAGGTGTCCAAAGCATGCTTGGTTTTGCTAATTTTTATCGCAGATTTATCCCGGAATTTTCACGTGTGGTACAACCCATCACTGCACTCTTGCGAAAAAATAAACGCTTCGAATGGACCGAGGAAGCCGAACAGGCCTTTCAGGAATTGAAAGCTAAATTCACGTCTGCACCTATTTTGAAGCACCCGCGTCCCGATCTCCCATATATAGTCGAAACCGACGCATCCAGCTTAGCCATGGGAGCTGTCCTGTCTCAGAGAGACCCTGAAACCAACCAACTGCACCCCTTAGCATTTTGGTCCAGAAAGTTCTCGCCGCCTCAGGTAAATTATGCAATCACTGACAAGGAATTATTAGCCATTAAGTCTGCCTTTAAGGCTTGGCGGCATTATCTTCTTGGCGCCAGGCATACCATCACCGTGATCACTGATCACCGAAACTTACAATATTTAAAAACTGCCAAGGCTCAATCGTCACGTCAGCTCCGATGGGCTTTGTTCTTTGCTGAGTTTGATTTTGTAATCACTTACCGCCCCGGCTGTAAGAATGGCAAAGCGGATGCGCTATCTCGAATAGGAATGGGAGAAATGGACACAAACTCAGAACCTGTGCCGATAATTCCCGAACAAAGAATTTTGGGGATAACCTCTTTACAAACCCTTGAAGACATTCAAGCACGGGTAAAACAACTCCTGGACTCTACAGCCTTGCAGGATTGGATGCAAAGGGGGTCTTACTTTTCGGTCAACGATGGCCTACCTTACTTCCAAGGATGCTTATTTCTGCCAGAAAAGGAGTTGCAAGAACTGGTTATTTCCCGTCATCATGATACCCTGATGGAAGGACATCCTGGCATTGCCAAAACTAAGGAAAAAATTTAACGACAATTCTGGTGGCCTTCCTGGCGAAAGGATATTAAATCTTTCGTGATGTCCTGTGGCGTTTGCGCCCAAAACAAAGGCCAAAAGACAAAACCCGCCGGTCTTCTTCAGCCTTTAGACATTCCACCAGCACCTTGGCACACCTTGTCACTAGATTTTATCACGGACCTGCCCCCTTGTAATGGATACAATACTATTCTGGTTGTGGTGGATTTATTTTCCAAGATGGCCCATTTTATTCCGTTGAAAGGATTACCTTCAGCTTCTGTCCTAGCCAAGGAATTCCTCGAAAATATCATCCGTTTGCATGGATTCCCGTCCATACTAGTCTCTGACGGGAGAAGCCAGTTTATTTCTCATTTTTGGAGAAAGTGTTGTCAACTGGCACAAATCGACTTAAGACTCTCAACCAGCCACCACCCACAGAACGATGGTCAGACGGAGAGAACGAACCAGACCCTTGAACAATACCTACGATGTATGTTGCACCAATCAGAGGGTAATTGGAAGGATATTTTATGGGTGGCCGAATATGCATACAATAACTCGGTACACTCTGGAACTGGACAAAGCCCCTTTTATACCCTATATGGACATCACCCTCGTACTTCAGACCTCGACTCACCTCTGAGCCTTGAAATGCCCGCAGTGGACCATTTGCATTCCACGATAACTCAAGCCTTCAAGGATGCAACTGCACATTTGCAACAAGCGAAAGGGAAATACAAAAAGAATGCGGATCTGCATCGGAGTGAGGCGCCTCCATACCAAATAGGGGATCAAGTATGGTTGGCTACCAAACACTTATTGCTCAAGGGACCCCGAACTTTTAATCCAAGGTATTTGGGCCCTTACTCGATCAAAGCTATAATTAACCCAGTGGCAGTCAAGCTCGATCTACCAGCTAACATGCGGATTCACCCCGTTTTTCATGTGTCACTTTTGAAACCAGTGCAACCAGGAACCAGATTAATAAAGCCACCAGAACCAATCCAGATAGATGGGGAGCCTGAATTCGAAGTGAAGAACATTTTGGATTCTAAGAACTCAAAATCAAAACTTTTCTATCTAATTGACTGGAAAGGATACGGGCCTCAGGAAAGGTCTTGGGAACCCAGCGACCACGTACATGCACCTCGGCTGGTAAAAAGGTTCCATCGGAATTTCCCAAACAAACCGAAGCCTCCAGAGGGAACGACCTTGAGAGGGACCTTGGGGGGGGAGTGCTGTCATGATGCCTACCCCTGGAGCACCAGGCCAGGCCCAGCACCCCCGGGAGCAGGCATCATGCCCCCGGGTAAAAGCCCAGCGGCCCCTTATAGGGGCTCTTTGGACTCTGTCCTGGGCCGTTGGCGCCAGGCTCATGTTGGACATCAGTCCTGGCGCCATAGGCGCCAGGCTCATAAAGGAAGGTGTTTTGTGCACTTACCTGATGCAGACCATGCTGCAAGATTCAGGCCTCCCTGAGACCTGAAAGGGACTATTTTTTCATTGGGATTATTTTGCCAGGGAAGGATACTTACCTGGAACTACTTTGGGGGCTATTTGAGCCACGCCCAGACAGTAGCTCACGCTTCGCGTTGTTCTGCATCCAAGCAGCTGAACGCTCACTGTGTCTGCTCCTGCATCTGGTCTCCAGCCACGGCCGCCTCGATCCTGGAACACCTGTAAGGAAAGAAGAGAAGAGAAAGGTGAAAACCAAGAATTTTATCAAACTTCTTACCTGCATCCGGAACCTTCACGCCAGCGTTCCTGTCCCTGAGAAAAGACTTTCATTTAAAAGCACCGCGTTGCTCGCTGCAGTGCCACGCTTCACTCACCTGTCCTCGGGAGTTCTTCTGGCTCCACCGCGCCTGTCTGCACCGGTCGTCACATCTCTGCGCCTAGGGGAGAGAAGAAGAGACAAAAGGTGAGCAGAAGGAACATATGAGGAAAGCCTAATTTTCCGCCATAACACTTACCAGTCTTCTGTTGGTGGACCATTCCTCATTTCGGGTCGGCGCCGCTTCGTTGGCAGGTACCGCACCCCGGCCCCTATGGGGAAAGGACAAAAGACATTACTGGAGGAATATAAAGACATTAAGAGGGATCGCCCCCATCGCTAACTCACCTGAGTTTACCATCGGCAATTCAATCCCTCAACGCATCGCCTTCATTCTGCACCTGAAATAAAGGACAGATCACAGGTTAGGAAGGCAACAGAAAAGGAGGCTCAACACTTGAACTTTTGTAATCTTCATACTTACGGCGTTCCGCTCGGAAAAGTCAAGTGGATTTTGCCAGCGCCATTCTGAAAACCAGTGAAGTAACTGGACTAACATGCGCCCCTGCACCAGAAGCAGGATGGAGAGTTCATCCTTTCAAACCATAAGGTGAGCTTCAACCGGCGATTTCGGAGGAAGTTAGAGAAGAACGAAGGGGGGAAGGGGGGAGCAAGCACACTATTCTGCAGACTGTTAATCCCCTTTCTCATCTGCAGAAGGATATTCCTACGGGCCAGACAAGCAAGATTTGAGGGTCCTGTTCAGTCGGTGTTCCGAGTTCTGCGCATCACGCTCGAAGAGGCCACAGCAACCCAGACTAGACCAGCGCCTCCGTGGGAGTCAGGTGAGCGTTACACGTTCAAAGTACTTTCATACAGCGAGATAGGAGGTAGTTTCAGCCCAAAAGAGGCTCTCGGGTGGGTTTTACAAATGACATGGGTGAAGAAGCCGAGGAATTAAAGGTAGACACCGGTGAATCTGGGTATAGGATTGGAGAGTGAGAAAAATGTAGATTGGAGCCTCATGGTTCAATTTGAAAAGGGGCTTATGCTCGATTTACTCTAGGTAAAAAATGAATCAATGGGCAATCGTAAGTGCTTAGTGCTGGCTTCGCAGCTGAACAGCTCAACAGCACTTGCTTCGCAATCCCATGAAGTGCGGACGCGATGTGCGTGAGTGATTTAGTAGTACTTCCTGAAGGGGGCATGGCTAACAGGTAGCTGTAATAGAAATAAAGGACTTTAACATTTGTATCGCTTAGGCTATTTTTGAATAAAAAATAGAAGCAATACAGTCATACCAGAATTCAGGTCAAGGAAGTCCAAGTAATGCTGCAAATCAAAGCAGGGCAACATGGCGTGTATAAGCACAGGAGTCTCCGACCAGGAGCAGGGACAGCGCAACAGCACTCGCCTCGCACTCCCACGAAGCGCGTACGCGGTGCTCAAGTGATTTTGTAGTACTTCCTGAAGGGGGAGTGGCTAACGGGTAGCTGTAATGTGCCGCATACCACAAACGTCCAGTTTCCGGAGGCAAAAGAAGATTGCAGGAGCAAGAAATCCCAATATCAGCCTTCCCACTGAAAGCCTTCTGTGTTTAGGTATATCTGATTTGAAATTGTCTTCCTTTTCTGACATGAGGTAAGGATACATTTCTTTCAGCTATTTAGTTATCTCGTTTTCCACTGGATCATGTACATTTCTGCATCCCATTTTCTCAGCTAGAGAAAACTAGTCGAATTTGCCCAGGCCCAAACTGCCAATTGGAACAGCACAAGGGTGGGGCAGAGGTTCCATTACATTTTTCAATTATATAGGGTATAACTAGACAGCTTGGGGCATTGTGTATTAGCATAGAAAGGCAGTCAAAATGTTTGACCCAGGCCGCTCCCACAATCCCTGACAATTCTCCCAAGCCTCCTCATAGGCCAAAGTCATCTGACCGCTGCCTCATCCAAATAATCTGCTTGCGTAGGACATCCTTGACCAGATATCTGGCAAAGGGACAGTTTGTTAGCACGGTGGCCTGGGCCCAAGAACTGACTTGTCCCCTGAAGGCCAGATAACAAACTGCTCATCCTCAAGAGATGTCGCCCGCCATATTTTGCTCATTGGTGTCCGAGCTGTACTTTGCTCCTTGGTGCACCCACTGGCTGTACTGTATTTGGTGCCTCCACTGCATTCTGCTACTGGGTGTCCCCTTTGTAGTTTGCTCTTTATTGTCTCCATTGTATTCTAGTGTTTGTTACCCCAATTGCATCTGGATGTCCCCACTGTGTTTCCCCCATTAGTGTCTCTACTGTATTGTGTTCCTGAGGAGCCCACTGATTGTGCTCCTTGGTGTCATTGCTCTTCCCAATCCCCTTTCCTACTACATCTGACTCGTATCACAATCTTTTACCATTCTGCACTACTCACACAGTACAAAGCTATATGGATGTCGGTGATCTGCCTCTAAATATCAAAATTATTTTCCCTGGTGCAATGACACAGCCCACATATTTAGTTCTAGCTCCACCCCCTAACCTTCCTGACTCGTGTATGAGCAGTTAACCCAGTCTTGCAGTGCTGAATTTTAATTAATTGATCTCTGCCTCTACTCTACAGATGAAACACATACTCGAGGACTTGGGTACTACTTGTCTGCCTGCAACAATACCTTGGGAGTAGCAACTGCCTCCCCGTCCATCCTAACACCACCTACTCCTTTTTATTTCAGTGCCACATGCAACAAGTTTGCCAAAATGTCAGTTGCCCTATGCCAGACCACTCTACATTACTTGTGTAACTGGCCAATATGTCATGTTTCAAAGTATACATGTACAGTAACTAATTGGAAACAAATAGACTTGCAAGGAGAAACACAAATTCATGCTGGTTTGTGGAAACGTACAGTCCTGAAAGGAATCAAGTTGTTTGGCTAGGGTTCATTTGCATATGAACTAACTGTTAAGTAAGGAAACGTTGAAGCCCAGTAATGCTAGTAATGCTGGCAGACTAATACACGTTTGTCTCCACTCAGTTCATCTCTATTTTAGGAGAAGAAATCCTATAAACGTACATACAAAAATACAAATAGGGGTGATGTTTCACTGCGGACAGTATGGCTGCTCTTCATTAGAGCTCCTGACACTGGGAACATCTGTGGATGCGCACCCCTCTAAAGCCACGCAATCCGGCTTAACTGACACAACTTCTGACTGGGGTGGGAGGGGAGGCAGCAGTTGGCGGCCCTTGCCCATGTTGCCTTGAAGTGCCAGCTAGCTGGCCAACTCACAATCTCAATCTCCCAGCACCCCCTCTTGTGGCTGACTGGAGTGGTTGGGGGAGGAGTGAGGCCCCGGACCCAAGGATGAATGCTGGTTGACGCTGTGGAGATCACACGTGGGCCCCAGACTGGGACCTTGTCGGAGAAGACGCAGGCTGCGGTGTGAGAAGTGGCAACCATTGGCCAGGCCCCATCAGCATGTTGAACCTTTCCCGGCCATTGCAGTACTCCACGCGTGGGTACTATTCCCCAGCTGTCCTGCAAGTGTTGTGCGGCATAGCCGAGTCCGACGGTCGGGTGTGCTGGCTCTCTAGCCTGGCATTGTGAGGAAGACGACGGAGGGGAGGAGACTATCCCCAATGCTCCCAGGTATGTGGCAGCTGCCTGAGTGAGCAAGGGTGCCGACTCAGGACCTGAGACATTGCTGGTAGAAGCGTGTACATGGGTTGGTTCAAGTTGGCCCCCCCAGACCTCCTACCTATGCCCTTGTGGCCCACGGATGGTGCACCCTTTCCCCTGATTGGAGCCCATTGTCTGTGGTCCATATAGCCTTCTAGTTTGCCCTTTTCTCTCCACCATCCCACTCTCCACCTGCGGTGTTCCTCAGGAATCTATCCTCTCGCTCTTACTTTTCAATATCTCCCTATTACGCTCACCTGATCTCCACAGGGGCGCCGAACGGAGCTGGATGATCTGGTGGTGAGTGGTGTCTTGTACTCCCCTCCGATACGAAAGCAGGCTTGCCTAGAAAGGTAAATCACAGGTTACCCAACCATGTGGATGAGGGCGGCCCCACCTCCCGTGGCGTCCTTTTGCACCCCCGCTATATCTCACCTTTGAGTTACGAATAGCGGGGCTCTCCGTCCGGCCACTGTGTGCAGGGGTGCGTCGTAGTTCTAGGATCTAGTTACTGATCCTATTGAAAGTTCCAGACAACTGTGGCTCTATGGTAAGTCTTATTCCAAAGATATGGATAGCTAAGAGTTTAAGTTGCAAAAGTTCACTCTGTACCTTTCTTTAAAGATTCTTTAAAGATTCCCTCTTCGTGCATACGATGGAGCAAAAGTCTTTCCACCCGATACTGTTTTTCTGCACAACTAACCTGCTGCTTTTGTATTCTGCAGGTGCTGAATCTCCTGAACAAAGGCTGCGTGATGAAGAATTGAGCCTGTGAGGATTGCTGCCTTCAGGTGAGAGCTGCCTCGTGCAGAATTATAAGTCAGAATGAGGCCTTCCCACACTGCTCTGCTAACCTGATGTTTTCTTTCTGTTTTACAGATGCGGCAGTCGCGGAGCGGCGATCGGAATATGAAGCGGAGATCGAGTGATGATGTTCCGATGATTCGCTGGTGAGTATTAGTACGCCGCTGAACTGCGATGATGAGCGTTTGGTCTGCAAGGCTAATCTGGTGTTCTTTCCTTTTCAGTTCTGAAGAGGCGTGGACTCCCGAGCGGCCGCGATGAAGAGACTGGTAAGTATCTTGTTCTGCTCTTCTTTCTCACTGTCCTTTGCAGGTAGCTCGAGACAACTGGACGGGCGTGGCTGATGGCTGGCCTGGAGCTGCACACATCGTGAGCGTCACGCTGCAGGAGTGCAGAATAACGCGAAGCATGTTCTGTATGAAGGGTGTGGCTTATATAGTCTTCTGAAAGTAGTTCCAGCAACCACACCCAAGCAAATAGTCCCACGGCAAATAATCCCTTCACCCTGCCTCATATTGGTTCGCACGTGCCTCTCTGGGTCTGAAATGTGCCATGTTGGTGATGGCATTATGAGCCTGGCGCCAGGACCGAGTCCAGGAAGCCCCTGCAAGATTCCTTGGGGCCTTCAAGGCCCACATGGGACCCAACGCCTTGGGCAGGGTGGTCTGTACCTGATGTTTGGGGGTATGGACCGTGGCACTCCAGGTCCCCTCTAGCCCATTTGATCTCCACTTTCTCTCCTAACTTCCAGAGTTATGCAGATGACACGCAGCTCTCCTTCAAGCTTCCCTCTGCTGCCTTCTCCTCTTCCTCTCTCATTCCTGACTGCCTGTCTGTTATTCAGGCATGGTGCACTGCTAACGATCTGTGCCTTAATGCTTCTCATTTGGACCCCTGCTCTCTCTTTCCCTCCCACACTCTGGCTGCCCTCCATGGGCCCCCTACCCACTGTAAAGGCTGGTAGGGGGTGTCTGTACTTCCGCCCTCTATATGGTAGAGGAGAGGCACAGAGGACCCCAGCCAAGATTCTCTATTATTGGTATGTGGTCGAGCAATCAAGGCCTAGCTTCTCAGGAGGTGATGCAGGCTGGTTCTTAAGTACAGTGTAGTCCCCGAACCTCCACAAAGGAATGTCCACACACTGTATTACTGAAAACAGTCTTTATATAATTAATATTCAAAGGTATGTACACGATCACAATAACGCACTTTGTACTCGGAAGTCAATAGTGATAAATATATACAATTCTAAAGTGGTACCACTAATGTTATCAAATCTCATTAAAGTGCATCAACTGTACGGTTAAAATGTTGCAGAGATTAATAACGAGGAAACCAGCAATAGAGATGGGAAGGAATGCAACATGGTTGCAACAATAGGCAGAATACTGACCCCACCACTAGGCACAGTTCTGTGTGGAGATCCCCCCCACCTGGGCAACCTGTAAATAAAGATATATAGCACAAGCCCAGTCCATGTAATGTTCGATAGTCTTACTTCCTCCTATTAAGGTTTTACCCCCCCAATGTACCTGGTGGAGTAGAGTTCTCCGACGATGTGTCGACCGATCTTTCTTGAGTGACTCCCTTTCAGGTAGGAGCCACGGATCGTCGAGAGGTGTCGAGGACCTCGGCGTTCGGTGGCGGGGAATCAACGGCCCTTCTTGAGTGCCCTCCCTTTAAGGCAGGAGTCACGGGTCGTCGAACGTCCGACGGGGAACAGGGTGAACTACGGCAGGGAAGTGACAGCTTCGTTCCTAGCGGTGCTCGTCGACGACAGAGCGTTGGCGTCCTGCAAGGAAGAGGCGTGCGGGGCACCTCGGTGACGATAATTCTGGACCGCAAAGAGATGATGAAGAAATGTGGCCCAGCAACGGCGTCGAATCGTCGGCGTCTCTGTGGTCTTTAGGTGGCAGGAAACCCACCGGCGGATGCTCCTCGGCGCGTCGACGGTTGGGCCTTCTCCAGCGAGAGACAAGCAAGTGACGATGCAGACGAGAGCGTCCGATGATCAATGGAAGTTCTTAGGCAAACGGGAGCACGGCGGCTCCGGTCGGCAACGGCGGTCGTCGACAGTGGTGGACAACAGTCCAAGTGCTTCTCTTTGAGATTCCACGGCAGTCCCCGCCTCGGGTCGGCAGCCTGTCGAAGGTCTGTCTACATGGGAGCTTTGGCAAAGATCAGCTGTGCACGATGGTCCCTCGTAGCTTGGGAAGAGGGTGCTTTACCAGGTCCTCTCTGGGTCAGTCCTTGGAAACACAGCAGCTTTCAGATTGCGAAGGAGAGCCACAGCACTCCTTCTCGTCCAGTGGGGTTTCAAGGTCAAGCGTCAGTTACTCCAGTTACTCGTCGTAGTGGACTTCAGCTTCTGAACACGATTCCTAGCAGTGAGAGGTCCCCAGATATAATGTTGATCTCCCATTAATTCCGCTGGGTCACACTCAAGCATCCAATCACGACTACGGGCATTCATGCAGGCAGGCAGCTAATCAGGCACACAAGGTATTCAGGCCATTCACTTCTCTCCAGACACTCACAACAAGTTATGTGTATTGGGACAAGTACCGAGCCATTCAACACTCCAAGCTGCATTCATACTGGTTTCGGGCAGGGTTGTCTCAGTCTTTGTGTCAACCACCAGATACTAGACACCCACAACACAGAATGCATATTCGTCACACACTCTATTCACCCAGGTCCCACCCACAGGAGGTACCCACAACATACATCACCGGGAAGGCTCCAGCTAGTCTGGCCGGGCGTTCACAACAACACCATATATGGCATTTCCACCCAACAGACAGTCAAGGGGAAGGGACAGAGTCAGGGCTTCCCAGGACTTCCGGAAAACAAGGTAATGGGTAATAGAAAGCAAGAGGCCACAGGGGCCATCTTGTTTTCCATCAGGAATCAATGAATCCCAATGGCAAGGCCGGGGTATCCCAAAATGGAGGATACTCCGCGCACCTGTCAAGTTCAGCATGGAGCTGCCACCAGCCCATACCCTGCTCTGCGGGCCCCCCACAGGTGCCCAAAAGCATATACTAGGGGCACAGGGTTGTACCCCCACCCATGGGTGCCATAAGGGTATCCCACGGGTCCGTTCACCAAACCAAAAGAGAGAGAGCTGCACCGTCAGGTGTCCCACATGAACTCCTGCGTGGAAAACACGACAGGACACACGATAAAAAGCAGTAAAGGACAAGGATACGGAGGCCCTGTCCCTCCGATGCATTTCCAGCATCACGCCCACCCCCTCCTGTGAGGCAAAAAACCTTGGTGTCATCTTCGACTCCTCACTCCTTCTCTCCTCACATCACTGACCTGGCCAAGAAGGCCCACTTTCAGCTGCACCTCCTCAGAGGCATTGTCCCTTTCCTCACCTTCCCCCAGAAACTCAATATCTCCAGAGCTCTGGTACTCTCCAGGATGGACTACTGCAACAGTCTCTTCGTCAATCTGCCTAACTTCTTCCTTTGCCCCCTTCACCTAATCCAGAACAGGAGTGCAAGACTTAACCGTGCCTTCAAGCACAGGGACCGCATCTCTCTATTCCAAATATCTCTCCACTGGCTCCCGGTTGCTAAGAGGATCAAGTGCAAGACCCTCTGCATCACCCACAAGACTTTCTGGATCCTAGGACCCTTCTACATCCAACTCTCTCTCCCTAAATACCTCCCTGCTAGAGCCCTTTGGCCAATTAGCACTAACTCTCTGCAGATCAGACACTTTTCCAAGCAGAGAGTGGGGGGTAGATCTCGCTCCTCTGCAGGTGCCTCCCTCTGGAATGGCCTCCCTGCCCCTCTCAGACTTGAGCCGGATCTCCTTAAGTTCCAAAAGCTTCTCAAGACCTTCCTTTTCTCTTTTTCCTTCCCTCTCTCCCTCCCCTGCTAATGTTCCTGTCTGCCCTTGACTGGCTGCCTGGTTCCTTCAGAGTTTTTCAGGGCACCAGGCGACCCATAGCCCAGTCTACCCCTGCACTTGGTCTCCCCTGATCACCCACACCCCCATCCTGCATTTGCCCTTCCAGGCCCCTTCCCCCACACCAGCCTGGCTGGGCCTGCACCATTGTAGCCCTTCCAGCACCTTACCTCACACAGCTTGTGGACCTTCCTTCCCCTGCACTCTCTGCCCCTGGCTCTGTCCACCTGGCTTCCCCTGGCACTCACCTTCTCACAGGCCTTTCCGCCCTGACCTGCACTCCGCCCTCCCCAGCACTTCACGTTACTGCACTTGCACAATCTGAATGTCACAAGTGCCTTGTAGGATTGTTACGGTTTGTCCTCCGTGCTCCACCACCCTCTTGTCTTGTTGCACCTTGAAATACTTGTGTGTATATAGGCACATTATAAATTTGTATTGATTTGTATTTATTAGGTTTATATAGCGCTTTACATCAAAGCGTAATAACCAATAAATAACGTAAATAACAAATAAATAAATATGCATCTCCTTCTGCTGGAACGCCAGCTGTATAATCCAAACTTAGCTGGTGCCTGTGGACGGTGCTGCTGCCTAAATCACTAATCCTATTCTGTCTCAGCCCAATAATCATTTGGGGCGGCTTGCTTGGTATGAGACTGGGGGACACTGTAGAGAGCACAGGTCAGAATGAGGAAGGGGGCTGGGAAGAGACAGGGAAGCATCGACTCTTACACAAAAGCTACATCAAAGAACGAGACCGCTAGCAATATGGTGGCCGAGCTCCCTACTGCCTCAGCGGAACCTACAGAGACCCAGAAAATTATGGCATGCATGCAGGAGGACTTCTTACCAATAAATGGTAAACTGGATGAAATCACACGTGACATCAGTTCTATCAAATCTAAGCTTGAAAAAACTGATAAAAAGCTGGCAGAGGCAGAATCAAGAGTGGGAGCGGTAGAAGATGTGTCGGCACTGAAGGCCGAGGTGACTGCACTTTCAAAACAAGTCCAACCTGTCACTAGGGAAATTGATGAGCAACAGTCTAGGCCATGTCGTAATAATATTCAAATCATTGGTGTTCCATAAAATCATATGAAAGGGGGCATGGAAGCCTTTGTCGAGGAAACCCTTCTATCCCTGCTCCATAACCCTAAACTCCCAAACCAGTTTGTATTAGACCAGGGTTAAAGGTCTCTGGCCCCGAAACTGAAGCCAAAGGCACCACCACATCTGTTAATAGCATGCATCCTTAATTACAGGGACAGAGACTCCATCTTGCGTACCGCCTGGGAAAAGGGCAACCTCACGTTAGGATCCAGCCATCTGCATATCTACCCGTATTTCTCTGTGGCTGTGTGTGATGCTAGAAATGCATTGGAGGGACAGGGCCTCCCTGTCCTTGTCCTGTAGTCCTTTTTCATATGTGTTCTGTATTGTTTTCTGCCCAGGAGTCCATGTGGAACTCGTGGCAGTGCAGCTCTTCCTATTTTTTATTTGGTGTACAGACCGTTGGGATACCCTTATGGCACCTATGGGTGGGGGTACAACCCTGTGCCCCTAGTGTATTTTTTTTGGCACCTGCGTGTGGCCCACAGAGCAGGGTATGGGCTGGTGGAAGCTTGATGCTGGATTTGACAGGTGCTCTGAGTATTCTCCGTTATGGGGATATTCAGGCCCTGACATTGGAATCAGTTGATTCTTGATAGGAAACCAGATGGCCCCTGTGGCCTCTTGCTTTCTATTGTCTGTTATGTTGTTTTCCCAAAGACCTGGGAAGCCCTTTCTCTGTCCCTTCCCCCGACTGGCTGTTGGGTGGAAGTTCCATATATGGTATTGTGGGGGAAGTCCAGGCCAGACTGGCTGGAGTCTTCCCAGTGACTGTATGTTGTGGGTACACGCTTGGGGTGGGACCTGGGTGACTGGAGTGTGTGGCCAATATGCACTTCGTGTTATGGGTGTCTAGTTTCTGGTATGTGACACAAAGACTGAGACAGCCCTGCACGAAACTGGTATGAATGCAGTATGTAGTGCTGAATGGCTGGGTTCTTGTCCCAATACACATTCCTTGTTGTGAGTGTTTGAGAGGGAGGTGAATGGCTTGAATGCACTGTAAGTCTGAATGGCTGCCTGACTGCTGAATGCCCTTCTGAGTGATTGGTTGCCTGAGTGTGACCCAGCAGAATGAATGAGAGACAGAACAGTATATCTGAGGGCCTCTCACTGCTAGAAATCGTTTAGAAGCTGAAGTCGATACTGATGCTTGATCTCGACCGCCGAGCCCGATGAAGAAGGTTGACTGCTGTTATCTTCACCGCAATTTGAAAGCCACTGTGATGTCGAGACTGATCCGAGAGAGGACCTTGTTATGAGACCTTTTCCTGCACTACGAGGGACCATCGTGCACTGCTAACCTTCGCCGAAGCTCCCTGGAAGTCAGACCCTCGGCAGGCTGCCAACCGGAGACTGGGACCGCTGAGGATAACTAAGAGAAGCACATGAACTGCCGTCCACCGTCGTCGACCAGGGTTTGCAGGTTTGCTATAACCGCTGGAGGCCTGTCGAAGCTGTGTTGCCCAGAAGCGGGGACCGCTTGACACCGAGCCGCCGACGACAGGAGCCACTATGCTCCACCTGATTAAGACACTTTGAATCCAAGGACGCTCTCGCCTGCAGCATCAACCGCTTTGTCTCGCCGGAGAAAATTGAGGCCGCCAAGGAGGATCAGCCGTGGGTTTCCCGCCTCCGAAAGCCCGCAGAGAAGCCGGACGACTCAACACCCTTGCTGGGCCAAAGTTCTTCATAGACTCTTTGCGGCTACAAACCATTGTCGTCGTGGTGTACCGCATGTCTCGTCTTTGCAGGATGTCCACGACCAATCATCGACAAGCACCGCCAGGACCGAAGCTGCTGCCCCGACACCATCGAACATTTCATTGAGAACCATTTATGCCAAGTTCACCTTCTTCGAGGCCTATCGACGATCCATGGCTCCTGCCTTAAAGGGGGCCACTCAAGAAGGATCCATCGAAGCCTCATCGAAGAACCCTACTATTCCAGGTACATTTGGGTTGGTAGAACCTTTTTAGAAGGAAATAAGACATATTGAACAATATATGGTCTGGGCTTGTTTTATATCTTTATTTACAGGTTGCCCAGGTGGGGGGATCCTCCTACAGAATTGTGCCTGGCGGTAGGGGCTCAGTATTCTGCTAATTGTTCTAACCAACTGCTTTCCTCTTATGTCTGTTGTTGGTTCCCTTTATTAATTGATTTGTGTGACATTTGACCAAAGTACAGTTGATGCACTTTAATGAAATCTGATAGTAATTGTGGTACCACGTAGAACTGTGTATATATTTGCCATTGCAGATTAACTGAGCACAAAGTGAGTTATTGTGATTGTGTATATAACCTTGAACCGTAATTATATAAAGACTGTGTTTTCACTAATAGTGTGTGGACATTCCTTTGTGGGGGCTTGGGGACTACACTGTACTTAAGAACCAGCTTGCATCACCTCCTGAGAGCTAGGCCCTGATTGCTTGCCCACGTTTTACCAAATAGAGAATCTCGGCTGGGGTCCTCTGTGCCTCTCCTCTGCCATATAGAGAGCAGGAGTACAGACACCCCCTCCAGTCTTTACACTGTGCAATAGGAGTGAAGAACATTTATGGGGATGAAGAAGATGCTGTAGAGAAGGAGTTAAGTACCCCCACCTCAACCACCTCTCCCATATTGCCTATATGTTGGATACCAGAGTGTGAAACTCGAGCAGTACCAGGGGAAGTGCCTATATCTAAGACAATTCTGGAGGCAAGGTTCCCGTTGAGAAAACCATACCTGCATCCAAGACAGTATAATGGCTATTTGAATGAAAACCCAGATGGAAAAGCACAAGAAAGCAGATTGGTGACATCATGCAAGAATCGAGCTGGCATACAATAGAGGAGATACAGACACAAGAGAATGCGGTTATTCTATAAGGCATCAAGAACGTATCAAAGATAAGCAACATCTTGGGCTTAAGATGTAGAGGCTTATGCTACAGAAACAATGAAATTATTAAAATCAGTTCACAGGTGTACAGATGCAAAGTAACGGAAGCAGACAAAGTTTTCATGAGGCAAGCTTTATAGTAAAATAGATTGCGGCAAGTGCCTATATATATGCGGTAGCAGCCATGTAGTTACGGTTAAGTTGCTAAACCCATAGGAAGAGCACTTTTTGGGTGGCTTATAACTTCGTCCCCCCGGACAAATCCTCACCAAACTTTGCAAAAAAAGTATATGGCCCACTCTGAATGTTTCAAAGTTTGGTGAGGTTTGGTCAAGGGGGGGGCAGAGTTATAGGGGGGGTCCCAAAATGCCTTTTTTTCCCATAAACATATGGAAAAACGTTTCTGTCACGCCTACAGCCCAAACCGCTGGACGGATTTTCACCAAATTTGCGACAGGAGCGGCGGCTTGGCCCCGAAAGCGTGCTTTTGTTAATTTGGTGAAAATCTGTCCAGTAGTTTTTTTTTTATTTTAAACGACCAAAACATTATTGATATCGATGTCCGCTCCGCGGACTCACTTCCCTGTTCTGTCCGTAGACTGGCCTCTGATTGGCTGTTCAGTCCACGGACTGGCCTCTCATTGGCCAGAAAAATTTGCAGACTTTTGCGTGGTCTGCGGGCATCAGGACGCGGCAGCTGATTGGGTGGTGAGAAAAAGTGAAATGCGTCAGTTTTCCTAAAACGCCTGCCATCTTGGATTCGCTGACTTTTTTGGGGTCCGCGGGCAGCGCAGTGAAAACATTAAAAAAAAAGCAGCATTGCACTTGTCAAAGTCAACAAACAATCTCTGAGGATGTGGGGGGGGGTGAGGATTGGATTGGATTGCATATGGCCATAAGAAGCCCATAAACGGGTTGTTTCACCCCCCGAAAGTCCACAAACACTCCAGATGTCCTGGGGAAGTCCTGTGGTATTCGCGGATACTTCAGATGTCCTAGGACATCTGTACCTATTTCTGCATTAGATGGTTGGGCAAAAGCAGTTTTTTGATGGCTTATAACTTTTTCACCACTCAATAAAACTGCATGTAATTTTGCAATTTTATTCTAGAAATAATTCTGAATAGTTTTGCTGAAATGGATTCTGTCAAGAGGGTCAAAATTAGAGGGGGGGTCCCAAAATATTGTAAAGGCATATAAATGTGGTGTCATTTGACGAATCTGAACATTTGGCAAACGATTTTAGATCTAGATATAAATGGTTTTCTAAAGTTTGGTGGGATTTTCTAAAGATGGGGCGAAATTAGAGGGGGGTCTGAACATTTTTAGATGGCTTATAACTTTGTTGCTATTTGATGACTGTGGCCAAATGTTTTGAGAAAGATTATAGACCCAACCTTCAATGTTTGTGTAAAGACTGAATGGATTTTGTCAAGTGGGGGCTAAGTTATATGACTATTGTATGTACATACATTTTGATACTTTAAAAAGAAAATATGGGCAGATTTCAAGCAAACTCGTGAGGAGCACTGGCAAGGACATTAAAGCATGGTTTTGCAAATGTGCCCGTGTTTTATTTTTTTACAAGTGTCATAATGTAGGTACAAAAAATAGTCATATACCTTTGGTGACTGAGGTATAGCCTGTGGCCGTGAGCAGTAGCCTGATTGTCTGGGTCATGGCATAAGGTCATGATGCAGACAATCTGGCTACTGGTCATGACAGCTAGGGACGAAAAATGGTGTTAAAGTGGCTATGTCTACCTGGGACCGGCTATGTGGTAAAGTTATTCGAAGGTAGGATAGGTTTGAAAGGGAAAGAAAGTGCTTGTGGTAATATGTTCATAAGGTTTTGCAGGCGGCCATGGCAAGGGAAGAGAGGCTGTGTACGGAGCCCCACCTTCTCTTTTCATGTTGGCTGTCTTGGAAAAGGATTTTCCTTCCTACGGCATCCCGCTGTAGGAACGATAATCCTTCCTTCTTATAGCCGGACGCTGCAGGCGCCCCGCTATAGGAAGAAAAATCGATGTTTTAGCACCCTGGGTTCCCGCTTTGGGAACCAGCGGTGCTAATGGCCTTTATCCCACATTTCAGGGGCTGCAATGAACGATAATGGTCCATAGCCCTCCTTATTTATTTATTTGTTTATTTATTTATTTATAACACGCCAAAGCCCGCAGACATCAGGCTGTGTGGTTCAAGTATTTGTTGAGGAAGATGAGATGGAGGAAGACGGCTTACTACTTACTGAGAAAGGAACACCCTTTCTGAGAGCATTGCATTCATTGGATTTGGAGTGGCGGTGCATGGAGGTGGTCCCGTAGGAGCACTGTCCATGTAGTCTGCGACTGAGTACACTCAGTGCATTTCACTTTGGTAGCTTTAGCCTTTGGTATACTCCCAACAGTAGCAAAGAATTGGCACACCCATGATTCGATCGTGGTGCTAGAAGTAGGCACTTCCTCTACCTCATCTTCTTGGTCCTCTTCATTGTCTTTGAAAGTACTGCGCTTTTTGTGTTGTGAAGGTCCTCCAGCTGGTGGTGGCTCTTGGGGATGGCAATAACTGATGCCATTTTTAAGATAAATAGCAGTTTTGATAAAATTCTTCCAAGTATGTACTGTGTACTAGATTGGTCATGGATAATGAGTACACAAAGGTGTAGGAGGTGTGCAAGGGAAATTTTGAAGTTGAAAGTTCCAAGATCAGTAGAAAATGCAGTTCAGAACTGTCTTCGAAGCACAGATCCGACCACGAAGTGCAGACGCCTTCGCCAACACGTCACGATGCCACGCACAAGCATATGGTCACGTGGCACTGTTCAGAAGGTCTGTGATTAAGTCAAACGTTCCCGGACATCTACAGACGCAAAATTATTTCAAAAAGTTGCAAAAAGTGTATAGACGTGTTTAAAAATGATGCTACAAGGTGGGAAATGGCAGAGTTTTAAAGTGAAACTTTGTAAATTGGATAAAAATATTGCTTATTGGCTAAGTATGATAGTAGCAAGTTGTAGGAAAATAGCATGCACTGGTAAAAACCCATAAAATTCTCTGAAAAAACGTTGTTAAAGGGATGGTATGGTTAAGTTGCACTACTAAAAACCTATGAAATTCAATGAAAAAACATTGTTAAAGGAACGTTATGGTTCAGTTGCACTACTAAAAACCTATGAAGTTCAATGAAAAACCTTGGTTAAAGGGATTTTATGGTTAAGTTGCACTAATAAAAACCTATGAAATTCAATGGAGAAACATTGTTACGTTATGTTTATAGGTAAAACCGAAAAACCTCAGAAATTCGCCAGTATGGGTAAGCTAAGCAACCATAACTCGCGCCACCACCGTGCACTGCTAAGACTAACACCCAGGACATCAAAGATGACATCACAAATGTCATTGATGACATCACTGATGACATCACATATCTGGCTCACCTATTTTGGTTCACTGAAAAATATAGGCCAGGTGGTTTTATTCACTGACAATCAGAATATTAAAATTCAAAAGGTGCTGTACATAAAAACATTAACCTTGTCATATGTTCTTAAAGTACTTTCCTTAGGGTTTGGTCTCAGCACATGGTGCACATGCATGGGGCAATAGCAGGTCTCAAACACACAATTCATTTGTATACAGGAAGATGAACTTTAATGCTATTAACATTTTCTGATGATGCTGTTTCTTTCTTCCTTACTTTAGTTTCCCTATATGTGCCTCTCATTTAAATGAATTGTGGGTCTTCATATGTATTGTTTGTACTAACGTGTGTTGTAAGTCTTGAATTTTTAGCTAGTTATTACATGTTTAACATTGCACAATCACCCCTGACATCTTGTTACCAACATAATAAAAACAACCCCTTGTAGGTAGGGACTTCATCAACATTAATTTGACATGTGATGTCATCAATGACATTTGTTATGTTATCTTTGATGTCCTGGGTGTTAGTCTTACCAGTGCACGTTGGTGGCGTGAGTTATGGTTGCTTAGCTTACCATAACTGGTGAATTTCTAAGTTTTTTCAGTTTTACCGATAACCATAACGTCCTTGTAACAATGTTTTTCCATTGAATTTCATAGGTTTTTATTAGTGCAACTTAACCATAACGTCCCCTTAATTAAGTTTTTTCATTGCCGGACCAAAAGAAGGAAGAAAGACATCTTTTCCAAGTCTGTCACAGTAAGAAAATAAGTGAAATACAGACAAGTTTCAGAAAGGTGAGGTTGAACGGGCCAAAAAGCCAAGGTCGTTTCTGGCTGGAAGGAACCGGAATTAGTTGCAATTTGTGAAGGATTAAACCACCTGTCTGAAAGCGTGGATAGGAACAAAGAAGACATCAGAGGCTCATTGGAAAATAGTCTTTTTAATACGCCTTAGCTCGATTTTGTAATCTTCAGTCACGTGGGAAGAAGCAGTTGGATGAGCAGGATGGTCACACCTATGCACGCGGGCAGAGTGTGCCTCTACTCCCCTGTGTCTTCCAGAGCATAAGAACATTTTCAAAGACAAGTTCAAAAGGCCTAATTGACAGCAGACCACTGAGGCGATGATGGATGATGTTCTAATTGGTGAGAAGCTATGGTTATGACCAGCTCACCAAGCACCTGGCAGTCTGGCCTGCATGCTGCTAGCGTTGGTGGAAGAGGGCTGACGGAGGTTAGTAATCAGCCAATGATAAAGGGCTGCATGATTAGGCAACCTCTGGTTCCTTAAAAGCATTAGACTGGAATTTGGCCGAGTGGAAAACCAACTTAGAGAGCAGGAAAACAAATACAGTGAAACACACAAAGAGGGGACACTTGCACAGATAGAGGAGTCGTTTGGTGAATTCCCCAAACTAGCAGACAGGGAGGTTCTATATATGGCTGCACCCACCAGGGCACGCAAGTACGGAGAAGGGGACAAGGCCAGTAGATTAATGGCAAATCTGGTAAAAGCTGAGAATCGTTGTACTTCTATCACTGGGGTTCAGGGCCTGTACGGCACTGTGAAGACAGGGGAAAAAGACATTAATGATACTGTCACTAAATTCTACTCCACCCTATACTCCAATCGAGATGAGGTTATAGACAAGGAGCTCACATGATATCTAATTTCCATGGCGCTTCCTACACTTTCAACTGAGACTAGTCTCAACCTGGAACATCCTGTAGCACTAGACGAGATGGGGGGTGCCATAAGGGCACTGGCGTCTGGGAAGGCGCCGGGGTCGATGGACTGGGGATCGAACTCTATAAGGGGTTCCATCAGGAGCTAGCCCTCATCCTACTGAGGGTACGGGAGGAATCCATGGAACAAGGTGCACTCTCACAATCCATGCGCAAGGCTATTATCACAGTGTTGCTTAAACCACACCGACCTCCCGAAGATGTGGCCTTTTATCGGCCACTGTCATTCATTAACACAGACGCTAAGATATTTGCTAAAATCCTGGCTACAATGCTTTTCCCTGTTATGCCCAAACTAGTGCACCCGGATCAGTCAGGCTTTATCCTTACAAGATCTACGGCCCTGAACCTGCGTCGCCTGTTTAATTGTAATGGCACAGGTGAACCCCCAATGCAAAAGCGATAGTGGCCGCCTTAAATGCCGAAAAGGGCATTCAACTCTGTATCCTGGAGTTACCTGTTTTTGGTGCTGCAACACTTTGGGGTGGGCTGATACTTTCTGAGCTTCGTTCGATTACTGTATACCAATCCAGGAGCAAATGTCTTAACAAACCAGACACTTTCGGCAATATTCTACCTTGGAAGGGGCACCAGACTGAGCTGCCCCTTCTTTCCATTATTGTTTGTGCACACTGTTGAGCCAATGGCTGCGCTGGTTAGGCAAGTACACTAACACAGAAGGATAAGAATAAACAGCCCTCCCCAGATTATCTTGTTATACGTGGACGATGCTTTCCTATATGTGCGGGACCCTGAGCACAACCTGGCCCCCATAATGAATGATATCCACACTTTCTCCCGTTATTCGGGATACAGAATAAATTATGCCAAGTCGGAATTATTTCCCATTACACCTATCACCACTCAACCATCTAACAAAGGGGGGGTTCAAATGGTCGCCAGTGCATTTTAGGTACTTGGGTATCGTGGTGTCGGGCAACCGACAAACGCTGTACATGGACAACTACGAAACCTACCTGCAATAACTGTCTACCAAACTACTGCTATGGTCAAAACTCCCAATTTCATTATATGGGAGGGTGGCACTATTGAAGATGGTGGTTCTCCCGAAGTTACTGTATTTCTTTGGAAATATCCCCTTGTGATTTTCACCAGGCTCAAATCATTAGCCTCCACGTTCGTTTGGGGTTCTGGAGTGGCAAGAATTAATTGGCAAAAATTGTCTGAACCATATACATGTGGGGGTCTAGCGGCACCAAATTTTGAATTATACTATCTGACATCACAGGCCCAATTTGCAAGACATTGGTAAAACACTGAGGACACAGCTACACACATACCCCTGGAGAGATACGGGCGTCCCCCACGAGCCTTCGCTCGGTCATATTCAGTAAAAGACACAATGACTCTTGTGCCTTTTGACCCTGTAAGTACAACCGTTAATGCATGGATGAAAATTTTTCAGGAAGATATGGGTGAGGTACCCTATAAAGGCGAGACCCCATTGTGGTGTTTTCTGGGCATTTCCCCCACATTCAATAAGACCCTACAGAAGTCTTGGGGATCCATTGGCACAATTGAAATTGGGTGACATTTATGCAGAGGGGAAATATGTAACTCAAAATTAATTTGTTGATACTCTGGGAGGAGGCCAATTGAGACTATTGCAATACCACTTGATGCGAGCCGCATTCCGTAGGAAATGGCCCTCATTTCCGATGGAGCTGGAGACACATGACTGTATAAGTGCCGTAGTGTCAAGTGATGGTACAAAAAGCAGAGTGTCCAGATTATAAAGGTTAATACAATCTCACCCCCCACCCCCACAACTCCATTAAAGAAGTATGGGAAAAATATGTGGGAACTACAATTGGGGATGACAAGTGGAGCAAATATTGTCAATTGTCAAAGTCTGCGTCTCGAAATGCTGATTTGCGGCTGATCCAATTTAGGTTTCTTGAACCAACTATACTACACCCCCACCAGAATGGCTAAGTTCATGTCGGATTGCAAGGGCGAGTGCTTGAAATGTGGAAGCGTGCAAGCTGACGCCTTTCACATGTACTGGTTGGATCCCCCTGATCATGACATAATGGGGCAAGGTCTCTGAGACTATAGAGGATATAGTAAACATTTGCTCCACTCAAATACTTTTTTGGGGATATCAGAAATGTTGGAAGTCCAAGCATGCACCCAGCCTCAAGGACTGGCTGTACAAATAGACCTATGTTAATGAACAAGAAGAAAAATGTGTTCTATCTGTACCCTCGACATTTGGGCCCCATTCAGACTGTACTTGTGCGAAACTAATTCTGACACTGATAGAACCGGAGCTCCAGACAATACCCACCTGTAAATGTAAATGCTGTTACTTACCTACGGAAATGTTGTACACTGTTGATGTATGATTGTGAACAACTATGCTTGATATATGACCATTAAATAAAGAAAGGTTTTTTTTTCTTTAAATTTTAAGACAAAGCCTAGGCTACTCTGGGGGAATTTGCCCAGAGCAGAAAGATTAAAGCAAGTCTTCATTGGAGTAAAGAAACCTCTCTTAGAATGTAACATAAAAGTTTTCTCCCGAGTTGAGGGGATGCGTAGATGAACGCTCCTTGAAACATAGCTCCCGGCTGACAGAGTGAAAGGGTCCTGAGCCCCCCTTTAACCTACCCCACTGTGTTTTGAAGCGAGCAGCACTCCCCGCCCGCCATTTTAATCACAATGCACGTCATTGATGATGTTTTCTATTTGTGTTACATGATTCCACTTCATTGGCTCGTTGTAGTAAATGAGGCAAGACAGGTGAGTACGCACAGGAGCTTTATTCTGCGGCCCCCGGAGGTCGGACCTGCAGTAACTGTCACGAGAATGTTGGGGTTCTCAAGGATCGAAGCTCGGCCACAAGGTTCTGTGGACCGGGTCATATGTAGTAAGACATAACATCTCCCTTACCGGGAGAACAACAAAACAAAGGAGGGGAAAGGGGGAGAAAAGGATGAACAGGGAAGAAGGGGGGAAAGGAATGAACTGGAAGGAGGGATGTGGGAAAAGAAGGTATATGTCCAACGTTGTCTGAGGAAGTGTTGGTAGACGAAGGCGATTAGTAGTATATGAAATTGTTGTTGAAATTTTGGATGACTTTGCAATTTCTCTTCGACAATCTGCCACCTGAGGTCCCATCGGTATTTCTGCGTGGTTCCTTGTCCTCCTGCTGACCGTGGTGAAGTACTCCCGTGGAGGGGGAGTTTTTTCTTGGTGGAGACTCGTATGTCATGAGTTCTGAAGTACTGGGTCTGTGGATGTCGGTTGTTATCTTTACGAGGTCATCTCCCGACCATTTCTTCCCATCTTCTAATACGGCAGATTTGCCTTGACATTGGATGACTCTTTGCGGGGATCTGAAATTGGTTTCGCCCTTGAGAGTTTTTTTGTGTTCCTTGACGCAGACCCAGTCTCCTTCTCGAATTTGCATTTCTCTTACAGCGTTTTTCGAGTCGTAATATTTTTTGTACTTTGTCTGCTTCTCATATACTCTTTTGCAAATTTGTTCCATGTCTAGTTTGCCTTCTCCGCCATTCATGAAGATCTAAGCTGGCCTAAGACGGTTGGTTGCGGCTCTGCCTCGCATCATGGTGAACGGCTCAATGTTGGTAGTTGTGTGTGGCGTTGTTCTGTACGCACTCAGGGCATCTTTCAGTGTTTCTCTCCATGGAAGAGTATTGGCAATGGCTAGTTGAATTATGCTCTTGACAAGCCTGTTCATTCTCTCCACTAATCCGTTGGACATGGGATGGTACAGGGACGTAGTCACGTGTTTGATGGATCTGTTTTTGAGAAATTCTTGAAATTCAGAAGACGTGAACTGAGATCCGTTGTCCGAAACCACTTCTGTGGGATCCCCTTCTCTGCTAAATATTTCAGTCAGAAACTCTGTCACTTTTTTGGTGGTGACATTCGTTTCGGCAATTCCCCATTCTGTCCACTTGGAGGTATAGTCTACAAGTACTATTATGTATATCTTCACAGCTTCAATGTTTTCAAAGGGACCCATAATGTCTATGGCAATCTTTGACCAAACATTTTTTGGTGACTCTATGATTTGAAGAGGAGTCTTCCTTAATATTTTTGATTTGTCACTCATGGCGCAGGCGGAACAATTTTTTACTGTCTCTTCAGCTTCCTTCCACATGTTCGGCCACCAGTAGTTGTTTCTCACTCTGTTTTTTGTCAGACTTCTCCCTAAATGACCTTCATGGGCCAGCTCAAGCAGTTTTTTCCGGAGTGGTACGGGAGGGATCAGCCTATCACCCCTGTAGATGTGTTTGTCGTCCATAGATATCTCGTCTTTGATAGGTAGAAAGTCTGCAAGATTTTGGCTAGGTTCAACCCAGTCATTGACTATGGCCTTCCTGATTTCTTGTTGCTCTTTGTCGGTGCTGGCAATGTTTACCCAGTCATCCTTGGGAATTGCTGGATTGATAATAGCTATAATGTCCTCACCAGAGGGTTCAATTTCATCTTCTTGGGTGGTGGACAATCTGGAGAGGCAATCAGCCACTCGGTTTGAGGGACCAGGAGTATAATATACTTGGAGATTGTATTGCATGATGTCGAGGAACCAACGTCTAATCCTCGGAGAGATGAGATGGGGTGTCTTTGATTGGAGGACGTTTACCAAGGGTTTGTGATCAGTTTTGAGTATTATGGGTAAACCCCATATTAGGTTCCTGAAGTGTTGTAAGATCCATTTCACCCCTAACGCTTCTCTCTCAATGGTGGAATAGTTTAGTTCTGCGCCTCTGAGTACTCTTGAAGGAAAGGCGATGGTCACTATACTCCCTTTTTGTTGTTGCTCAAGGACTCCTCCAAGGCCGGTCTTGCTGGCGTCAACTGAGATGATGTTTTTTGCTTTACAGTCAAACATCGCCAGTGCGGGCGCTTGATTGATGTTGGATTTGACTTGTTTAAACTCGTTCTTGCACTCTGTGGACCAGACCTACTTGGTAGTTTTTTTCATGAGGTTTCTCATGTGTTGTGTTTTGTTGGCATAGTTGCTTATGAATTTGGAATAGTATTCGGTCATGCCGAGAAAGCTCTTGAGCTGGTCTTTGTTTTCGGGTTCAGCAATGTTTAGTATGGCGTCCATGAGTTTTCTTTTGGGGCTGATCCCTTTGGCGTCGATGGAATGACCGAGATAAGATACTTGGTTGCATTTTATATTGCATTTCTCCAACTTGAGAGTGAGCCCACTCTTTTGGATCACCTGGAGTACACCCATGAGTTTAGCATCGTGTTCGTCCTCCGTACTGGCTAATATGAGGATGTCATCTTGAAAACAGTGTACACCGTCAAGTCCTCCGAACAGGTGCGTCATCAGCCTCTGAAATACCGCCGCAGCCGAGGCGAGACCGAAGGGCATTCTGTTGAACATGAACGCCCCTAAGGGTGTGACAAACGACGTAAGGTTCTTTGAGGACTGCTCTAGTGCAATTTGATGATATGCTGACGAGAGGTCGAGAGTACTGAAGTACTTGGCTGGTTTCATGGTTGACAGAAGTTCAGATATGTTGGGTAGAGGGTGTCTGTCTACCCATATGTTTTTATTCAAGTCTATCAAAACAACACACATCCTTATGGACTTGTCGGGCTTGCTTACCAGGACGATCGGAGCGAGCCATTCAGAGCTCTCTATGGGCTGGATGATATTTTCCTCACATAGACGTGAGAGTTCCCTTCTCAGGGCTTCTTTGGTACCAAAAGGGATTCCTCGGACGCGATGGGCTACGGGAACAGCGCCCTTTTTCAAGACTATCCTATGTTGAAAACCCTGTAGAAGTCCCACCTTATCAGTGAAGACTTTGGGAAATTTTTTGGCTAAAGTAGACTTGAAGTCAGTGGGCTCTATGTTGGTGGTGTTGTCCAGTACACTTAAGACAGGAATTTCTTCCCCAGGATGGATTTTTATTTGCAGGGCGGCTTGTTCTTCCCATCCTACAACAGAAGAGCCGTTCTTGGCCACAAAAAGTTTGCAATATGTTTCCCTGTCGTGAAACTTGAGTCTCACCCATGTGTATCCAATTATCTCGATAGGAGTTTTTCCGTAGCCCGTTGCTCTCATCGGTGTGTGTCGCAAGTCTTCCATCTTCTTGGAGAGTGTTCGTAGAAATGTTCGGACATCCACCATGGTATAGGGGGAACCTGTGTCCACCATTACTTGCAGAGGTGTCTCGTCTACATACATATCAACCCATGGGCCTTTTGGCTCTTGTGGAGAGGTGATGGTGAGCATCTGTATTGATGGAGGGGCTTGGTCAACGAGCAACATGTCATCGTGAGAAGGATCATTTTCTATGAACCTCACAGATCCTGGTCTGTTGAAAGGTCTCCTGTGGTATCTGTTGGGCCTACTTGACCTTCCTCGCATGCTTCGACACACTTTAGCAAAGTGCCCAAATTGGCCACATTTGTAACATTCGGCATTGCTGGCGGGACATGTCTTCTCAGGATCCTCATCTCTGAACCAGCCACATCGTTGGCAGTGAGCAGAGTCTCTGTTGTCGTAGCTGGTTGAGGTTCTGCCTCCCTTGGGATTAGGTCTTGTTCCTCGGGGGGTAGGCGCTTTTCTGACTAGGGCTAATAAATCATCAGTGCTGTCAAATTCAGGATTTGTTTCAACTGACTTAATTTCGAAATTTTCTTTCTCGGTCAGCCTTTCTTTCATACAATGGTCACCGAATTCCATGCTTCCTGCTATTTCAGTGGCCTGGTCTAGGGAGGGGTTCCTTGTTTGCCACAACTTTTGCTGAATTCGTGGGTCGGCCACATTAAGAACAAGCTGATCTCTCAAATACTCGTCACTGACTCCAGTGAACTCACAGGTTGACATTAGCACTCTCAGTGAAGCAATATAAGAGTCGATTGACTCACCTTTCAACTGCTTTCTTGTAAAGAATCTGTATCTTTCCAGTACTATGTTGGTTTTGTTGCCAAAGTGTTTGGTGAGCTTGGTTAGAGCCGTGTCAAATTTGTGGTTGCCATCGCCTCCAGTGTTGTCTGGTTCTGGTAATGCCCATAAGATTCTTAGAGCTTCAGCCCCTATACAATTCAATAGGGTTGCCTCCTTAAAATCATCATTGAATTTGTTGCCCCCTATGGCTCTGAGGTAAATGTGGAATCCATCGACCCATTGTTCCCAGGGGCATGTTGGAGTTCCTGGGCAAACGAGAAATTTGGTTGGGTGTGGGATGTTCTGCATGGTGATGGTGGACAGTTATTGATGTGGGGATTGTGAGAAGATGATCGATGGGAGTCCGAGTGTTGACAGCTCTGACAGATGGATGTGGCCTATGAGATGGATTTCTACTGTTGCCGCCGAACACGTGTGTTGTAAATCAGGTTGCAGTGTTATGTGATTCGCTTCCGAGTTTTTTTTTTTTTGTGGGGGAGGTAAAACGAGTGTTGTTCGATGGGGTTCCGTTGTGTTCGAGATTACAGTTGTTCGTATATATATATTATATTTTAGGTCAGCTGAGGTGGTTATGCTGGATCGGGACTATGATAGCAGTAAGGTTGTCTTGGTAACGTGGAGAGTGAAACAAAGATGGCCGCACGTAGTCCCACGCACGAGGGTCCTTTCCTCTAATCACCGTTGGACAGCGATTCATACAATGCTGTGCTGGCGGGGGAAGCGAAAGTTCTGAAACGCCCAAAATAAGGTATGAGAAGTACCTCTGTGGATGTCGGGGTGTCAGACGCTGGGGAGACGCTGGGGATGTTTTCTTCCTTCCTCGCCGCCGCTCAGCGCTACTCTCTCGGGGCTGGGGAGAGGCGCAGCGGGCGGCCGTGCTCACAGCTCCACCCGACAGCGGATGGAGCTCGTCGCTGTGGGCAGTGGCTGGCAGGCAGCGCGGTCCGGTGTGCTCCAGGGGCCGGGGTTCGCTGCCTCGTCGCCAAATGTAGTAAATGAGGCAAGACAGGTGAGTACGCACAGGAGCTTTATTCTGCGGCCCCCGGAGGTCGGACCTGCAGTAACTGTCACTGAGAACGTTGGGGTTCTCAAGGATCGAAGCTCGGCCACAAGGTTCTGTGGATCTGGTCATATGTAGTAAGATATAACACTCATTCAGCTAATCCATTATACACTATACGGCGATGGTGCTGCTTGATTGGCTGGTGCTGAACTCGTTGCTTCTTGTGGCATGTGGCTCAGCTGGGAGGGGTGAAGGTCAGGCTGAGTCCACACCGTCGGTTGTTTAACTAATCTAAACTACACAGTAATTACTGACATGCAAAGATTGATATAAGACCTAAAACTCATACAAAAATGTGGGGTTGTCTATAACTTGTAGTAAAAAGCGCACATTCTTAACCTGGGCCTCAGTGGGGACAGGGGTGCAGCAGTCTAGGTGCCTTATATAAACGTGTCATTCTGAGATTCATTCGCCTGGCGCCTCATGGTTCAAACAAGACGACTGATGGGTGTTATTATAGGGAGACTATATGATCATGCAGGATTAGTTATATGGGGGGGTAATCTAGGGTGGCCCATACGGGGAAGGTCCCACCAACTGCTACATGAAAGGAACACAGTGGGGAGAAGGTTATGCAGGCAATAATTCCTAAAGGTGGGGGGGGGTTCGAAGGAGCTGGGGCATGTTTGTGGAGATGAATGGTTTCACAAGCCAGACTTTGGCCCAGTCACATACACAGGGCAATGATCTCGGAGGAAGAGAAGAAATACATTGTCAGTTTGCAACAATTTGTGCCCAAGCTTCCATGAGAACGGGACAGCCGTGGCGCAGACAGGGGAGGAGGAGGTGGGGGTGCTTGCGCTAACTGTGTGCGGCATTGGAAGCAGGGAGAGAGGGCTTATTAGGAATCATAGGGCAGCCTAAGAAAAGCTGGAGTCGGGACCAATACAAAATGGAATCTGGGACGTGCGAAATGGAGTTCGTGTCATGCAATGGCTTCCAAACTCTGTCGCCGGTAGCCCGGACATAAGGACGTCTCCAGCAATTGAATCAGCATAACTTGCACTTCATACGGGATGTAGGGTGGGTCAAATGAACTCTTCCTCCCTTACACCACGTAGGGGACAGTGGAAATGTAATGACTCACTATTACATGATAAAGAGTCAGCCCAGACCCTGTTTGCCAAAATTAAGGAGTACTTTAAATTTAATGAAAACGGGGAGGTGGTCTGCCACACTGCATTGGACTGTTGGGGATTGACTTTGCACAACATCAAACCCCTACCTGACACACACAGAAAATGTACAGAAAAAATACTATGATGGGCATCAGTAGCTTCATGACACTGCCAAGCCACAATGGTACCCACTCAAAAAAGTGCATCAAACTAGTTGCTAGACTGTACGCCGTCCTCATTCTTCATCCTTTCACCGAGATTGTGTACTGCACCTATCATGTGTGATAATGTCCCATTGTCAGCATCGGCAGAAGGCACGAACCTGCAACATGTGCTCCAGATTTGTCGGCAACCGCCACCGTCCATTGCTGTGAGCAGGTCCAGCACGTACCTATTCTGCATGTTCATCAACTTTAGGGCTCTAAGTTCCACCTTGATGACGTTGAACCCTTCTTCAGTGTTATTTGCTAATTGGATCAATTCCCAGTAGTTTATCTGCAACCATTTGGCGTTTGCTCGAGCATGGATACTTGGTATGAGTGATGCAAAAACGTCTCTGCTGACGTGAAAAGCTTAAATTTGTCAGGTATTTGAGCCAAAAGTATGGAAGATTCTGTGGAGATGTAATAAGAGGCCCTCCTTTTGCAGCTGATCTTCCGACAGTACGTCATACGTAGGGGGTTCTTCAGTTGTTGACTCGGGTGCCAGAGACATCTTGGCTGGCACCCTCTCCCCTTGGATATGATTCTCAGGGAATACCATCAGGGCCGAATGCAGCATGGCCAGGGCACAAGTACCTCTCCATGACGGCGGGAGGTGCAAGTATGCCTGGTTGCCGCATACCCAGTAAGTGTCCATTAAAGCCGCTGTTCATTTCCTCATGTCAGGCAGGATAAGTGTCTTGTTGCAGTGTTTGTTTGAGCTCTTGGGCACTTTCCCTTCTCTGTGGAAACACAGTTCGTATTGTAGTTCACGTTGGATCTTGATTGGTTTTTCAAGAGCTGTTACCCAGGTCAGTTTGGCAATCATCTGAGACCAGATTGGAGTGCATGTTTTTTTGACCCATTGACATTTTTCATCAGATAGTCCTCGCAATGCTTCTGCTTTACACATGACTGTTTCTTCTTGCCATCTATTCTCTGAGAACATTGTCCTTTTTATGACAAAAAATGGCTCCTTTAGGCAGAGCACTCCTTGAGGCTTGCTGTGGCAGGCTTTCTCATTTTCAAGCATTTGTAATTAGACAATGTGTGCTTGGAAGGTACTCCGAATTTGACACAGTGGGATTGTTTCGGCTGTGTTTGCATGTGAGTGCATGTTTTGCCTTTATGGTATATATACGTTTGTAGTATTATGCAACCATTGGCATCAGGCCAATTGAATGATACAATTCATTCACCAATTAATGTTACATTGCATAACTATTATGCCCTGACGACGACCCAAGTGGGTTGAAACACGTGTTGGCAGTTGTTATCTGCCATTTATCTTTGTATCCCTAATTGTCATGAAACGCTACTGTTTTTGAAATGTTATTGATTTGGAAGGCAAAAAGTTTTCAAGCCATTATTTTTTAAACACAAATTGCTATGTTATGTTTCTTTTGACAACTAATTTTTTGAAGATAACAAACACACCCTACTGCTTTGTTCTGTATCTTTTTATTGAACATTTTGATCATTAAATCCAGCCGCCAGGCATTACTTAAATTCATCCATATATTTTTCTTACTTTTAAATGGATGGTGAGCGCAGTATGTGAGGATAATCACTTTTCTGTCTTACAAGATGAATAAGACACCGGGCCTCTGCAATAGGCGTTTCTTGGGGTATTAGGATTTTAGGTGTTCCCGAGGCGTGGGGTATCAAGGAGCACACATAGCAACTCTGATTGGTTGCTTGTTTAGCCATGATGCTCATGTCAGCGTACTATCGATTAGATTGGTCTGGGTGGCATGGGTCTTCTACTGCATCAAGGCCAAGACCATGGTATGTATCATATCTCTTCAGCCCGCCCCCTTTTCTCCTGCCCCTCCCCCCTAGGTCATTATGTACCTTCACTAACCTCTAGTGACGAATAGGGAAAATGCCATCAACCAGCTTTGCACTTTGTTCGTAACTTAGCTGCCAATACTGTGTGATAGGGTGGGTGAGAGTTTGAATTCCAAAATTAATGTAATTGCTGCTTGAGGTAAGTTCTAAGGCTGTCTGTACATTATCTTGTGGCAACAGTAACACATCAGGAATTGAATTGTCATTATTATATACATTAAATTCATTGTCATCATCATGGATTATTGAATATTCAACCAATGGCGCCTTAATAGTTACATTTTTATGCAGAGTAGTGAGGTTTGTGGAAACATTGTGAGCCCAAATCAGTTTACAACCATCCCAGATTAGGTGTGTTCCTTCTTGTACCAGTTTCCCTCCTACCCCCTTCTTTTAAGTTTTCGACAATAAGAGAAATTGCCCAGTACAGTCCTAAACATAACAATATTGATGAGAACACAATAGCAGTAAAGCACAAGCCACACTCGTAGGAGTAGGCTCTAGTGGCACTAACATTTCCCCTACTTCTAACTACAGTTGTAGCGTTGTCATTGAGGGCCCTCATTTCTGCCATGTTTGTACCTACATAGTGAGATATAATGGGTTTAAGTACATATTAATTTACATCAGTTTGTCCTTTTTAAAGAGGATGAAATCTTGTACGTGAAATCAGTGAAAGAGAGACGATGAGGGGGGAGATAGCAGGGAAGGTAAGGAGTACAGTAAAAGCAGTTTTATAAGAAAGACAAAAAGGACAATAGATAGGGCGACAAACCATACATGTACCTCTAGTGATTATGCAAACATTGTAATAACTAGCTTTTTCAGTAATTATTTACATCGCTTTCATATTTCTATATTTACACATGTTGCAGTCTTTCCCCCATGTCCTTTTTTACCCACTTATATCTTATTTTCCTTAGGGTACAGCTGTGCTCTGTTGTCCTTGCTCTTCCCCTTCTGGCGCTGTGCCGTTGTGTGCTTTCCTAACATCGAAGAGGTGTATCCAATATTTCAGCCCTTTAACCTTGACTGTGACAGTGTGCAATATACAACTTCATAGGGCCCATGAAATCTTGGAGAATTCCATCTCCTTACGAAACATCTAATGTACACCCATTCCCCGGGCATTAGTTGTGTGCTGGGGCTATTTGCCGCTGCAGTGTTCGTGTCAGTTTCACTTCCTTGTGTGAAGGGGGGTGCAACCTATTTTGCTATGCTTCTTACTGCACGTGTGAGTTGTGTCAAATAATCTTTAAACTCTTCACCCAATATCGTGGCTGTTCTATGTGCATCAGATGCCCTCCTAATTGGAGAGATTGCAGTTTGCATGCGTCTCCCTGTTACTTTCTCATGTGGCGACAAGTGGTGGTCTTTACTTAGCTGTGTGTGCAATTGAAACAGCGCTAGGGGCAAGCAGTACACCCAATTTTTCTTAAGGGTGTGACACCATTTTGACAGCCTACTTTTAAGGAGACTGTAGATTTTTTCGACAATCCTGTTCGCTTGCGGGTGGTAAATGGAACATAACTTGTGTTTCATTCCTAGCATGGATGTCATTTCTTTGAATAGGTAGTTTACAAAGTGGGTCCCATTGTCGGAGCGTATGATTTCACAAATGCCCCATTGCAGGAAAACCTCTCTCACTAGAAACTTTGCTGCATATTTCGCATCTGGGTGGGAGCAGGGTCCTGCCTCCACCCAGCGTGAAAAGGGGCAGACCACCGCAATGAGATATCTTGCTCGATTGCACCTTTACCCTGTCTGCATAATCAATATGCAATTCACAGAAGGGTCCGATGGGGTGGGGCAACGTTCCTCGCAGCATTCTCAGTCATTCCAGAGTTGTATGTCTGACATGTTGTGCATTCAATAGTCAATTTTCCTATGTGTTCCTGCAGTTGTGGAACAAACCTATCTTCCTGTATATCTGCTGCTATTTGTTGTTTTGCCGTATGTGCTGGGAAGTGCAACTGTTGAAATGCAAGTTGTAAAAGCTGTAACGGCATCACTACTTTTCCTGTGCTGTCTTGACGCCACATGAGATCTGTCGCAGACTGTGTGCACACCCTCTATGACCACAGCTCTTGTTCTTCGATTGGGGCTCTTTTCTGTAAATCTATTATTTGTCAAATTGGCATTGAGTTGTATCCCAATTCTTCCTCTTCCTGCGCACTCCTTTTCAATATATACTCTGCTATTCAAGGCTTTTGAAAATATGCTGTCTCTTTCTCAGTGGTGTCCGCCACCGCATTTCGCAATGATATGATGTCACTGTTATTGGTATGGGCCTGGCACTTCACTAAGGCCACTACTGATGGTTCTGCTAAGGCTTGTATGAGCTCTTTCAAAAGTTCTGCGTGCTGGACTGGGGACCCATCTGCCCTTCTGAAACCTCTTCTTCCCCATCTTGACAACCCACTGGGTACGGTTGAGGTCATATATGCTGAATCGGAATATATTGTCACTGCGCACCCTTTTGCTGCGTATAATGCTTCAATTAATGCTACAAGTTCTGCCGCTTGTGCTGAAAAATGCATTGGTAACCTTTTATGTACCAGCGTCTCACACTCCCCGTCTTCCAATCTCACAACAACTGCTGCTGCCACGTGTTTTTCCTCTGTCTTTGGACATATTGAAGCTGACCCATCCACAAAATACACCTCACCCTCCTCTAGGGCATTCTCGTTTGCTTTGGGAATGTCATCGCCCTCCCCTTCATATGTGGCACAGTCATGATTTTGCATGTCTTCCACTGTGCATGGTTCTGTAATAAATGTAGCTGGGTTTACCGTTTTGCAGCGTACTATATGAATGTTGGAGCTGGAGAGTATAATCTCATATGCTGTAGCCCTTTGTGTTGTCCGTGTGGACTTGGATCTCTCGAGAATAGCAAATCAGGAGTGTTCAACGAATAGTGTCATTGAGCATCCCATCACAATAGTGGCGCTTTTCTCAATTGCAAAGGCGGCGACTGCCTGTTCGCATGCAAAGTGTCCTTGCATCACAGTGTTGAGCATGCCGCTGTTATAAGCCAGATGTTTGTGCCCTAATGATGTCTTCTGGGTCAGGACGGCAGTCATAAGAGTCCCATTACAGTGTAAGAACAGGTACAATTCACGTTCATAGTCTGGGGTGGCTAGGACTGGGGCGGTAGAAATGAGCTCTTTCAACTTGTTAAAGGCAGTGTTCATTTCTTGTGTCCAGATAATTGCTGCATTGTCTCGCTGAGACTCTTTTAGTGCCTGTAACAAGGGTCTTGTATATTCTGCATAGTCTAGTATCCATGCTCGGAAATAGTTGCATATGCCTAGGAACTTCTGCATTTCTTTTACCGTGCGAGGTCTAGTAGTCGCATGCACAGCTGCTGCTCTGTCTGGGAGTATCCGTTTGCCGTCTTTTGATATCAGTTGGCCTAAGTACAACACTTCTGTTAAGCAGTACTGTAACTTCACTCTATCCACCTTTTACCTTTTTGTGCCAATAGATTCAACAATGTGATCGAGTCTGCTCTACACTGTTCTTCACTTTCACCACAAACTAGAAGATCTACATATTGTATCACTGTGCTTTTGACATCAACATTGCCAAGGTCTTCATGTAGTATTCTGTTGGAAATGCTTGGACTTTCGCAATATCCCTGGGCTAGCCTGCAATATTCATATCTTTTTCCTCCCAGGATAAAAGCAGTCAAGTATTGTGAGCTTGGATCAAGTGGTACCGAATAGAATGCATTTTTCAGGTCTACCACTGTGAAACATGTAGCTGATTTTGGAATGCTGCACAAAATGGATGCAGGATTTGGGACAAGGGAAACCTCTAAGCCCCGTCCTTCGCTTTTTTTATTGGATAAATAGCCGTATTACAAGGTGAATTTGATGGCGCAATAATGCCCTGTTGTAATAATGAATGTATTGTCTCTTCTATCCCGTCCTCTGCTTCTCGTGACAGGGGGCATTGTTTTACTCGGGGCAACACCGCGCCAGGCTTGAGTTTGATTTTAACAGGCGTCACCTCTTGCAAGAGCCCTACATTGTGGGTATTAGTGGTCCATAGATTGGCGGGCACCTGTTGCATGTCTTCATCTAAAAATGTTGGGGGTGCACTGGCAACGTCCATGAGGGGATTTATCACTTGTCTGTGCTGAATCATAATGTCACAGGGCATGCAAATTTCCATTATTATTTCTCCATCATTGTCATTGTTAGTGAACAGCTCTTCATCTGTTAAATCGTGCAGTGCTATGTTGGGGTCTATGCATAGGACTGTTCGCCACTCAAATCCGTGCGTGTCCAAACCTATCACTATGATGCATTTCGCTGACACTTGCACACCCTGTAAATCTAAGGACACTATGGTTCCAGGTACCACCTCGGGGGCAGCTACGGGGCAGAAAACAAAATCAGAAGGTATTCTCCATTCTTGTCGTATTATCTCGGGCGCTACTTTTGCCAAAACCTGTATTCCATACACAAACATGTCTGCATCAACAGGCACTCCCTGGGCAGTTATTTCATTTGCAATTGTGTTAATTAATAACATCGCTCAGAGGGGGCATATTCCCGGGGTCGAGCACACTATGCTTCTTTCAGTAAAGGAGATTGTCATATTGAGCTTGCTAAGATGGGCCCCTCCCCAGCAAATTTATCGGTGAGTCTTTGTGGTACTATAGGGGGGCTGTTTTCCCACCCACTGTGATGTCTAAATCTTTAGTGAATGGAACCGTGACCACAGCCCCAGAAAAACCCTGTGTTTCCAACTTCCGGTGCGACAGTGGAAACCGGCCTTCCATTAGGCACGATTTTTCCACCCCAGAGACCACCGTAAAGATGAATTGCCTATTACCTATCTCTGCCCCCACCAGTGGTTCCTCGTCTGGACGTAGGGTGGTCGATATTATTGGACATGCAAGTGCTCTCCGTGGGCTGTCCTAGTCTGGATGTGTGTTTGTCACTGGAAAAGAAAAAACATTTTTCCCAACCTTGGCCGTCCCTCGGAAAGCTACTGGTGCGCCATTAGCAGTGGTGACGAAGGGGTTACTGTGTGTGTGTGCACCATTTGGTTCTGACGCGTTAATCGCTGCTGTGTCTCTTGTGGCAGTGCTCTCCGTTCTTGTATATGGCAGGTGTCGACCTGTTCCTCTTGTCTGTATCCACCCATAGGTAATCCATAGGGGCCGCCGGGGTGGGGGTGGCCGTACTGCTGCTCGTTGGTCAACCCTTGTGTGTTTTGATAGTATGCCCTGGGACGGGCGCGACATTCCCTCACAAAGTGGCCCCATCTCCCACATGACCAACATACTCCTGTTCCCCCCCTCTGGGTCCCTGTCCTCCATAGCCCCCTCTCTGGCCTTGGTACCCACCTCTTCCTCTTCCAGGTCTTCCCTCTGTAGGGGGGCTTTCTATACTGCTCCTATTCTGTCCATTGTTCCTGCACGTTTGCTGACAAGCTGCTGCCATTCTAGCTTGTAATGCTACCTGCCCCTCTTCCCCAGCTCCCTGTCGCTCAGTGGGGAGAGCGGCAGTTACTGCCGCGACCTTCACCAATTTATTTTGTACAAGCTTTCCTTTGTCTGCTAATCTTTTTTGCGCAGTTTCCTTCTCCCTTTCTTTGATCCTCCTCCAGTGATGTACTATAATGCTTTGTATTTCTGGCCAACCCTTAGCTTCTATCCCAGCAATTCTGTCCAATGCCTTCTGTACCTCCTCCAGGAGGACTTGCTTTATAATGAAATAAAAGAGGGAGGTAGACTGGTCCCAAGTGGTGCTCTTCTCCGCCCCCCACATATCCTGCACCTGATGAATGTAAGTTGCAGCATCTTCATCTTCCCCCATTGTACACTGCATCACTGAGTGCAAATCCGGAGTGTCGGGAAAGGTTCTCCACATTGCATCCCATACCCGTGCCCTCAAATTATTAAACAAAGCTCCATCATGGCGGTCACAATCTGTTGTCACCTCTGGGAACCCTTACTACACCCACACTCTGTTTGCTTGGTCACCCACTGCGGACACTAATAGGCTCTTGACATCTCCTATTGCTAGTGGAACCCTGGCAGTATTTTCCTCACAAGCATATATCCATTTACTCGCACCCCCAGAGAGCGGAGGCAGTGTCTTCAACAAGTTAGCTTTATCCATTAGTGCGCAAGGTACGTAGTGAGGCCGCCCTGCCCCTTTGTGAATGAGAGGCTGTTAGGCAGAATCACATGCAGTACCCTTTGGGAACACTACACATAAGTACGACAAGTGTCAGTACAATTTCACCTTTGGTACAAGCCTGTACTACACAATAACGTGGTAGCAGTGGCTGAGCAGCCAGACTTATCTCAAGAGTAAAGGGAGCAGTACGAGAGGCTACACAATGGACTAGTAATCACAGTGATTCAAAAAAACACTTACTCCAGGTTTCATGGTAAAAGAAAGAGCAGCTCAATATCACGATCTATTATACTACAATACACAACCAATCAGTTTCTGAACAAGTTCAGCTCCCCTGAAGTGGGAGTAAAATGGCACTTCAGTTACTTCATAAAGGGGTAAAGAGACAAGGTTATAAGAATCAAAAGCACAAATACTTTCAGAGGTAGGGCAAATAGTTTGTTCACTACAACCAGCAATTCAATTCAATAGGCCTGGTCCAAAGACAATGGTTCAGAGTCTTGGAAAGGATAGCACAGTTCTGGTAGTAAACGGTTAAGTCTTTGCCACAATTTTTAGAAGTAGTTGGTCAGACGAAAAGTTAGATGTTGGTTTAGGGAAGGACAAGCCTTCAAAGTTGGGAAAGTTGCACCGCACCGCACTTGCACAGTACCTTTTAAATGAAGAAGAGCTGTAGCTGAGGCAGTTGTTCCTGGCAGTTCCTGCAGATCTCGCTGTTCCTGAGGTTCAGTCGTGGGGACAAGAAGGAGGACGTCGTTGGGTTCCTGCACTGCCCAGGGAAGAGGCCACAAGCTTGGCAAAACGTCGGTTTAAGGTGTGAGTGGCTTAAAGACCACAAACTGGTATCCTTCCCACTTGCTATCCGGTTTTCAACAGCACTCTGAAGAAAATTTGACCAGTCTAGGGACGGTGTCCAGGTGACTTGCGAGTTGGTTGTTCCCACCAAACTCAAGGGGAGAAGTTAGCCTTAAAGGGCTTCTCTGTCGATGGAGTTTCAGGCAATTCGGACCTGCAGCAGGGCTTCACCAGTGGACCAGGAGTTGCAACAGTCATTTTCCTTCAGCTCATCTTCGGTTCTTTCGTTCCAGTGGTCGACTCTGCTTTCCAAGTCCCAGAGGCCTGTTTTTAAACAGTTTTCCCCCATTCATTCCAGTCTGGCTGTAACTCACACAGCAGGGTGGCTGTCCTTGCCAGACAGCCAGCCGGACAATCACGCCAGAGTGCATTCAGGTCTCCTGGGAGACTAAGCACAGGGAGTTTCGGGCACCTCCCTCACATCCTGTGCACCCCAGACACTCAGGCGCCAGAGGAGGGCTTCAGCACTGAAGCACGCCAAAGGCCAACGAACAAAGGGACCAAACCTGGTTTGGCGCGCAGAGTTAAACACAAGAAGGACCATTTCTAAAAGAAACTGCGAAAAAAGTCGACCAGGGTCTGTTTTTACAGATGGGTCTTGGGTGCCATATTGAAAAACATGGCTGACCCGATTTTTAGCTACCGGTGTTCGCGGTTGGGAAAAATCATGGTAGTTTGTTAAAAACCACTGCCACCAGCCATTTCAAGTAGAAAAGGGTAACATTTGACTGTTACATGAGTGTTTAGACTAGGCAACCCCCTCTACCATTCTATATGAAGATGGTGTGTGCTGGGTCTGTAAATTTAAAAAGACTAGTAAAGTCAATTTAACTTTACATGCTCTGGGAGACAGTAGTCCGTCCCAGAGAAGGTATTTAAACCTTGGGGAGTCTGAAAGACACCCCTGTGCCACTGCACTGAAGGTGCTGTGTGACACACAAGAAAAAGATGATGCCTATGGGCTTTATTTTAAAACTCCATATCCAAAGAACACAAAAGTAAAACCCAATGAAAATGAAAAGTTCAAAGTCCCAAAATATAGCAAAAGAGCTGGAGGGCTCTAAGGTAGAGGGAATTTAGCACTTGGGTGAGAATTCTCCCTAACAGAGCCATCTGTAAATGTGTCTTTTCTTTCCCTTTACCTACCTTTGTCCCTTTCTTTTTTACCATCGCCATTCTTCCCATCCTGTTTCTCAACCTTCACTGCCACCTTTCTTCTTCCCCGCCCACCTGTGACGTCATATACTGTACATGCAGGCCTCCTCCTATTGCTCCTTCCTTGTATTTATCGATATCGCTCCAACATTCCTCTTCCCTCTCAGATGTCACACTACCTTGTCCTGTACTTACCTGATCACCTTCCTGCCCTACTCGCACTATTTTTACTGGGGCACTATCAGTGCCGAAGAGGAAGTCTCCGGACTTCCATTCATCTTCAGTGATGATGGAAGGTGTCTTTGGCACCGGTGGTGGGGGGCAGTGTTTGTCTGCTCCCCGTCACTGGCAGCCTGTTGACGCATCAGGACGCTAGCCGTGCCAAGTCTGTTTGGGTACTAATGCTGTGGTCTTCTATATTTGGGGTTATTTGCCCTATGTCATCTAGGGGTAGCCTTGTTGGGCCATATGGGCTTTTAGAGTCATACGGGGGAGGAGGCGCTATTGCTGGTGTGTAAAGAGTATGAAAAGGGGAGTGACTGATTAGGGTGCGCTCAACTTTCATAAACTGTAGGTAGTCCAATGCTGCAGGAACTGCACAGTAGGTTCCCCTAGGTTCCTCCAACAGCTATTGACACAAGAGTATAGTATGTGCAGTTATACTGCACAGAAGACTCCGTATTCCAATGTTCAAGTCCTTAGTATTAGTTTAAATGCAATGATGTCTTCAAAGAAGCAAAAAACAGCCATCCAGTGGTGTGAATGATGATTTAGTGTGGTCACAGCCGACACGTGTTTCGACCATTCGGTCTTCTTCAAGGTAATAACTGATAGTGATTGATCCCTTGTAGCATAATCTTGGACACTTGCATGTTAGCTAGTGCCTAGTTCTTATTAAGAACCTAAAAGACAATCTGTGAATATTATAGCGGTTATATACATGCGTGTACGATGGGGTCTGGTTGGACAAGGCTGAGTTTGTTGACCCTCTGCCGATCCCGATGCTTGCAGGAGACCAGGCGTTTCCTCTGGATGAACTGATAATGGAGGAGGAAGAGATCCAGATGATCAAATCCATGAAGGTGGGCACCGCTCCTGGGGGGGACAGGTTTTCTATTGAGTTCTATAAAATGTTTTGTTCCACACTTGCCCCATACTTGGAATGGGTGTTTAACGTGCCATTGGAGCAGGAGTCTCTTCTGAGATCTAGGATGGGCAATCATTGTTGTGATTCCCAAGGAAGGTAAGGATCCGACTCCGTGTTCATCCTACCGACCCATTTCTCTGCTTGCAAAATTGCTTGAGAACAGGCTGGAGGAAGTCTTGCCTTTCTTGGTTCATGGGGGATCAGGTGGGCTTTGTTGGGGGTCGGCAGGGTTCAGATAATATTCAGAGAACTATCGATTTGATGCACTATGCACAGGAATCTGATCTGGACGCCTGCCTGCTTATCCTGGATTCTGAGAAAGCGTTTGACAGGGTAGAATGGAGGTATCTGTCTGTGCTTCTGGGAAAAATGGGGCTAGTGGTCAACTTTTGTAAATGGGTCACAGCACTATACAGCGCGCCATCTGTACGAGTGCAGGTGAACGGTTGTCTGACTGCAGCTTTTTCTATGTACATGGGTATGAGGAATGGTTGCCCTCTCTCGCTGCTACTGTATGCATTAACTATGGACCTCTGACCATTGCAATTCGTCAACCCCCCCGGAATAAAAGGCATTAGGAGAGGGGAGGTGGAATTTAAGCTCTCTTTGTTTGCTGGTGACATTTTATTTGACCTAAGTTAGCTGGAGTCATCTATCCCTGAATTGCTGGCTCTTATCAAACGTTTTGGGATCTTTTTGGGGTTAAAGATTAACACTCCTAAATCATCCATAATCATTGAAGGGCTAGGCCTCCTTCCTTGAAGGTAGAGGGTGCATCAGATAGGGGTGGATCAGGTGGAGATACGATACCTGGGAATCATATCACTGTGGAAGCTACTCTGGCTGTCGGAAGTCCACTTCAATCCCCTTATGGTGGCAATTAAGAGTGATTTACTGAGTTGGGGCCTGTTGGTGCTGTCGTGGTATGGGCGGATGACGGCAGAAATGATGAATGTTCTCCCCCGGTTTTTGTACCTCTTTACAGCCCTTCAAACGAAACTTCCTAGTAACTTTTTTGTGCAATTGCACTCATTGCTGAGTAGGTCTGGCAGAACCCGCACCCCAGGATTAAGAGCACCACGCTTGCGCTACCAAGGGCGTACAGAGGTTTTGGATATCCCGGTTTCTACCTGTACTACTTGGCAACCATGTTGCGAGTTCTAGTAGAGCATATGGGGGATGATTTGGCAATGTTTTGGATGTATCTGGAAGCTATAGATACACACCTGGGAAAAGTGCAGTTGTCCTTTGGCACTTGTGGAAGCGGGGAGAGTTCACAGAACATTGTCCTCCTGGCCGTCTCCCATGACGTCGTTGTGGGGCCCCTAGTTGGGACTTAGTGGCGAGGATTCTGGGGTGCACAGGCCTGGTCAGACGCGGTAGTGGAGAGTGTAGAGCAGTTGTTTGCAGAGGTAAGCTTTCTTGACTATGACTTGATCAGGGGCACTCTAGGTAGGGAATCAATTTCAATCTTAGCCTTAAGTGGATTCTAACACACCAGAAGTGGGGTACTGATTTTGGGAGGCCGAGTATGCCCTTTGAGAAAGTATTAGATGACTGTCTCGCAGAAAGGGCTTTTATCTAGGCTCCATGGAGTCATGATCACTGCGGATAGGGCAGACAGGCAGAATTTCCAGAAATGCTGGAACAAATAGAGGAACGAGGAGATCTCTGAGGAAATGTGGGGCAGGATCTTTAAGACTGTGTTTCATTGGAACTTGTTTACAGCATCTATTGAGCACAATGTTAAGATGCTACACAGCTGGCACCGAGGTCTGTTGAGGATCTCGAAGATGTTTGCGGGAGCCACTCTACAATGTCCGAGGGGATTTTGAGAGGTGGAGTCCCTGTCACATATGTGGTTGTTGTGCCCTAAAGTTCAGAGTTACTGGAGGGACCTACTGGAGTGGATGTCAGAGGTGATGGAAGAGATTCTGCACTTGACTCCCTTCAGATGCTTCTGGGACTGCCCCCTCCGGATAGAGATATATTTAGATATCCTAGAATGTGGGAAGCCATGCTCGGAGCAGGTCGAGTGGCCTTAGCCCAAAAATGGAAGAGTGATTAACTTCCGGGCCATGATGATTGGAAGCGTAAACTTAGAGAAATGTTTATTATGGAGAAGTTGACTGCACTGGTCCATGACTATGCAGGTATTTTCAGGGAGGAATGGGGGTCAGTGATACAGAAGTGGGGCTGGGATGTGCATTGATTGGTGGGAGATGGTTGTGTATAAGAGGAGGGTAAAGAGGTGGAGGGGGATAGTTGGGTAGAGGGGCAGGTGGGGAGTTTTGGGAAGGATCCAGCAGTGGTGATCAAATGGAATGTAGGGGAATGGAAAGACTTTATGGGGATTTTCGGTCTATTACAAGGTGAACTTTTCACTCTGGCACGGCATCCAAGCTATGGTGACTGTGGTTATTATTTGGCTGAAATCACGTACTCTTGGTGGGGGAGGGTTGAAGGAGGGGTGCGAGGTGACAATATTTTGGGGTAATAACTGTTTTGACATGGAGTGTGTATGTTTTCATGTTTTTCCCAATAAAAATATAATTGAAAAAAAAATGATCTAAATTCCAAAGTACATCAATATAGAAAGAGCCTATGATCGAGACAGAATTACAAATTCATCTTTCCGTCTGACCTGGGAAGCCTTAAAGGACTTGGGGACCGGTCGGTTTCAACGTATTGACAGTAGTTTCACTTCATCGGGGAAAGCAATTAAACAACCTAAAACATGCAGGGATCTAGGCATAATTAAATTATAACAATGCCTAGAAAAGCTAGGAAAGTATCTAAGTCAAACAATCGCGGCAGCCCAAGGTGAGAGTTCAGAACCTGAGGAGGTGCGCAGAACGGCAGTACACCTCAAAACCATACATAAAATTGCAGTGGTTGAAAACTTGGTGTCAGGTGTCATGCATGAAATGTGACAATTGAGGCATAGCCCAACATTCACTACATGACCGAAAAACTTTTCACTGCATGCTGAGATGAGGTGACGATTTACCTGTAAGCCGAAGCGGCTGATGCACAACACAATAGCCTTCTAGTCTAAATAAAGGAAATGGATGTTTGGATCAATGAGGGCTGATGGAACGCCAAGGTGAGTTCCCAAGCAGTGTATGAAAAATGTAAGACCATACTCACTGACTCACCTTAATCTAATTTATGTAGATGAAGGAATGATTGGGAATTATATCTGAATGAACTTGGAAAGAATGTTTTCTTTTCTAGAAATGGAATGATTCAGACATTGTTGGCAGCATCTTGCCTATAACAGAAAATATCAAGTGTTTGAACACATAATGACCCGTTGTTGGGTTAGAGAATAACAGAGGTGTCAAAGTTTTATACAACACAAATGGCTTACCCTTCATAGCTCAAGTTCCTACTGCTGAGGTTCAGTAGTTTTGTTCATGAGACTGAGCCCATAGCACTTTAAACTGTAAAAACGACTGGTATAAAATGCTCAAGTTGGAAGATCTATGCGAGCTGCATACGAGTACAATTAGTAATTATTGCTTGAGGGCCATAAATCCTCCCTGCATGCTGGGAGCACCATGGAAATAAACACAGTCAGCGTTCGCATTGCAGTATACCGGCATCAGTTGTTCCAGTTCAGGCACATAACTTAGTATGTGCGTGACATGTGTTGAAGTGACAGCTTTTGCACAAGTACTGGAATGGATGAAACCCTGTATTATGGGTGACACCACACATTGTATTCCGTGCACCAGGACGTGACTCCAGTAACCCGTGTATACATGGAAGAAAGAGGTCGGTTCCATATGTTGTGTGCTGTGGATTCTCTAGACGTCAACAGCGAACATCATGGAAAAGGTTATCCACAACTGATCGCATTGGTATAAATTACTAATGGGAGGTGTTCAATGCAGTGCTAGGGTTTGTAAAAGGTGGCTACCATATTGGAATAAACTGAACAGAAATCACTTCAGAGAATAAAGGCCATAATTTGTAGGCAAACAGCCATTCTGATGATTTTCTCTGGGCCCATTGCATGTCATGGCATAAATGTTTCCCCACAGAAATTGTGTGTAAATTAAAACCCATGTGGCCCTTAGTGTGATCAGTACACGGATATCTAAGGCCAACAATATAAGTGATGGGCCAACCTAATGACCGACACAAATTGCCAGTGACTTCCTACAGATGACCAATTAAGTGTCACTGCACAAGTCTGCTGGCCCTTAATCAAATTGGAACAAGGACATAGAGAGTGACTAAGTAATACACTGCTTGAACAGCCGAACTTATACATCAAAATCCCATTCTTCTATTGAATTAAGGCCACGTTCAGTGGTCTTCAAGTTGAAGATCCAAAGTTGTTCCTTGTAGGCCAGCTGTTGCTCTGCTCTCTCAACAGTGGCTTATTGAATTTAGTCCAAACATAACCATACAACATTTTCTACTTTATGACCAACTTCAAAGAAATGCGATACCAAAGGGTCATTGAAAGTGCTTTTCTGAATTTTGGAGAAGTGTTAATTGATTCTTAAGTGTACCGCTCTCAGATATTTTACCAATGTACATTTTCTGATATGGACAACGAATTGCATAGATAACATTCTTGCTTTTACAAGTTGTAAAAGATTGTATCTGCCATGTTTTACCATTATTGGTGAAAGTTTGTATTTTAACTGAAAATGTACAGGCAACACATGATGTGCAGGGATAGTGGCCCACCACCGGTCAATGATGAAAGTCCATCACAGTTGGTCGATTGGTCATAATTCGCCTTTGTTTCAGATTCCTACCTTTCTCAAACGCAAACAAAGGTTTCGAATGGATTGTGTCCTCCAACGTATTCTTCATCTTTGACATGTAGTGTCCACAGCTCGGCTGCTTTGGAAATGTTTTGGCAGAGGGCACCCTGCGTCAATGGCGTCGGGTCGATGTCCCTTGAAGGCCTCAGTCGAGGGTGACATCATTGGATGTTATAAGTAGCACGCACGGCACCCGTTGCCACAGTTCCATTTTTTCCGCTAACGTGTTTGCTTCGTGAAACTCAGAGCGCCTCGTACTTTCTGGTGTTTGCTGTTTGCGGTTCATCGATATGTCTTAGTCTTCCAGTCCGACGACACCTCAGTCCGGATTCAAGAAATGCCGGGACTGCAGCTCCAAGATGTCCATCACAGATTTGCATTGAGTCTGCCTGTGGGACCTTGGCGAGCGCCATGACACGGATATGTGCTCCAAGTGCCAGTCGATGACTGGAAAGGTCTTGCGGGAATGAAAGGGGAAGCTCAAGGTAGGCAAGATGTCCAAGCCCCATATAAGTCCCGACCTGCTTGGCCTTCGACCAATGAGTCGAGAGGTGACTCTGCTCAGAGGAAGACGGCCAAGCAATCAAGTTCCAGGAGTGGTTCCCACCACTCGACCTCCTCGTCGAAGCGCTCGAGGAGAAAGCACCGCCGGTCACCTTCTTCGTTGTTGACTTCAGGCGCGCCCCCCCCCCCGAGAGGGTGAGTTGCCCGTCAAAAAAATGGACGCCAGCTGAGTGAGAAGCTTCCTGCGTGGAAATGCTTGAGATTTTTTAAAAGCTGGGCAAGGCCCCGTCCGCGCCTTCTGTTGAAGCCGACAGGGAACGGTCTCGGCCGGATACTCGCGCGCCTGCTAACCCGAGTAAACGGCATAATCCTCATCGGGAGCCTTCGAGGCCCTGTCCGGACAAGATATCTAAGTATCGTTTGAGACATAAAACAAGGTCACGGTATTCACCTCCATCAAAACCATCCAAACCTTTGATGCCTTCAAAGCCGTAGACGCCTTCAATGCAATCGGCACCACGCAAGTCGATAGTGCCTGTCGGATCCTCCACCCCAGTCAGACCCTGGATGCCTTCAGCGCTGTTGAGGCTGACGCCGGTGGTACCAGTATTGCCAACGCAGCCCCTGGTGATGGTGGAACCTCCAAAAAAGGTGGTGTCTTTAGTCCAAGTCGACGACTTTGAAGACTCTGGCTGTTGTACCTGAGAAAAGATGTACTCCTCTGCCAAAGAAAGACTTTTAAGCCCCTCAACTCAATTTTTGAGGAGGAGGAACATTGTGATGAGGATGATGCTCCTTTTTGGTCTCCAGTTTGGGACCCCTAATGTCCCAGACTGCCGCATCTCGGAGGAGAGTAGGATGCAGGATCTTTGTGATACCTTGCATAATGCAAGTGGTAAAGACACTTCTCTGTAGATAGAGTTCGGCAAATCATACCCAGGGGACCATGCCGACTCTTCTTACAAGCGACTTATGGTGAGAGTTGTGGAGTATTTGGGCTGGTCTAGACCTCCTGCTTAGTATGATCAGGAGGATCTCGCAGACATTTTGGATCAGGGTCCTCCTACGGATCCAATATTGCCATTTCATGTGGCTCTGCAGAACAGGGTGGCCAGAAATCGTGAAACCCCGAAGACTAATCTGGCGGTGAACAAGTCTCTGACAAGAAAATACCGCCCCTCCAGTAGCGACCTTGGCTATCTGTCATCTCACCCCACTCCTGAGTGTGGTGGTCCAGGCAGCCACAGCTACCTCGAAACGGGCTGCGTACCCTACCATCCCTCTTGATAGGGACAATAAGCGCATGGATGGATGGGCATGTAAGGTATTTTTGGCTGGGAGTATGGCGTTGAAATCGGCCAAACTCAGCTTGTGCCTTGGCAAGATTTTCTATGGCGGCTGAGCATATTCCCAAATGGGAAGAAAGGGAGGGCTTCCTGGCTATTGTTAAGGATGGCAAGGAAGCCATGTGTGAATCCCTTCAGTCTGGGTTGGATGTTGCAGACCGTGTCAGCAGGTCCATGGCTACGAGCACCGTGATACATAGATTTGTGTGGTTGCAGAAGTCGGTTTTGCACCGGATGTGCAGGTTCGACTTCTGAACATGCCATTTGACGGTCTCATCTTTTTGGCAGCAAGGCTGGTGAGAGCCTTGAGAAGCTGCAGACCTCTAAAGCTGCCGCCAAGTCTCAGCCTTATCATCTTAGCGGACAGCAATGGAGGGGTAGATGTTTTCGCTTCTACTCATTTGGAAGGACGAGAGGAATGGCCAGCGAAGAGGCTAACGTAGGTTTCCCCGTGGTGGACGAGGTAGAGGTGCCAAACCCGCTCAAGCAGCAGTCCCATTGCCATCAGGCTCTGCTACTGCTGCTTGAAAACTGCTCTGAGACCTTCTGTCACAGCTCACCAGTGGGGGGCAGCTGTCTCGGCATGTAGAAGAATGATGAGCGATTACCTGGGCTCTGGAACCAATAGTCCACGGTTACTGCCTTCCTTTTCTATAGAAGCCTCACACCAATCCACTGGGAGTGCACTCTTTGAGGATTCATGATCCGCTCCTTGTGGAGGAAATATTAAGTGTTATATTAACCTTTACTTACTTCAAATAGCCTTGTGCTAATGCAAGACGAACTTAACACTTGCACTCAAGAAACGTTTCAAGGCAGGCTGATGTAGTAGATAATTGTGTTGGTTTTACAACGCTTACTGCCTTATTTGCTCGGCAGAGCTCCCTCTGTTTGTAAATTAGTTAATGGTAATTGCAGGCACGTGTGCATTCTTCACGCTACATTTAAAAAGAGGACGGCAAAATGCTCCTCCCAGCACCAGGCAATCAAGGTAACGAGTATGCGAGCACGAGAGACACAACGGCAAACGCCAATCAAACGGAAAGTAAGTGTGAAGGGAATCCGCCGGGGTAATGCTTACTTTGTGAACTCGCTGGATGTTATCACTCTTACAAGCTACAGGAAACACAGCATCAGCGTGTTAGAATGCTGATAGTTAATGGATGTTCAGCTTGAGTATTCCGTTGTGAGACACGCGGAACGCAACGGTGCATTGTCTTCTTTGGAGCCATTTACGGAAGGGCAATCGAGTGGCTTCGCGTAGGAGAGGCAATCGGGCGGCTTAACAAAAGGGGCTGTCCCGGTGTTAAGACGGATTTCTGAACTCTGTCCTGGTGGCGCAGAAGTTCAGAAGGCCAACCTAATTACTTGGAACAGGGTAACCTCTGGACGAGCCAGACCAATCAAGGTAGCGATCGCGGCGGTCAAGACTAGGTCTCAAGAGGGGTGAGGGTGACTGAAAGCCCTCAATGAGCACACAAAGCAAGGACACTTACAAACTACTTCAAACAGGTGTTATATTAAAAATATATACACATTTATTCCAAGGCCTTTAAAACAATGACCATAGCGAGAAATCACAATACAACTCTAGTAAACCAACACATACCATACCAATACAATATATATACAAATACAACAAGTCTCAAGCGTTAGATGCACGAAATGTGTAGTCCACCTAAAAGGGAAGGAAAACGGGCAGTGCGAAATAATGCTTAGACCCAGTCCGCCTTCAGAGGCACCTAACTAAAAGGAAGTCCGAGCCCTGCGAAGAGTGGAGCCTTGTGCTCAAAAGTACCTGCACACGCTGGTGCCAACGGGCAAAAGGTGTCATAAATCACCAGAGTATCAACTGAAAAGGATACAGTAACCAAAAAAGGATACAATTTGGTAGGGCTTTTCCGGATCCTATCTTCACACGACTTGATTGAAGGCAGGTCAAATTAGACCTTCCAAATGATACAACTCTCTGACTGAATAAAACAGGCAGAGAGATGGATCACTGGAAAGGGCGTGGGAATTGTACAGGAAGTATGCCTAAAATAGATAAGTATCATAAGACACTGTCCCAAATTAAATACTAAGAAACACAGAATTGGGATTAATTCAGACACTGACCTTAAGGCTAAACTGAAGAATTCCAGGACAATATCTTGAAGAGTCCCAAGAGTTGAACAAACGACAAAGGAAGGGAAGATTAGTAAGGGAGACTTATCCCGAATGGCACGAGGCTCTCGCTAGATACCGGGTTGGTGCACCACAGGGTAGCGTCCAATGTACTGTGCACATTCACCTTCCAATAGTTCATGAAATACTTCCTTTCCCACAGAGAACAAAATAAGAATCTCACCTGTTCACTGTCACAGGTACCACAAGTTCGAAGTAGTTCAGAAAAACACGTGCAGGATTGCACGCGACAGCATACACGCAGCCAAGCC